>NW_027518187.1:0-316897 GCF_048772815.1 Callospermophilus lateralis | reverse complement strand
CAGAGGGGGAAGAGTGGAAGGCAGGGGGTGAGAGCAGCTCCATGGATCTGAGAATCAGGAAGGAGAGATTAAAAGACTAATGGGAAAGGGGTTTGGGATTTTGCTAGCAAAAAAATCTTGAGCAGTAGAGCAAGTAGAGCAGAGGGGAAGATGGGAGTGAGTATCTCAAAAAGCCTGTGAGGGATTTTAAATTCTTAGTAACCTGTATTCAGTGTTGACAATGCAACTTTAAAGGTAATTTTTATTACATCTTGGATAGGGTTCTGAGGGCTCTTCTCAGCTGGTTTGAGCTTTGGGTTAGCAGGTAAGAGGACCTGTTGGGACCCATTGTGGGCACTGACAGAAGAATAGAGGAGTGTCTGGGTTTAGGGGTACCTAAGTACCTGCTACCTCAGCAAGGGGGCAATGATCTGAGAAAGGGTAGAGGTTTGGGTTTTTGATCTAGTAATTGGAGGGGAGAAATCAAATTCCTGAGGTGAAAGTGACAGCAGAGAGTCTGGAGCAGAAATCTGAGGGTGAGGATCTATTAGAGAAGCATAGTTCAGGATGTGAGCAAAGGAGGAAAAAGGCCTGCACATAGGGGAATTTCCTTCAACCCTTTTGAGCACTTGCCGAAGTTAAAAAGTCCATGCAGAATTTGAGGATCTAGAGACCCCTCTGGGGGACATGGATTTTGGTTGTCTAATTGGTAATATGGCCAATGCTGTGTACTGAATTTGATGAGGAGTTTGGGTTCCAGCAGGCAGCCCCTGTATGCTCAGATCGCCATGACTTACAGAAGAAGTCGGCTTTTCCCCACACAGCCATGGCTGTTTGTGGATTTGATAGTCCGCCGGGCAAACATAGTAATCTAGGCTAGCCAAACTGCATCTGGCTCACGTGTCCCTACATCCATAATGTTGGTTTCCATTACCTATGGTACGAAAGTGATTTAATGGAATTTTAGTGGAATCCTGTTCATCAGGGCTATCCCAATATGAAAGACCTATAGGTAGCTGACAAATGTCTGGGTGGAGGGATGGCCACCAGGTCCCTCAGTGGGCTGTATTCGAGGTAGACCATACTTGTTGTCTAGTAGGATTTTTGATCAGCCATCGCTGCTGAACGGGCTGATGATGCTTAGGAATACTGGTGGCCAAGGGGAGAGTCTATAGCCTTATCCACATGGCGAACACACAGTTTGAAAGGGTTACCAGTCTTTTCCAGCTTCCAGCCAGAGTGGGGACATGGCGCAGGCTTGAGATGAGAGGCATTGATCCAGGAAGTGATTCCGTCTACCTTTACCACTGTAGGTGTTATAAGTAGCACCTGGTATGGTCCTTTACACCGGGGTTTCAGGAATGACACCTGATGTCGTCTTTAGTAGATGAGGTCTCTTACTTGATATTGATGTGGAGTCCCATCATACCCTGGTTGGTAGGAAGGGGCCAGATGTTTCAACAAGTACCGCTGAGTTCTTTCAAGAGCTTTAAGTCTGTCAAGCAAGGGGGTGTGGAAGGGATCGTTAGGTCTTAGAGTCTGGGTTAGGTCCCTTACTGGAGCAGGGGCACCATAGAGAATTTCATAGGGGGTGAGGTTAGACAAAGAAACAGAGGGAGTATTTCTTGCATGAAACAGTGCAGAAGGCAGGAGCATAGTTCAATCTTTTATGCCAGTTTCTAAGCTTAATTTCGTTAAGGTAACTTTAATGGTTCTTTTTATTTTTTTTACCTGTCCTGAGCTCTGGGGTCTATAAGCACAATGTAACTTCCAATAAACCCCTAGAATTCTGGCTAACCCCTGTCTTACCTGGGCCATGAACGCCGGCCCATTATCAGACCCATATTACCTTAGGCAGGCAGAATCTTGGAAAAATATCTTTCAGGATCTTTTTGACCACCATTTGGGCCGGTTTTTTTTTTTCTTTTCTTTTCTTTTCTTTCTTTTTTCTTTTCTTTTCTTTTCTTTTCTTTTCTTTTCTTTTCTTTTTTTTTTTTTGTTGGGGATGCTTCAATCCATCCTGAAAATGTATCTACAAAGACTAGGAGATATTTAAGTCCATACATTGCTGGCTTAATTTCAGTAAAGTCAACTTCCCAATTCCCAGAATTGTTCTGGTCTGGTTCCTCATAGGTGCTTTCCTGCAAGAAGCTTGGAAGTGTAAGCATTAACCAATTGACAGACCCGACAGGCTTTTGTTACCCATTCAGTTCTTCCCTTTCTCTTTGAATCGGTTAGTTGAAAACTCTGTTCTTGATCCTTCAGGAATGCCTGCAATTTCTTTGAACCAAGGTGAGTGAGTTGATATACATTTTAACTTAGTGTAGGGCTTTCTGAAATTGCAGGCTAAGCTCAGTGAAGTTGAGGGTTCAGTGTCAGAGTCTTTAGGTGTTATCAAAAGCTTCCTGGTTCTCAGGGGTTCATTGGAAATGGGCATCTCCCTTTAGCACCGGGTATAAAGGAACAGCTAATGATGCAAACCCAGGTATCCATAACCTGCAAAAGCCAGCAGTCCCAAGAAACTCTCTGAGTTGTCTGCTGTTAGATCTGTGTGGTATCTGCACAACAGTTTGTTTTCTTTGCTCAGTGAGCCATCCTTTACCGCCCCTAAGTGAATAGCCCAGGAAGATTACTTCATGCTGGCAAATTTGGGCCTTTTTGGCAGAAGCTCTACACGCCAGTTTAGCAAGCTCAGATAATAGTGCTTGGGTCCCAGATTCACAGTTTTCCTTAGTGTTGGCTGCCCGTAGCAGGCCATCCACATGTTGAAGCAGGGTGTATAGTTCTGAAGTTGTTGAGATCTCTGTGGAGAGCTTCATCAAAGAGAGTGGGGGAGTTTTTGAACCCCTGTTCGAGTCTAGTCCAAGTTAGTTGACCAGACGTTCCGGTTTCTGGGTCTACCCACTCGAAAACAAACAGCAACTGACTATCTTTATGCAGAGGCAAGCAAAATAAAGCATCTTTTAAGTACAGAACAGTATACCATTTCTGCTCAGGGTTCAGAGTGCTAGGCAGATTGCACAGATTAGGTACCATGCGGTGAATGTCCTGCACTCTGTTGTTGATCTCTCGTAGGTCTTTAACAGGGTGATAGTCCCCGGTTCCTGGCATTTTTTAATGGTAGCAGGGGAGTGTTGCAGGCTGATTAACAGGGCCTTAGGACCCCTAAGATCAGATATTTCTGAATATGGGGCCTTATCCCATCTTTAGATTTTTGCCCAGAGTATATTTTTTGACATTGATTGGAGAGGCTGAGGTTTTTAACTCCACTGTTATTGGAGGTTTTTTAATGGGCAGGCCTAAGCCATCAGTTTTTGTCCAGGCATCTGGGTAATATGTTATCCAATTCTGGGGTATCGTGCCTGCTTGATCAGTCTTGTGTGGTGTGAAGAGTTGATGTTCATCTTCTACTGACAGTTAAAGCTGTGACTATAGGAGTTTTTACTGAAGGATTTATAATTTTCACTTTGGGGCCTTCAGGGATAAAAGTTATTCTGGCCCGGAGCTTGGTGAGCAGATCTCGGCCCATTAATAGGGCCAGGCATCTTGGGATTACTAGGAAGGAGTGATGGATTTTTCCTTTCCCCAGGTCCATGATCCTCTTAGTTGTCTATGCCCGATATTTACTGCCATTAGCCTCTTGAAATAGAGACCTTTTATTTGATGGAGGGCCCAATGGGGCTTTAAGGGCTGAGTATACTTCCCCTGTATCCACTTCAAAGTGTACTGGGGTACCCTCCACTTCAAAAGTTACCCTGAGCTCGGGAAGAGGATCTGAGCCCCGACTTTCTTAGTCATCCTCCAGAGTCAGAATGTCTGGCTGGTGTGGCTGTCTCATTCTCGGGCTCTTTTTGGCCCAGTGTCCTTTTTCTTTTGAGTAGGCATATTGATCTGAGGCCAGGGGTGGCTTTTGGCGTGTGCCCAGGTATCCCTTCCTGTATCCCTGTTTCTTAATTTCTGTCCTATTTTTTGTTGTGACCAGGACCTTAGTCAATGTATTAGTCTATCTTTTGCTTCTCGCATCCTCTCTTTGCTCCATTTCTTTCTTCCTCCTTTGTTCCTTCTCTTCCTCAGTTTATCTCTTATAGTTTACTTTTTTAGGCTTCTCTGACTAAATCTCTCAAAGCCATATCTTGTAATCCATCTACGCATTGTAACTCTCTTTTAATATCCAGGGCAGCTTGCCCAATGAAGGCCATCATGACAGATGGCTTTTGATCCTCTGCCTGAGGATCGAAAGGAGTATATCTCCTATATGCCTCCATAAATCTCTCTAGAAACATAGAGGGAGATTTATCAGGCCCTTGAATAATCTCTCTAACCTTGGCCCAATTAGTTGGTCACCTTAGCGGCTGCTTGGAGACCCGCTATTAGAGCCCGGCAATAAGTGGACGGATGCTACCTACCTTCAAACGTGTTGGTGTCCCAGTTCGGTTGGTTCAATGGGAAGCCGGCTTTGATGATGTGGGAAGAGGTGTCGGTCACCCATCTTGTCCGAGGATATTTTTTTTTAGCTTCCAGAAGGTTTTTCTCTTGTTCCTCTGTCATGAAGAGAGTCTGTAGGAGTTGTTGGCAGTCATCCCAAGTAGGCAGGTGTGACAACGCCGGCAAGTTCTTTGAGTTCTTTTACCGGGGCCAGCTTTGTCCAGGGAAGGAGTGGCTTTGTGTGCTGCCGGGTAGTAATCTGGAGGGCACTGGGCCGGCCTAGCTTCCTCCAATGGTGGAGAGGCTGAGTCAGCAGCAAGGGAATCACTTAGAGGGTGTTGGGTGTTGGGGGAAGAGGGTAGGGGATAAGGAGGGTGCGGAGAGTCTAGTTGAGTCTTGAGACTTAGGAAGAACAAAGGGTGGAGGAGGAGGAGCAGAGGGTTTGAGAGATAGAATCATGGGGGAAGGTGGAGGAGCGGGGGCAGGGAAAAGGAAAGGCTTCACAAATGGAGGAGGAGATTTGCAGAGGTCCTGCAAAGTTAAGATATATGGCTTTTGATCTGGATGGCTATGTGGCCCCAGTTGAAAGACAATATTTCTGACTTTTTGAATTAGTGGGGAGTAGAAAGTTTCTTTAGGGGCCATCCGACTCCAAAGGTGGGTCATTTTGAGGCACGGAAAGTCTGCCAGTTCCGGCGTTTTACTGAAATAGAAAGATTCTGAGCCCTTAAGTGGACTTTGGTCCACTGAACAAGAGTCAGGGACAGAGGCATTGAAGTGCTCTGTACCATAATGAAAGATATACAAACAGTGAAAGCAATGACACACAACACAGACAAGACAAGACAATAAAGACAGGCAATGGACGTCCAATACTGAGACCAGGACTGATTAGCCAGCAAAACCTGATGTGCTGGCAAAACCGAATCCGAAACAAAAAAATCACTGAGTCGAGGATACTATTGTTCCTCTATTTTCCGAATCCTCTGGGGGCATCCCCCAGGAACGTGACCTGTGGCTCGGTGACACGTCTGTCAGCCAGCATCTGAGAGAGCTCACACTCATCACCGATAGCCATTTTGCAAAGCCCTAACCTGAAACCCGAAACACGAAAGTGGTACCTTACTTATCCTGATAGGAGCTCTTTGGGAGTCTTTCGTACACCACTGATGGATCTTGCTGGGGGTTTCAGATGTGAAGTTCTGGCAAGCATTGGAGGAAGAGACCACCAAGAGACTGTCTCATGCAATAGTATAGGGTTAATAGGGAGTACAGCATGCTGGGGCTCAGACCTCACTTGGATAGAGCAGAGAGCCCTGAAAGAGCTTAAGCAGAGCTTATATTCTTTTCATGGAGAGGACAGGGAGGGAAGTTTATTGATGGGTCCGGGTGACTGGTCGGTTTGTGAGCAAATGGGTGAGAGAGTACATTCTGCAGTTTGGCAGTTGGGGACAACACATTCTGGGAACAGGATTGGCAAACAGTTCTCAAGATTTCAACAGTCTTTTGTTAAGCATACAGAAAAATAGGAAGTGACAAGTACATATTTTATTCACATTTCACCAAAGCCTAAAAGGAAAGTGAGCATGGATTACTAAAAACATCCATATCCAGGTTGCCTAATGCTCTCAAATATCAATCGTATTGGTGACTACATATTTGTTTCTTCCTAAGATTTTCTATTCAACCTCAACCCTGTTCAAAATATCTAATTCTATCACTCACTTTATACTTTGGCTGAATTCCTAATGTCTCTATTGATTTCTGCTTTCCTACATATTTATCCCAGTTCATCATTGTGATTGACTCTTCACATGGGCTGACATATACATTCACTCTCTACCCGAAACCCTATTGCTAAAAAACTTTTGGTATCAATTCTATACTAACTCTTCCTTCTAAACCTACCAATTATCTTCCTAATCCTACTGACTATCGCTTTTGGACTGGATGTTCTCTTCGACATTCAATCATCCAAGATACAAGGTACTATGACGCTGTATGTTGAATTATCTGAGACACCTGTGCAGAACATAATTCAAAGATAAGAATCCCAATCAAGGGCCAAATGCACTTCTGGGCTTCAAATTTTACCTAGATTTCTGTTTTCATACTTATATTTCACCTCTATATTCTTATTAACAAGGCAGGTTCTCAATACCATTATTCATCCTGCAGAATGATTACTAACATAAATCAAACATGTTATTAACCCTAACCATACACTGTTCACTCAATATAACTTTACAGAAGAGCAGGGACAGAGTTGGTCTTACAATACAGCAATGTAGGGAATCTTCCACCTGCTGGGAACCTCAAAAGTCCATGCAGAAATTATCCCTGGAGAAGATGTAGGCAGCTATGAAGGACCTAAGAGAGCAAAAGTCATCTTCCATGGCAAACAACCTGGGCAGGATGAAGGGTTGTGTCTGAATCAGCCTCTCTGATCTTAATGTAGAGAGGATGGAACAAACCAGGCCTGTGTGGAGAGCTATTGCCAGGTGAGTAGGGTGGATACACTATTTGAACTTGTGAAAGTGTCACAGGAAGTAGGGGCAGCCTCCATCTCATGGGACCTATGGAAGCAACTGTTAGGACAAAGTGGTTGCCAAGGCAGTGACCTCATTCAGTTCCTGGAGGAAGTGACCTACCTCACTTCCTTGGGAAAAAAACTCTCTGAACTTGGGGTCCAGTAAGCCAGGCACTCAGAGCCACTCTCAGTCCCAGTTCCAGTAGGCACACTTGTTTGGATTTACCAAGGACAGTGTCAGTCTTTCTTGGTACCTACTGATGTGAGGATGGCCAAATGCCAGCAAAGCTCTGAAGAGGGCCCTTTCCTCAGAAAGTAGGTAGTGGCTCACCACTGGCACCTGACAACGTCACAGAGTTGACCAAGGAGACAAGATCTGAGACAGGAGAGGCCATTTCCGGAAAACATACTAAGACCCACCAGTCAGAGGATACTCCGGATAGTCACAGACCTACTTGGGGGAAGGACATGACTTTGTGGGTGTGGGTGGGAGTTTATGGTTTTGTCTCATGTTTTGAGAATAGGGAGGAAAGGCGGTTTGTTTGGTTTGGTGGGGACTGTTTCTAGTAAGTCGTTTGACAAGATGAGTGTTTCTATGTCTGTATGTCCCACTGTGTTCGTGGTTGTAGACATTAGAGAAGAGAATGCATCAAAGGATGTGTCCTGTCTAGTAGAAAGCTTCACAGCATTCATCCTGCCCAATTAATGAATGGACTTTGGCTTGCCTTATGGATGGGTAACACCTACTATCTTCCTAAGTTCCTGTTTCCTTCCTGAATTTGGGCCACTCTCCAGAATAGGCTCATGGTTTTGTGTCAAATATACGTACCATCTCCAAGCTCTGTGATATGGCCATGTACTGGATAGCTTAAGGGATTGGGGGAATATCAGAAAACTCAGATATCAGTGTGACCAAAAAAGTCTAAGTGGAGAAACCCTGCTTTGGGCCATTTGCTTACCTATTGTTCTGTTGCCCTGAATGTCAGGAAGGTCTTTGCCTCAGGCCACCCCTTTGGGACGCCTGAAGAAAACAGTTTTCAAATGGAAATTAATGGGCATCACCTGTACCTCTTTGCTTAATTGCTTTGGAAAGGGATGTTTGTGAATCAGCCTCTTGGCCATGTGTGAGGCTGTGGCTTATATTCTCAGCACCTGATGGATCTAAAGAAAGATTCCATGTGTGCTTCCAAAACCAAAATGGCCCAAAAAGCAGTCTTTGTGGATGAAGTCTCTCGCCTTTCTCTATAAGGTTCCTGACATCCATCTAGTGAGAATAGGGATTCTTTGTGCCAAATGAGTTCTTCAAAACTCTGCAGTGGCAAGTCTTTAGGTGCTTGGGTTTTTTCATGACACCAATTCAGATAAGAAATCTAAACCCGACAGTCAGTAGGCCTCAAATTGGAGAAGCAGAGCAGTATTTACGTCAGGCCTATGGTCACTCCTGGTTCTCAGGAAGGGTGTCCAGGCAACCCTGACTTTAGGCAAATGAGGGGCTAGGAAGGTTATTTTGTACACTGTCTTGGGATGAGTCCCTCATGGAAAACTCCAGCCACAGGTTATGATGAGTGTCTATATGGAAAAAGATGAGGGCTTTGTGGGAGTGTTTTGGTTTTAATTGTGGGGATTTGTGTGGCGGTTGGAAGTGATGACTGGTTCTACCTGGGTCTGAACTCTGGTGTCATTCCTTTAGAGTCTGAGTTCTGGAACTGATCTCAGAGAAATATTGCCATGAATTGTGTTCGGATTTTAGGAGGCCACGCATGGGATTCGCCCGTGGAAACTGAGATCAAGGACCAGGCTTGTTTTCCACAGAGCCTGAGAATCTCAGCCAGGATATCACAAGATTTTTTTCTGAAAGATTAGGCATCCATAGTTGAGAGTCAAAACACCCATGGACGTCACATTGTAGACCTTAATGGGCCTGGATGCATATGAGCCTTTGGCCACTCAATGGGAAGACTTGCCTGTGAGAGTACTCCACAGCTTTCATTGAAATGACCTTCTTCACCATTTTATGGTTCCTGAATTAACTGAAACCCACAGTGCCTCCAACTTCATCCATGAAAAATTGCTAGTTAAATACCATGAAATTTTTGAAATTCCCTTAACCAGGTGGTACTGGAGAGCCTTTGGATGTCTTGTTGCTGATCATGAGTGTACCATAGAATGCCTAGATTGTCTGGGTTTCATGAAAATGGTGTAGAACAAAGATGCCAGTAAGTTGGAGCCTGCAGAGTAGTGGGCCTATTGAAGTGGTGGGCAGGTGTGTGATAATACATCTGTGGTGTGGCCATGAGGATTTGCCATTGCCTTCCAAATGGCTTGTGAGTGACATGGTGCAGCCAGCAGGCCCTTCTATGTAAAGACATCTTTTTATATGGAGAGGTTTCAGGGCAAATTTCAGAGTCAGATTGCTATGGACAAGGGGGCAAGCTCTGTGGGATAGAAGCCTGGTTGGTGCATTCTCCTGCAGACTCTGACCCACCACAAGTGACAGAACTCCCTCCAGCACTGGGTCCCAGTTGAACTCATTGTATTTCATGACGCAAATACCAAAATCGCAGTGCAGCAGCAAGAAACACCACTAAAAGTTTAGGATGACAAAATGTCTTCACAGTCCACACTGGGAGACACTTAGGACCCAGTGGCCACAGTTTACCTACAACGAGAAAATTCAGCACTGCTGCCTCATGTTCATTAGAATATAAGAAACCATGTCCTCCAGGTCACACAGATGCAGACCCAGCTTTGATGGTCCCACTAGAAAGGAAGCTAAAGGTCCTTACAACAACATATATTTCAAGTGCCCAACCTCAGAGGAAGTGTCTCAAGAAGTCTTTAGGCCGGCAGAGCTCCATGTTTTGTGAGTGTTTTCCTGTTAGATCTGGACACAAGAGAAGACCACTGACACCAATAAAAATTAAATTAAATTAAGCTTATTATTTCCACTGGCCATCCTGCCTCTCCCTCCCAAAATGGCGGGAACAAGACAGCAACCCCAGCTTTCCTACAGCCCAGCTTCATGGACCAGAAATTTACACAAAATGGGCATTACATTTAACAGAACTCTGACAAGCATCACACTAATGGTAGTTTATATATATATATATTTTTTTTTTTTTTTTTTTTGCTGTCCCTACATCAGAATTTATGAAGACCATTAGAGCCTCAGAGAGGGTTGTTGTCTGGCCAGGGAGGGCAAATATTTATGATATGTCACTAAAGTTTCAGAGAGGGCTGCTATCAGGTCGGAGAGCCAGACATGGCTCAGTTCAAACACTGGCAGGCATTCCAAGCAGGTTCAGAATTTTCAGTAATTAATGGTAAAGCCAAAATTATCTTTTCATGGCTTTTTGGCAAGATGGCTTCCAATTTTAATAAAAGATCAGGTTGGGTCTATCATTCCCCCCTTTTCTCTGTGTCCCTTTCAAATCTTTGATAGATTAGGGGTAGAGCACTGAGGAAATTTTAATCCCTCAGGTAAAAGTCTCCAAATTTTTAGAACTCACCCAAAACCAGTCTCCCTGATTTTACCTGACTTAATTAATTACTTATATTGATTGTCTATTTATATTTGGCTCCATTGTTGTAATAAGAGAGGCATCACCCATTTTGGCTTCTTCTGAGCTGAGAGAGGATGACATGAGTAGGCATGGTGTGAGAGACATGAGTTGCCTTTTAGAAGTAGTTGAGGGACATGAGTTGCCTTTTAGAAGTCAGTTCGGTTTGAAGTCTGGTTGGGGAAGAACAGGTTGTAAAGTCATCTGGGGATTGGTTATTACATGAGAGAAACAAAAACCATGAGTACTGAATAAATGTTGCAGCAGCTGGAACATGTCACTGTATAGAAGTTCCCTCTCCAGTCTTTAATATCCCCAGTTATAAAGACTGTCAATTTAATATTTAACTTTTAGTATTAGAGTTGTCCCTCCCCATAAGATATAGTTTAATAATTTAGTGTCATCTGATCTTGCAAAATCCTTTTACCAGTATGACCTCTGTGTCTAATAGAGAAACCTTTAATTTTGATACTCAGGACTGGATAATCGTACTAGCAAACACCAAGCTTACCTGTGTAGGTTAGGAATATATTTAGGCCTTAAACTGAAAATTTCTGAATCTGGCAGCTCTTCTTGATAGTCTCTTTTAATAAGTATCAGGCATTCCTGTCAGAGAATCCTTCTTTGTAGCCTCCAGTCTTACTTATTTTGGGAGGCTAACATAAAGTGTGTACCTTAAAATATTATTATTATTATTATTATTATTATTATTATTATTATTATTATTATTCAAAATGTCCAGGAATGGCTGTATTTTGGTTTTCACTGTCTTTGCTAAGTGTTTAAGATGAAGCCTTCAAACTGACTTTTGTTTCAATCTATTGTTAACAGTCAGGTGAGCTTTTATGGGAGTCATAAACTGGGTAAACTTGAGAGCACTTTCTCAGTTCTGCTAGAGCCATTTGCGCTAGGTGGGTCCAGGTCTTGTTTGACCATGTGGCTTCCCTCGGAAGCATCAGGGATTTCTTTCTTCTCTGATGACTCTTCTCTTCATAGCAAATGCACTGATTGGCTTTCTGTTCTCCAGTGGTCTCATTAATCTCCCTGATGGGGAGTTTTTACAGCCCAGAGTTGCAAAACTCTTTAGAGAAGTCCCCTGTTCCCTGGATTCAGACTGACTCAGAGGGCAAGAGCCAAATATTGGTTTCCTTGGCCCTTTTCAATTAATTTTAATTTAAAATCCTAATCTTAAACATCTATCAAATAAATTTTAACAGCCTGATATTAAGAGCACCAGGCTTTAATGTCTATAACTTTATAATTATTTATCTTTTTATTAATTGGGATCTGTATTATTCTGTCTTGTAGGTGATAACTTACTCTCTGAAATTAACCCATGTTTTGTTCTTAAAGCAACACTTCTTTAAAACACTAACAGGGAATCTTTAGATCACATATAAGAAAATTACAAAATAAAATTTTTTAACAACAGTAAAAATACTTAGTTCGTTTAATAGCTACCCTGAATTTTTGGCTGAGTCATACATTATATCCCCTGTTTGAGATCCTAGGAATCTTGACATTAAAAAAGAACTTTTAACATAACTTTAAAGAAATAAAATCTGACCTACTGCTTTTGTATTCATTCTCACATGAAATAAGATGGGACACACAGCCTTATCTCAGGTAAGGCAGGGCTCTTTATAAATCTTAAGTGTTTTAGTTCTAAAGCTGATCTTTATTTTTTAAATATTATTTTAAAAAGTTTACATAAATTGTTTGAGGTCACATGAACATTAGCTAACACCATATAAAATCACTTTAAAATATGAATTAAACAAATGCTGTAAGTTTTTAACCTTTACATAGATTAGGCTCTCATTAACATAAAGTACATTTAAATTGTTCCCCAATGTAAAAAGTAAGATTAAACTTTACATATCTTATTGATAACAGGTGAATAAATCCCCATAAAACTTCAGAACACCAGCTTGATATAATGCTCTTTTAAAATTTTTACCTTACAGACTTGCATACCTGTAAGATATGAGCACATTAGTAGCATCACAATTACATTGATGTTTCTACATTAACCAAGTTTAGCTTTTAAAGAAATGGCAGTACAGTGCTCTAAAATAACAGTTATAATTTAATCAGTTGTTTAATTTCTATGGTTGCTTGCACAAGAAAAAATAAAACTTAATAAACACAATGTTATGGGTAAACTTATATTTTAAGAAATTTTTGTCTCTTTAACACATGATTGATTTTTACAATCTTTTACAGAATTTAGTCAAACTTATACAGACGTTAGTAAGTCAATCAGATATCTAACAAAAGTACTCGTGAATGAGTAATCCAATATCAAATTTACTTTACTTATTTATCAAAATATTAGACACATGTATTGAAGAGTGTAAACCATTTTTATGTTGAAGGAAAAGTCCTAGAACCAAGGCATATTAGACATTTTGTAGATATTAATATTTTATCAGATTTTGGAATACCTAGAAAAACTTGAAAGCTTAAATTTAGAGACATTTATTTTTATCTGTTTATCAAATTTAATTGAATTATTTAAATCACGTGAATTGAAGATCTTTAGATCCACTTTTTAAAATTTGTTTTTATTAGTGCTTTTTTTTAATGAGTGCTACTTATATATATTAAGTTGTATATCATATATAAAATATACGGACATATGTATATATAGACATACAACACATAACAAAATTGAGCACACATAATAATAGTAAAGGCCTTGTAGCTTTTCGCAGGTGAAATCTCCATTGCAATGTTTCAAAAAGTCCACAGTTGGTCAAAGATAGTACTGATCAGAAAAACATTAACCTAGGTCTGTATGATCAAAATCATGAGCTCAAAAATAAAATAAAGTATCTAAGGAAAAAAATAAGAGTCCTAGAAAAAATGACTGGCCAGTAATTAGTAAATACCATACAATTTACCTTTTTTTCTCTTAGGCCTCAGATCAGTCTCCTACTAAGCTTGCAGGCTTCTTTCATTTGCCTATCAAAATAAGTCATGGCTGAGGTCTGGAAGGAGCAGGAAAAAACTGCTTTTCTGAGCAGACACCTCAGGCCTAAGGCATTTTAACCATAATTTTCAGGTTCGGATGTTGAAAATTATGGTACAAGTTTAAGATACAATTCACAAAATTTTATATCTTTACATCTTGTTTTGTCAACAGATATCATACTATGATTTACAATCCTTGTCCAGATTAATGCTCTCGAACACACAGTGATATTTTCACAGGCTACCCAATTCAAAATTGGTGAAAAATAAAGACTGAATGATTGGGAAGTTACTTGCCAACTTGGAACTAGAGTTCTTTAGTTTTCCATCCTAAGTATTTAAGTTCTCTGGCATGAATTATCTGAAATCATAAACTAAACCATTACCTAAACCCGACTTTTAACTGCAAGATTTTGCAATGCTTCAAAAACCCATTCAAATACCAGATTGTTACAAGAAAACATCATCATTTAGACACACATTCAGCTAAGATCATTCCCAAGAAACAATTTATAATATCAACACATTATTGCACATGTCTTAAAGGGCCAGAAACAAAGACACAAGACAGACAGAAAGAAGGTCCAGACTATGGCTGTCAGACAGAATCCTTTAAACCTGAGCAGATAAGAAAAAAAATCTCCTACACCAGTGGCACCATAGATGTCCACAAGGGGGGGGGCAGATGTTTTAACAGAGGGGCAACCTGAAATGTACAATTAAGGGTCTCCATGGTGACTTTAATGCATTTAGTGTCCCCTTTTTCTTTTTCTCTTTTTTAACAAGACAGTGGTGGCATAATCCTTACAGTGCAGGGAAGGAAGGAGGGAATTCCCTGAAGCAACAGGGCTTCAGCAGCTGCTGGGAGTCCCTCAGTCCCTCCTTTTACTTACAGGATTATCTCCTCTGGTTCGGTTCCACCCCAAGCATGTTCCATCTAGTAACATTTCAGTAGTCAGCTCTAAAAATCTTCCGGGACAGGGGGTGGGGGAGGGATTTATCAAAATTTGTAACTTAAAGTTCGGCTCCTGACCTTGAAGCCAATTAATGCCAATTTAATAATGAGGACAAGGTTTTTAGAAAAAGAAAAAGGGAGGTTTATTGCTTTGGTAACAAAGAAGAAACACAGGGAACCCTGCCCAGAGGTTGTGACTCTCTTGATCTGGAGGGACAAGGGGTTTTAATGGAGTTTCACTTGTTAACCTGGGAGATACTCAGTTCTTAGGTCCCCAGCAGGCATTGCCCTCTGCAGTGGTTATACTCCAGGCAGCCAGCTAGGAGCTTCTCTCATCCTGCTTAACAAAGGGGGGTAAAGTTCATCGCAGTTCCTTAAAACAGAGTCCGAAAGAATATCAGGCTTACTTTCTTTGTTACCCATTTTCATGTCCAATATACTTATGTTTTTACCACAGAAATCACAGAACAAAACACACAAAACAAACAAGAAAAACATATAGAACACAGAACAAAACACAAAATACAGAAACCCGAACTTGAAACAAAAAACATAGGAGCAATGCAACATCTTGCTAAAGCTCCGAAGTAGGACCACGTACATGCCAGTCATCACATCTCTACCATTCCAGATGAATTCCCTACAGAACAGAACAGAGGACAGAACGATTCTCATTACTGTACCGAAAACGAGTATATGTGAGCCTCCCCAGGACACCTCTATGTAATCAGAACAGATCTCCGTTAAACGGATATCAGATGTTATAAAGGTGCCACTTAATTTTTGAGGCCTCCTCCACCAGGTGATTGCTAATAGTTTTAGTGCGGTGGTTCACCGCAGTGCTCCTGGGACCTAACGCTCACTCCATGACCTTGGAACAGCTCAAGATGTGCACCCACTAGAGTGGCTCTCCAGCCCGGAGCCCTGAAGGGAAGGCCAGATTCAGATTTTCCAGCAGTCTGGTCTTGTGATCTGGTCGGCAGGGTCATCTTGCTGGGGAACTCAAAAAAATTAGATGAGGACACAAAAAAAGAACACTGACTCCAACTAAAATCAAATTGAGGCAAGCTTATTATGTCAACCGGCTGGGCTGCCTCTCCATCCCAAAACGGCAGGAACAAGACAGCAACCCTGCCTTTCCTACAGCACAGCTATATAGCCCAGAAAGTTACACAAAATGGGGGTTACAGATAACAGAACTTTGACAAGCATCACAAAAATGGTAGTTCATTTATTTATTTATTTATTTTTTGGTGGCCCCAATATCAGAAATTATGAGGACAAATAGAGCCTCAGAGAGGGTCATTGTCTGGCCAGGGAAGGCCAAAATTTATGATGTGTCACTGAAGTTTCAGCGAGGGCTGCTATCTGGTCATAGAGTCAAGCATGGGTGAATTCAAGGCACGGGCAGGCATTCCAAGCAGGTTCAGAATTTGCAGTTATTTATAGTAAAGCCAAAATTAACTTTTTATGGCTTTGTGGCAAGATGGCTCCCAATTTTAATAAAAGATCAGGTTGGGTCTATCAACCCGTGTCCCTTACTTTTGGAAACTACTCTACCACCTCCAAGGTTGTGAACTCCTGAGCATTTTCCAGTACAGATATGTATTCACAGATTTTCTAACTCTTCTACTCTAATTGTGTCTTACTTGGGGCAAAGATAATTTCAAGGTATTGTGCTGGATGAGAGTGGAAAAATTTTTGTGCAGCACATATTTGCATACACATTGGATTCATTATCTAATTTTCCATTCAAAATACTGAATCCATGACACTAACCAAAACCAGACTAGACTCTGACTACTTATCCTAATATGATCGAGAAAAACAACCCAAAGAGAATAGAAATAGAAGCAGTTCAGAGTAGGCATGGTGTATAGTTAGACTTGCCTTTTGCCTGATAAAGTGTTGGTGTTATAAATCTAGTCAATTTTTAATTGAAATAGTTCTCCATGTGTTTTTAAAGTTAACAAATATGTGAATTCCTGTCTCCCTTTCTCTGAAGCCTATTCAGCACATGTATTTTTTAGGTTCACATATAGAATCCTACATGGTATCACACATACATTCTTATGAGGTGGCTGACTTGGCAGATACAAATCGTAAAAAGAGATCACTCCTCCTAAACACTGTTTTAACAGAAAATTCAATCTATGGGTTTGCTTCCTAGTTGAACAACATTATACATAAATACAAGTTCAGTAAAATAAATACTTTTGTATCTGTGAAAGATATATATTTCATGATGAATTTCTATTGGCATATGTATTGCTAATTTTTAATGTTCCTGTGTGTGTTTTGTGTGTGAGTGTGTGTATATGTATATATATACATATACACACACTCACCAGATTTTTCAAAATATGAAATATATATGCCTTATTATACACTCCCCACATTCACGTTCATGTATGTGGATTTATAATAAACTTTTCACAAGATTATTCTCAAAAATATTCATCCACCTGAAATACATATTTGTCTCCTAGTACTGAAAAATAACTTTAGTGAATGGTGCACACAAATCCTAATATTTCTACAGTATCTGACCCAGTTTAACATTAATGCAAGTAGATTCCTATGTGACAAGTTGTGTATTTTGACGTTCATTTTTATGCAACACTAGTACATTACTATTTCTTCAGTTTATGCACATCATAAGATATATATTTATCCACAAGTTCATAAATTTACAGACATTTGTTTCACTTTCAATTACTTCCTGCTTCAGAACACATGTATTCCTCCAGGTTTCTTTTTTTTTTAATTTTTATTGTTGGTTGTTCAAAATATTATATAGTTTTTGATATATCATATTTCACAATTTGATTCAAGTGGGTTATAAACTCCCATTTTTACCCCGCATACAGATTGCAGAAAAACATCAGTTACCCATCCATTGATTTACATATTGCCATACTAGTGTCTGTTGTATTCTGCAGCCTTTCCTCTCCTCTACTATCCCCCTCTTCTTCCCTCCCCTCCCCTCTTCTCTCTCTACCCTCTCTACTGTTATTCATTTCTCTCCCTTGTTTTTTTTCCTCTTTCCCCTCACTTCTTCTTGTATGCAATTTTGTATAACCCTGAGGGTCTCCTTCCATTTCCATGCAATTTCCCTTCTATCTTCCTTTCCCTCCCACCTCTCATTCCTGTTTAGTGTTAATCTTCTCAGGCTCTTTGTCCCTACTCTGTTATTAGTTACTCTCCTTATATCAAAGAAGACATTTGGCATTTGTTTTTCAACGACTGGCTAGCTTCACTTAGCATAACCTGCTATAATGCCATCCATTTCCCTGCAAATTCTATGATTTTGTCATTTTTTAATGAAGAGTAATACTCCATTTTGTATAAAAGCCACATTTTTTTTAACTATTCGTCTATTGAAGGGCATCTAGGCTGGTTCCACAGTCTTGCTATTGTGAATTGTGCTGCTATGAACATCGATGTAGCCGTGTCCCTGTAGCATGCTCTTTTTAGGTCTTTAGGGAATAGACCGAGAAGGTTAACAGCTGGGTCAAACGGTGGTTCCATTCCCAGCTTTATAAGAAATCTCCATACTGCTTTCAAAATTTGCTGCACCAATTTGCACTCCCACCAGCAATGTACAGGTGGACCCTTTTCCTCACGTCCTCACCAGCACTTGTTGTTGTTTGACTTCATAATGGCTGCCAATCTTACTGGAGCAAGATGATATCTTAGGGTGGTTTTGATTTGCATTTCTCTGACTGCTAGAGATGGTGAGCATTTATTCATGTACATGTTGATTGATTGAATGTCCTCCTCTGAGAAGTGTCTGTTCAGGTCCTTGGCCCATTTGTTGATTGGGTTATTTGTTATCTAATTGTCTAATTCTTTGAGTTCTTTGTATACTCTGGATATTAGGGCTTGATCTGAAGTTTGAGGAGTAAATATTTGTTCCCAAGATGTAGGCTACCTATTTACTTCTCTTATTGTTTCTTTTGCTGAGAAAAAACTTTTTAGTTTGAGTAAGTCCCATTTGTTGAATCTAGTTATTAACTCTTGTGCTATGGGTGTCATATTAAGAAATTTGAAGCCCGACCGCACAGTATGTAGATCATAGCCAACTTTTTCTTGTGTCAGACACTGTGTCTCTGATTTGATATCAAGCTCCTTGATCCATTTTGAGTTAACTTTTGTTCATGGCAAGAGAAAGTGATTCAGTTTCATTTTGTTGCATATGGATTTCCAGGTTTCCCAACAACATTTGTTGAAGCTGCTATCATTTCTCCATTGTGTGCTTTCAGCCTCTTTATCAAATATAAGATAGTTGTAGTTTAGTGGATTGGTTTCTGTGTCCTCTATTCTGTACCATTTGTCCAACCGCCTGTTTTGGTACAGTACCATGCTGATTTTGTTACTATTGCTCTGTTGTATAGTTTGAAGTCTGGTATCACTATACCGCCTGATTCACAGTCTTTTCATGAGACTTCATTCCAAACGCATTATTTTCTATTTCCATAATCACCTTTGAAGCAAAACTCACATACACGTCATGATCAACCATAACCCTAATATTACCATTAGATGTATAACTGGTTGGAATGAAGGATTGTACATCAATATAGATTTTCTGTATATTTTCAGACATAAATTCAATCCATTATTTAAAGTTGGAACCAGTTATATTATTTGTTCACAGTATTGTCTATTCATGCATTATGTCTATATTCATAGACACAGGGTACACCTTTTTATACCCCCAATACTTATTTATACATCTTCAAAATATTGCTCCCAGAAATGGTGGAAGAAATACTCATATCACCTGATGTACATATACATTTTATCAAAGAAATATTCTGGACACAATTACAAAGATCACACTTAAGTTTGTACCAAAGCCTAAATGGAAAGTGAGCATGGATCACGAAAAACATCCATGTCCAGGTTGCCTAATGCTCTCAAATGTCAACCCGATTGGTGACTACATATTTGTTTCTTCCTAAGATTATATATTCAACATCAAGCCAGTTGAAAATGTCTAATCCTATCACTCAGTTTATACTTTGCCTGATTTCCTAATGTCTCTATTATTATCTGCTTTCCTTCATATTTTCCCCAGTTCATCATTGTGACTGACTCTTCACATGTGCTCACATTTACACTCACTCTGTACCCAAAACCCTATTGCTAAAGATTTTTTGGACCAAATCCTATATTCACTCTTCCGACTAATTCCTAATCCTACCGACTATCCCTTTTTGAGTGGATGTTCTCTTCGACATTCAATCATCCAAGGTACAAGGAACGCTACCATTGTATATTGATTAATCTGAGACATCTGTGCAGAATATAATTCAAAGCTAAGTATCCCAGTCAAGGGCCCAAAGACCTTCTGGGCTTCAAATTTTACCTAGATTTCTGTATTCATACTTATATTACACTTATATTCCTATGAATATTTCAGGTTCCCAATACCATAATTCATCCCATAGAATTATTCCTAATCCAAATGGAACATGATATTAACCCTAACCATACACTGTTCCCTCAATCTAACTTTACGAAAGAGCAGGGACAGAGTTGGTCTTACAATACAGAAATTTAGAGGATCCTCCACCTGCTGAGAACCTCAAAGGTCAACAAAGAGATGATCCCTGGAGAAGATATAGGCAGCTATGAAGGACCTGTGAAAGCAAAAGTCATATTCCATGGCAAACAACTTGGTCAGATGAAGGGATGTGTCTGAATCAACATTTCTCTTCTTAATGTATAGAAGATGGACCAAACCAGGCTTGAACTCTGGTGTGATTCCCCTTACAGACTGAGTTCTGGAACTGACATCAGAAAAATATTGCCATTAATTGTGTTAGGATTTTAGGAGGCAACGCATGAGAGTCGCCCTGGAAAGAAAACTGAGATCTAGGAACAGGGTGGCTTTCCACAGAGCACTGGGAATCTCAGCCAGAATATCACATGATTTTATTTTGAAAGACGTGGCAGCCATAGTTGACAGTCAAAACACACATGGACCTCACATTGTAGACTGCAATAGGCCTGGCTTCATGTGACCTATTGGCCACTTTTTGGGAAGCCTTGCCTGTGAGAATTCTCCAGAGTTTTCATTGAAATGAGCTTCCCCACCATTTAATGGTTCCTGAATGAATTGTAACCCACAGTGCCTTCAACATCTTCCTTGAAAAACGGCTAGATAAATTCCATGAAATTTTTGAAATTCCCAAGACCAGGTGGCACTGGAGAACCTTTGGATGTCCTGTTGCTGATCATGAGTGTACCAGACAGTGCCTTGATTTACTGGGTTTCATGAAAATGGTGTAGAACAGATTTGCCAGTAAGTTGGAGCCTGCTGATTAGTGGGCCTAGAGCAGTGGTGTGCAGGTGTGTGATAATACATCTGTTGTGGGGCCATGTGGATCTGCCATTAGCTTCCAAATGGCTTGTGATTGACATGGTGTAGCCAACAGAAGCTTATTTGTAAATGCATCTTGTTATATGGAGAGATTTCAGGGCAATGTTCAGAATCATGTTGCTATGTATAAGGGGGCAAGCTCTGTGGGATATTAGCCTGGTTGATGCATTCCCCTGCAGACCCTGACCCAACACACGTGACAGAACCCGCTCCAGCACTGTGTCCCAGTTGAACTCCTTGTATTTTGTGGAGCAAATATGAAATTCCCAATGCAGCAGGAAGAAAAACCACGAAAAGTGGAGGACGAAAAAATGGCTTCACTGTCCACACGGGGAGACACTTAGCCCACAGTGGCCAAATTTTACCAACAAAGAGCGAATTCAGCACTGCTGCCTCATGTTCATTGGAAAAGAAGAAACCATGTCCTCCAGGTCACATAGATGCAGACGCAGCTTTGATGGTCTCATTAGAAAAGAATCTAAAGCTCCTGACAACAATATATATTTCAAGTGTCAAACCTCAGAGGCAGTTCCTCAAGAAGTCTTTAGGCCGAAAGAGCTCCATGTTTGTGGAAAGTTTACCCTGTCCCTTACTTTTGGAAACTATTCTACCAAATCCAATGTTGTGAAACCCTGAGCATTTTCCATTCCATATATTTATTAACAGATTTTTTTACTGTTCTCCTCTATTTGTGTGTTATTTGGGGCAAAAGTAATGTCAAGGCATTGTTCTGGATGAGAGTGGGAAGATTGTTTTGTTGCACATATTTGCATACACATTGGATTCATTTTCCTATTTTCCATTCGAAATACTGCATCCCTGACACTAATCCATACGCTACTAGACTCTGACTACTAATCCTAATATGATAAGGAAAACACCAAAACAGAATAGAAATAAAAAATTTCAGAAGAGGCATGGAGTATAGTTGGACTTGCCTTTTGCAGGATAAAAGGCAGCTGTAAAAAATCTAGTAAATTTTTATTTGAAATAGTTCTCCATGTGTTTTAAAGTTAACAAATATGTGAATTTCTGTCTCCCTTTCTCTGTACCCTCTTCAGCACATGTATTTTTATATGCACATATAGAATCCTACCTGGTATAACACGTACATATTTGTGAGGAGGCTGACTTGGCAAATACAAGTTGTGAGAAGAGATCACTCAGCAGAAACACTGTTGGAAGTGAAAATTCATCCTATGTGTGAGCTTCCTAAGAGATCAAGATTATACATAAATCCATGTTCAGTAAAATAAATATTTGTTCATCAGTAGATGATATATATTTCATGATGAATTTCGATTGGAATATATATTGCTAATTGTTAATGTCTCAGTGGTTATATATATATATATATATATATATATATATATATATATATACACACTCTCCAAACTATTCAAAATATGAAATATATGATCTACATATACATTTTATCACAGAAATATTCTGGACAAAAAATGCAAAAGACACAATATGATGGTATCAAAGCCTAAATGGAAAGTGAACATGGATTACTAAAAACATCCATGTCCAGGTTCCCTAATGCTCTCAAATGTCAATCATATTGGTGACTACATATTTGTTGCTTCCTAAGATTATATATTCAAACTCAACCCTGTTGAAAATGTCTAGTCCTATGATTGACTTTATACCTTACCTGATTTCCTAATCTCTCTAATGATATCTGCTTTCCTACATATTTTTCCAAGTTCACCATTGTTACTGACACTTCACATGTGCTGACATTGACATTCACTCTCTAAACAAAACCCTATTGTTAAAGAACTTTCATTCCAAATCCTATACACACTCTTCTTCCTAAAACTTCCAACTATCTTCCTATTCCTACCTACTATCCCTTTTTGACTAGATGTTCTCTTCAACATTCAATCGTCCAAGGTACAAGGTCCTATGCCATTGTATATCGATTTATCTGAGATATCTTAGTAGAATGTAATTCAAAGTAAAGTATCACAATCAAGGGCCCAATGCCCTTCTGGGCTTCAAATCTTACTTAGATTTCTGTTTTCATACATATATTTCACCTCTATATTTTTATAAATCTTAAAGGTTACCAATATTATAATTCATCCAGCAGAATGACTCTTTACCAAAATCAAAAATGTTATTAACCCTAACCATACACAGTTCCCTCAATCTAACTTTACAGAAGAGCAGGGACAGAGTTGGTCTTAAAATACAGGAATGTAGGTGGTCTTCCTCCAGCTGAGAACCTCAAAGGTCCATGAATAAATGATCCCTGAAGAAGATGTAGGCAGATATGAAGGACCTGAGTGAGCAAAAGTCATCATTCATGGCAAAAACCTGGTCAGGATAAAGGGTAGTGTCTGAATAAGACCCTCTTTTCTTAATGTAGAGAAGATGGACAAAACCAGGCCTGTGTGGAAAGCTGTTCCCGGGTGCCTATGGTTGATATTGCATTCTAACTTGTGAAAGTGTCACAGGAAGTAGGGGCAGCCTCCATCTCATGGGACCATTGGAAGCAACTATTAGGACAAAGTGGTTGCCAAGGTAGTGGCCTCATTCAGTTTCTGAAGAAAGTGACCTCACCACACTTCCTTGTTGATGGAACTCTCTGAACATGGGATCCAGGAAGCCAGGCACCCAGAGCCAGTCCCAGTCCCAGTCCCAGTCCCAGTGGTCTCACTTGTTTGGATTTAGCATGGACAGATTCACTCTTTCTTGGTACCTACTGATGTGAGGATGGCCAAATGTGAGAAAAGCTCTGAAGAGGGGTCTTTCCTGAGAAAGCAGGTAGTGGCTCACCGCTGACTCTTGACAACTTCACAGAGTTGGACAAGGAGATCAGTTCTGAGACAGAACAGGTCATTTCAGGGGAACATAGTGTGGCCCACCAGTCAGAGGACACTCCAGATTGTCATAGACCTAGTTGCAGGAAGTAGGTGACTTTGAGGGTGTGGGTGTGAGTTTGCGGATTTTGTCTCATGTTCTGAGAATAGGTAGGAATGGCGGTTTGTTGGGTTTGGAGTGAATAACTTCTGTTCATGTATGTGGATTTATAATCAACTTTTAACAAGATTATACTCAGAAATATTCATTCACCTGAAATACATATTTGTTTCCTAGTACTGAAAACTAACTTCAGTGAATGGTGCATATAACTCCTAATATTTCTACAGTAACTGACCCAGTTTAACATCAATGCAAGTAGATTCTTATGGGACATGATATGTGTTTTGGAGTTCGTTTTAATTCAACACTGGTACATTACTATTTCTTAAGTTAATGCACATTACAGTATATATATTTCATTCACAAGTTCACAAATTTATAAGCATTTATTTCACTTTCAATCACTTCCTGCTTCAGAAAACATGTATTCCTCCATGTTTCTTGACTGGTCTTTTCATGAGACTTCTTTCCAAACACATTATTTTTGATTTTCATAATCATTTTGAAGCCCAAACTCACACATTCTTCATGAAAAGCCATAACCCTAATATTACAATTAGACGTATAACTAGTTGTTATGAATGATTCTATATCAAAATATGATTTCTTATATATTTTCAGTTATCAATTCAATCCATTATTTAAAGTGGAAGCAGTTATATTATTTATTAACTGTATGGTCTATTAATGCATTATCTCTCTATTCATAGACAAGGGGTACACCTATTTTACCTTAGATACTAATTTATACATCTTCAAAATATTCCTAAAAGAAATGGTGGAAGAAATACTCATGTCACCAGATCTACATATACATTTTATCACAGTAATATTCTAGACAAAAAAAGTCACCCTTAAGATTGTACCAAAGCCTAAATGGAAAGTGAGCATGGATTACATAAACTTCCATGTCCAGGTTGCCTAATGCTCTCAAATATCAATCCTATTGGTGACTACATATTTGTTTCTTCCTAAGATTATATATTCAACCTCATGCCTGTTGAAAATGTCTAATCCTATCACTCATTTTATACTTTACCTGATTTAGTAATGTCTCTATTTATATCTGCTATCCTACATATTTCCCCGGTTCATCATTGTGACTTACACTTCATGTATGCTGAAATTTACATTCACTCTCTAACCGAAACCCTATTGCTTAAGAAGTTTTGGTCTAAATCCTATACTCACTCTTCTTTCTAAACCTACCGACCATCTTCCTAATTCTACCTATCCCATTTTGAGTGGATGTTCTCTTTGACATTCAATCATCAAAGGTACAAGGTCCTATGCCATTGTACATCGATTTATCTGAGAAATTTGTGCAGAACATAATTCAAAGCTAAGCATACCAATTAAGGGTGCAATGCCCTTCTGAGCTTCATATCTTCCCTGGATTTCTGTTTTTATACTTATATTTCACCTATATATTCTTGTAAATATTATAGTTTCCCAATACCATTATTCATCGTGCAGAAAGATTCCTAACCCAAATTGAACATGTTATTAACCCTAACCATACACTGTTCCATCAATCTAACTTTACAGAAGAGCAGTGACAGAGTTGGTCTTACAATACATGAATGTAGGCGATCTTCCACCTGTTGAGAACGTCAAAGGTCCATGCAGAAAGGATGCCTTGAGAAGATGTGGGCAGCTATGAAAACTTGAGAGAGAAAAGTCATCTTCTATGGCAAACAACCTGGTCAGCATGAAGGGATGTGTATGCATCAGCCTCTCTCTTCTTAATGTAGAGAAGATGGTCCAAACCAGTCCTAGGTGGAGAGCTGTTCCCGGGTGCCCATGGTTTATATACCATTCTAACTTGTGAAAATGTCATAGGAAGTAGGGGCAGCCTCCATATAATGGGACACTTGAAAGCAACTGTAAGGACAAAGTGGTTGCCAAGGAAGTGACCTCATTCAGTTCCTGAAGCATTGACCTACCTCACTTCCTTGGTGATGGAACTCTCTGAACTTGGGATCCAGGATGCCAGGCACCCGGAGCCACTCAAGTCTCAGGCCCAGGGGTTTAACTTGTTTGGATTTACAAAGGAGAGTGTTAGTCTTTCTTGGTACCTTAAGATATGAGGATGGCCAAATACCAGGAGAGCTCTGAATAGGGGCCTTTCCTGAGAAAGCAGGTAGTGGTTGGCCACTGGCTCCTGAAAACATCACAGAGTTGGGAAAGAAGAGCAGATCTGAGACAAGACAGGCCATTTCGGGGGAACATACTGTGGCTCACCAGTCAGAGGACACTCTGGATAGTCACAGAGTTTAATGGGGGAAGGATGTGCCTTCGTGGGTGTGGGTGTGATTTTGTGGTTTTGTCTCATGATCTGAGAATAGGTAGGAAAGGCGTTTTTTTCTTTGATTTGTAGTGGACTGCTTCTAGTAAGACGTTTGACAAGGCGAGTGTTTCTATGTCTGTGTATGCTACTGTGTCCGTGGTTGTAGACATTAGAAAAGAGAATGCAACAATTGATGTGTCCTGTATAGTAGAAAGCTTCCCAGCATTCATCCTGCCCAATTTATGAATGGACTGCCGCTTGCCTTATAAATGGGCAACACCTGCTAACTTCCTAAGTTCCTGTTTTCTTCCTGAATTCTCGCCACTCTCCAGAATAGACTCATGGTTTTTGTCCAAAATATGTACCACCTCCAAGCTCTGTGACATGTCCATGTACTGGATAGCTGAAGGGAATGGCGAGCATCTCAGAAAACTCAGATATCAGTGTGACCAGGAAAGTCTCAGTGGAGAAACCCTGCTTTGGACTTTTTCTTACCTATTGTTCTGTTGCCCTGAATGTCAGGAAGGTCTTTGCCTCAGGCCACCCCTTTGTGAACCCTGAAGAAAACAGTTTTCAAATGGAAATGAATGGGCATCACCTGTGGCTCTTTGCTTAATTGCTTTGGAAAAGGATGTGTCTGAATCAGCCTCTTGGCCCTGTGTGAGGCTGTGGCTTAGATTCTCAGCACCTGATTAATCCAAAGACAGATCCCATGTGTGCATCCAAAACCAAAATTGCCAAAAGAGCAGTTATTGTGAATGAAGTCTCTTGACTTCATTTCTAAGGTTCCTGAGGCCCATCAAGTGAGAATAGGCATCCTTTGGGTAAAATGAGTTCTTCAAAGCCCTGCGGAGGCCAGCCCAGAGGTTTTTGGTTTGTCTCATGACTCCCAATCATATAAAGAATCTATACCTGACATTCAGTAGGCCTCAAATTGGAGATGCAGAGCAGTATTAACAGCAGGCCTATTTGATCACTCCTGGTTCACAAGAAGGGTTTCCAGGCCACCCAGACTTTAGGCAAATGAGCGGCAAGGGAGCTTATTTTTCACACCGTCTTGGGCTGCACCCCTCATGGAAAACTCCAGCCAGAAGTTATGATGAGTGTCTATATGTAAGAAGATGAGGGCCCTGTGGGTGTGTTTTGGTTTTCATTGTGGTCATTTTTGTGGCGGTTGGAAGAGATGACTGGGCCTACCTGGGCTTGAACTCTGGTGTGATTCCTCTTAGAGACTGAGTTCTGGAACTGACCTCAGAGAAGTACTGCCATGAAATGTGTTGGGAATTTAGAAGGCCACGCATCAGAATCGCCCTTGGAAACTGAGATAGAGGTCCAGGGAGGCTTTCCACAGGGCACTGGGAATCTCAGCCAGGATATCACATGATTTTATTCTTAAAGACTTGGCAGCCAAAGTTGAGAGTCTAAACACACATGGACCTCACATTGTAGACCTAAGTGATCCTGGCTTCATGTGAACTTTTGGCCACTCTTTGGGAAGCTTGCCTGTGAGTGTTCTCCAGAGATTTCATTGAAATGAGCTTCCTCACCATATAATGTTTCCTGCGTGAATTGAAACCCACAGTAACTCCAACTTCATCCTTCAAAAATGGCTAAATAAATACCATCAAATTTCTGAAATTCCCAGACCAGGTGGCACTGGAGAACCTTTGGATATCCTGTTGCTGATCATGAGTGAAAGAATTCCCCACACGAAGACACTTCGCTAGGAGAATTCCAATTTTATTCGCAAAAAGCTGTGTGCTTACATAGAACTAAAGGGGTGATGGTAGGGCTTAGATAAATGGCAGGGCACCAATTTATTGGCAAGTTCTTTCAGATATCAGCTCCGGAGCCAAGGAATTAGTTCTCATTGGGGCTAAGGTTCCCCGCTAGAGAGATTTGAAATTGGCGCCGACGGGAGAGTTCACACCGGCGTTAACTTTTTGCATCACTGCAGAAAAGAGGAAGGTAGGAAGAAAAAGTCCTTAGGCACCATGTTGGGGTTTTTACTCTGGGGAATGGCTGCCGTTTATACTTTTCCCAACATTCCTCCCTTTTTGTTTTCTTAGGAAGTGTGGCGTCGTTGGTCAGATCCGGCTGCTTCTTGCTGTTTGGGAGCGCTGTGGGGCCTAGAATGGGAAGTGGAGGAATTCTCGGGGGGCAGGTCTGGGGATATCATGGCAGCCAGAAAGAAAACCCAGTGGCTACAGACAGCTACTTCCATAGGGGTGAAGTCTATGAAAGTTCCCTGAAGCCTCAAGTTGTCGATGGCATTGAACCAGTCCTGGATGGAGGAGTTTGTTAGTATCAGTCACTGGTCCTGTTTCAGAGACTCTGGGAAATACTGGAAGCGTTGCCTGGACATGGCATCACCAGCACCTGAAGAAGATCAGAGCGAATAAAAACAGAATTAAGATAAAAATTAAAGCAAAGGTCAATTTTTGGCAGAAGTACCATGTTGGGGGACTGACAGAGAAGAGGCCAAGGGCCATGAGGAAACTTAGAAGGACATAAAGACTCATTAATCCAGGATGGCAGATTAAAAGGTTCTCCGAGCTCGTTGTCTCTCGCCGTCTGATGTCCGTTGCATTCCATCGTGCCTGGTAGTGAGCTTCAGCACTGAGTGAACTGTTCTCTTGGAGATGTTGGGGGTTCATCAGTCATCAGAGGCTGCTAGTGCCTAAGCAAAAGCTGGTTGAATGTTTGATTAGAAATTTTTTTCAGTTGGGTTTGAAGGCACTTCATTATGCAGGGCAAGAGAGCACAAAAAAGGAGCATCCCAATAAGGGGCCCCAAGATTGGTAGTAAGTACATGGCAAGAAAGGATTGGAAGCAATTGGGTTGATAATTCCTGCAATTTAACAACATTTTTTTCTATTAGGCCAGATTCATTAACATAATGACAACATTCCTCTCTGAGGAACAGGCATGTTCCCCCTTTTTCTGCAATGAGAAGATCAATTGCCCTTCGGTTCTGTAAAGCCAGTTGTGCCAATGAAGTAACCGTCACTGCAAGGAGCCCAGAAACTGAGCAGTGTTATCAAGTGCTTCCTGCAGTTTTTGTTGCAGGTCATTGGATGCCCATAGAGCATGACCTATAGCTTCACCAGAGAGTTCGAGACTCGCCGCTGAGGTTGTTAATGTGAGGCCTACCAGAACCAGCAGAAAGACTGCCCTAAGGGTGCAGGAAGGTAGGGCCACCTGTCGGAATTCGATGGGAGTATACAAAGACAGCTGAGGAACTACCGTAACCAAGAAACAGATGCCAGAGACATTGATCGTTGAGGTTCTTATAGACCCGTTACACCAGAGAAAATGTCCAGGTTTCATAAATCAGGGCTCGATGGGGTGCTAAAGCTCAAGGAACAAATGGGTAAAGAATTCATTATTGTCAGGTGGAAACAGATGAAAGGAAATAAAGTATTGGTGGAACAACTTTCCCATAGTGGGATACGTGTCACATGTAGGGGTTTTCCTTTCTTAGAGAAATTGTAGGTTTTTGCTGAAATATTTCCTGCCGCTAATGGGACCGCTGCTAGAAGTGGACGACTAAGTGAAGCACAGAGAAAGAACTGAGAAGTAGGCACAGAAAGAGGGGTGGAGTTTAATAATCAAAGAGTTTGGTGTAGCAAATTGAGCCATGTAGGAGGGGGACCTGAGGGGGTTGAAGGCTCTGAACCCTCTTTAAATGAGCTATGGATAAGATCTCGAAGTTTTGATTCTGACTCCTTAATGTGTTTGACTACCTGGATGGTTGCCTTAGGTGGCGTAATCAGGGTGCGGCCAACAGTCATCCACATTGTGGGTCTGGCTGAGGTTGTCCAAGCATAGACAGCAAACTCAACATAGTCCCAACGTTTGGCCTTGGGGTCAGGTATATCTAAAGTATACCATCCATTGTTATTGGATGAAGAGCCTTTATGCCACTTTAGGTAACTAGAAGTCCACCCTTCATGGTAACCAAGTGAGTGGTAAGAATAGCTACCACGTTCATGATGGAACCTGCATGACTTATAGGGGCAACCATTTTATATCTCAGGCCACCAATGACAATAGTCTTTGGTTTGATGAAAAAGGAAGCAAATGAAAGGCCAGTTCCAGCTACCAGGGACGAAGGTCCTTGAAGGTGACAATTTTAGGGAAATAGATGTGCAGTTGTGGATGAAGCAAGCAGTTGCATCCAGTGCGTGGACATTCTGCATGCCATGTTCTGAGTATCATTCCCGAAGAGTGAAAAAATACATTGTAGCAGAGGAGGGTAAATACCAGTCCTGACAGAGCACAGAAAATAAGCAGAGCACAAAAAACAAGCAGTTAGAGAAGACTAGGGTGTTGGGAGAGCTCATTGTGCCTTCTTTAAGAGGAATTGTTCTGCGGGGAACACCGTGTTAGCCGCAACTTAAATGGGTGAGATGGGAGTGGAGAGCAGGAGTAAAGGGGAGGTTCAGGAGGTGATTCTTGGAGTTCCTCTGGGGTGGTCCTGTCGTCATCAGGTGGGCCTCTTGGTGATATGGCTTCAACCTAGATATGTGAATCCAAGGGGTGAGACAGTTGTCTGATAAGGAGAGTTAGGTGGAGTTGGGGGTACAGAGAATGACAGGATAGGGGCCTTCCCATTTTGGGGCAAGAGGCCCGTTCTCCTCTGGGGTATTATAATAGACTAGACTCCCAGCTGTTAAGGGAGGAGTGTTTGGAGCGGGGACTGGGTCCAGAAGAAGCCAGTCCTGATATTTCCAGAGTTCCGAGCAAAGAAAAAACAAGAGAGGCAAAGACAAATCTCGGGTGAGAGGTCCTTGTGAAATGACCAACCCAGGGGGGATAAGAGGTCTTGAATACCTTATCTCAAAGGGAGACAGTAAAGATGGTTTTTTAGGTAGAGCTCTGGTTCGAAAAAAATCCAAGGGAAGGAGTTTGACCCAGTCTAAGTTTAATTCCATTGTCAATTTGGTAAGGACTTCCTTTAGAGTACGATTTACCCTTTCCACTTTCCCTGAAGCCTGAAGGTGATATGGACAGTGAAAATGTCACTTGAAGGAGAGGGCTTGAGAGACCTTTTGTGTGATCCTAGAAATAAACTCAGGGCCATTGTCAGATTGTAGGAAAGTGGGCATTCCAAACCTGGGGATGATGACTGTCAGAAAGATTGAAGCTACAGTGGAAGCCTTTTATTGGAAATGGGAAATGCCTGAACCCAACCAGAGAAAGTGTCCACAAAGACAAGGAGGTATTTAGTGTGCCATACTTTGGGCATGTTGGTGAAGTGTACCTGCCAGTCAGCAGTGGGAATGTGTCCCCGGGCTTGGTGGGAAGGGAAAGGTTTGGGCCTTAAAAAAGTATGAGGGTTGGTCCGCTGACAGATCTGACAATTAGAGGCTATATTCTGTAGCATGGCTTTGTCAGAGGGGGTGACGGAGAAGAAGCTCTGTAAAAAGAGGGTCAAAGACTGAGAATCGGAATGGAATAGAGTATAAAGGAACTTGAAAAGATCCTTGTTCTTACTGGAAGAAGTAGTGGCTTCAGATGAGATGTCTAAAGTGGCCATTATATGTACCCCAATGGGGGCAATAACTGGAAGTGGTGGCAGCCATTCGTGCCGCCTGGTCAGCTTTGGCATTGCTCTCAGTGATAAGAGAGCCGTCCTTCTGATGGGACCTACAATGGACAACTCCCAACTGGGTGGGAAAGTGGGAGGCCTCTATCAGATTGCTTATAAGAGCCGAATTAGTGATCACATTACCTTTGGTGGTAAGTAGTCCTCGCTCCTTTCATATTGCAGCATGGGAAAATAAGATATGGAAGACATATTTTGTGTCAGTATAAAGGGTGAGGGATTTGCCTTGTGCTAGAAGGCAGGCACGAGTGGCTGCTATGAGTTCAGTCTGCTGGTTGGTAGTTCCTGAAGGTAGAGCTTTGGCCTCTATAATTTCAGTGGCTGAAACTACAGTGTATCCAGAGTAATGAGTGCCATTCTGCCTAAAGAAACTGCCGTCAGTGAACCAGATAAGGTCAGGCTTGGTGAGTGGTCCCTCAGAAATTGAAGAATGACAGGGAAGGAAATCATCTAAGGTTTCCAAGCAATTATGAATTGTTGTGTTAGACGTGGGAGTCATTGGGAGCAGTGAGGCAGGGTTCAGTGCAGAGCAGGGGAGGAAAGTAATATTAGGGTTTTCCAGAAATGAAGTGAGGAGTGACAGAACTCTGGATGGAGGAAGGGTTTGAAGGCCCTTATAAGCTAAAAGATTCTTCAAGTGATGTGGGGAGTGAATAGTTCAAGGGGCCCCAAAAGTCAGCTTAGAGGCTTCTTTGTGTAAAATTTGTTCAGCAGCCAGAGCTTTTAAGCAAGGGGCCTACCCACAGATTGTATGGTCTACTTTATTGGACATATATGCCAGAGGTGCAAATGAAGGCCCATAGTTTTGACCTAAGACCCCAAATGCTTGCTCCCCTTTTTCATGGACATATAGATGAAATGGTCTTGAAATATCAGGAAGGTGCAAGGCAGGTGCCTTTAAGAGGAGTTGCTGAAGCCGGCAGAAGTGGTAGTTAGGGGAGGAGGCAAGAGATTCACTAGGGGGTCCCTTTGCTAGGTCATACAGGTTTTTGGCTAGAAGAGAATAATTTGGGATCCAGGCCCTAAAATAAATGCTAGTCCTAGGAATGATAGTATTTCGGCTTTTGTATGGGGCACTGGAAGATCAGAAAGGAGTTGCCTCCTATCCAGTGTTATTTCCTTTTTCCTAGGTGTAAGGCAAAAAACAAGATAGATGAGAAAAAACTGGAAAACATGGGCCTTGTGGGGAGACACCCTATATCCCTTGTATGCTAGGAAATTAAGAAGCTGAGCAGTGTGGGATTGAGAGTGTTCCAAGAGGGACTACATAGAAGAAGGTCATCGACATATTGAAGGAGAGTAGAGTCAGGACAGGTCGGGTGAAAGGATGTGAGGTCCTGGGCAAGAACTTGGCCAAAGAGATGGGGCCTATCCCTGAATCCCTGTGGGAGGACAGTCCAGGTAAGCTGACGAGAATGGCGGGTGTGAGGGTCAGTCCACGTAAAAGCAAAGATATCCTGAGATTCTGATGACAAGGGAATAGAAAAGAATGCATCTTTGAAATCTAGGATCAAGAAGTGGGTAGTAGTGGCATGGATCTGAGAGAGGCAGGGGTAAGGGTTGGGCACTAGCGGGTGGATGGGGACCACAGAGGAGTTGACAAGGTGAAGGTCTTGAACCAGCCTGTAGGACCACTTAGGTTTCTTAACTGCCAGAATGGGGGGTTTTGAAAGGAGATTGTGTAGGCCTAAGATACCCCTTTCATAATAAATCCTGGATGATGGGTTCTAATCCGAGGAAGGCTGTGGTTGTGAGTAGATATTGTGGTTGACTAATATATCTTGAAGGGTCGTGTAAGACAATATGAATAGGACTTCATTTAGCCATAGAGGGTGTAGTTGTGTCCCAAACCTCAGGGTTAACTGGTTTAGATAGTCGTGGGAGACTGCATGAAGGAGGTGTATTTGCCCCTAGGAACATCATGAGGAAATGAGAGGTAGAATAATGTGGGGTGATATGTGAATGGTGACTTTTAATAGTGAGAGTATGTCATTAAGACATGACGGCCATCTGGGGTTTCTGGGTCGAGTTTTGTGTACTGTTGAAGGGCCTTGGTTAGTCTATCCTGGAAATCTGAAGGTGTTTCCTCCTTCCTTTGAATGACCTCCTGCACCTTTTGAAAGTTAACAGCCTTGCGGGTGGCCTTTTTCAGCCCCGCCAAGAGACAGGATGTAAAAAGGTCACGAAACTGTAAGCCTTCACGGGTCTTGTAATCCCATAGGCGATCCTGCTCTGGGACAGCATGAGGGCCTGTGGGGTGGGTAGGATTGGTCCTATGATTTTCATCAGCACGGGCTTGGGCTAGCTCCCAGACTCATTGCCTTTCCTTGGGGAGAAGTGTATTGGCCAAGAGCATGTAGATGTCATGATGAGTGAGGCTACATACTTGGAGGACCCATTGAAACTCCCGAATGTAAGTGGTGGGGTCAGTGGTGAAAGAGCCTAACTTCCTCTCTAGCTGAGTAATGTCCGACATGGAAAACGGAACGTGGACTCTGATGACACCCTCGGGACCAGCTACCTCATGAAGGGGTGCAATTGTCTTGGGGGTGGGAAGGAGTCCCTTAGACCTGGTAACAGGAGGACTGAAAGACGAAGGCGGTGAACAGGAAGGAGAGGGAGAGGAAGGGAGTGTCTCTGTGGAGGAGGAGGAGGTGGAGCAGGCAGAAGAGGGCGGAGGAAAGAGGGATGAAACGGAAGGCGGAGGATCCATGGAATTAGGCAGAGGAAGAGGAAGGTATAGCGGGAGAGAAGGGGCAGATGGGGCTGGGGGATAAGGTGGGGGTTCATCTGCTTGGTCGAATGAGGAAGAATCTGTGAAGTCAGGAATAGAAGTAGGGGAAGAGAGGGGTTTTCAAGCAAAGAGGACCTGAGAGGGAGGGCAAAAGGAGCAGAGAGCAGGGTGCTGTGTGTGAAGGCTAAAATCTTAAATGCATTGAATCTCCCTCCACTTTTTCAGATGCTGGCAGTAGTTAAAAAGGTCCTGGAAGAGGTTTGGATCTAAGGAGCCTTCTGGTGGCCAATGATTGCCATTATCCAGTGGATATGTAGGCCAATCATGGGTACAGATTTTGATTAAATTTTGGGCTTGATGTCTGGTGTGAGGGAGAGTGTGGCCAGATTTTTTATTAAACATTTGAGAGGTGAGTCTTCAGGTGCAGACTAAGAGGTGCCCATAGTCACAGGGAGAGATTGGAGAGAGAGAGAGAGAGAGAGAGAGAGAGAGAGAGAGAGAGAGAGAGAGAATAGGAGTAAGCAAGAAAGACAAAGAGAAAACCCGGGCTGGAACGGCTTCCAGGAAGCTCAGGGCAAACGGGGGTCAGGTGGGCATCCCCAAAATTACAAGCCATCACGAGGAAATACAGAGGGCACTACCTGGTCATCACCAGTGAAGTGCAATCTGTGAAACCAAAAGGAATTGGAGCCAAGAGCAACCTGACGTCAGGAAAGTTTTCAACTGCAGCAGAAGAAGTCAGTAATGAAAACAAAACTCTGGCTCTGACAGAATGCAATTCCAGGCCGGGAGTTCAGTTTTCGCAGAGCAGAGAGGCAGCTTCAGCCAGACACAGCAACCCCACAGGATACAGCAACTCTAGCCGGCAGCAGCAGCGGCAGTGGAGCAGGAAAATCCATAAAGCCTCTCGTGTAAACTCAGAAGCCTCATGCCCCAAAAAGAAACGAAACACCAGAGGGTCCACTGCAACTAGTAAAGGTCTTAGTGGGAGGAATTCCCTCTCCCCTACCAGGCATCTGGAGTGTGCCTGACGATCACTGTCACAAAACCAGTGGCAGCCTGAAGGGAGTTGGCGAGCCGGGGTCAGGGGAGGATTACTTACATCAGATCAGTGGTGAGTGCAGAAAGCTGGCGTCTGAAAAGAGCGGACTAGGGCAGAGTGTCTCGGCGGAGTGGGGGACGGGGCTCTTGTTGGAAAGAGCTCACCCGTATCCTCTCACGGGGCACCAGAATGAAAGAACTCCCCATGCAAAGACACTTCACCAGAAAATCCAATTTTATTGCAAAAAGCTGTGTGCTTATATATAACTAAGGGGGAGATGGAAGGGCTTAGATAAATGGCAGGCAACCCATTTATTGGCAAGTTCTTTCAGATATCACCTCCAGAGCCCAGGAATTTGTTCTCATTGGGGCTAAGGTTCTCCGCCAGCGAGATTTGAAATTGGAGGAGGCGGGAGAGTTCACACGGGCGGGAACTTTTCACGCCACTGCAGGAAAGAAGAAGGTAGGAAGAAAAAGTCCTTTGGCGCCATGTTGGGAATTTTCTCTGGGTTATGGCTGCCGTGTATACTTTTCCCAACAATGAATATACCAGACAGTGCCTTGATTGACTGGTTTTCATAAAAATGGTTTTTAACAGAGATGCCAGTAAGTTGCATCCTGCTGAGTAGTGGGCCTAGAGCAATGGTGGGCAGGTGTGTGATAAAACATCTGTGGGGTGGCCATGTGGATCCGCCATTGGCTTCCAAATGGCTTGTGACTGACATGGTGAAGCCAGAAGACCCTTATATGTAAAGGCATCTTGATATATGGAGAAGTTTCAGGACATTGTTCAGAATCAGGTTGCTATAGTCAAGGAGGCAAGCTATGTGGGATAGAAGTCTTGTTCTTTTATTCTCCTGCAGACCCTGACCCACCACACGTTACAGAACTCCCTCCCGCACTGTGTCCCAGTTGAAAACCTTGCATATCGTGAAGCAAATACAAAACTCCCAGTGCAACAGCAAGAAACACCATGAAAATGGAGGATGACCATATGGTTTCACAGTCCACATGGTAGACATTTAGCCCCCAGTGGCCACAGTTTACCTAAAAAGAGAGAATTCAGCACTGCTGACTCATGTTCATTGAAAAAGAGGAAACCATGTCCTCCAGGTCTCATAGATTCAGTCAGAGCTTTGATGGTCTCACTAGAAAGGAAGCTAAAGCTCCTGACAACAACATATGTTTCAAGTACCCAACCTCACAGGCAGATTCTCAAGAATTCTCTAGGCCAGTAGACCTCCATGTTTGTGGAGTGTTTACCCTGTCCTTTACTTTTGGAAACTCCTCTACCACTTCCAAGGTTTTGAACTCCTGAGCATATTCCATTCCAGATATGTATTCACAGATTTTCTAACTCTTCTCTTCTAATTGTGTCTTACTTAGGGCAAAGGTATTCTCAAGGCATTGTTCTGGATGAGAGTGGGAAGATTTTTGTGTAGCACATATTTACATACACATTGGATTCATTTTCAAATTTTCCATTCGAAATACTGAACCCCTGATACTAACCCATACCGTACTAGACTCTGACTACAAATCCTAATATGATGGAGAAAAATAACCCAAATAGAATAGAAATACAAGCAGTTCACAGGAGGCACGGTGTATATTTGGTCTTGCCTTTTGCATGATATAGGTTAGGAGTTATAAATCTTGTCAATTTTTTGTTGAAATAGTTCTCCATGTGTTTGGAAAGTTAACAAATATGTGAATTTCTGTTTCCCTTTCTCTGTAGGCTATTCAGCACATGTATTTTCATATACACATATAGAATCTTACCTGGTATCACAAGTACATTCCTGTGAGGTGGCTAACTTGGCAGATACAAAGTGTGAGAAGAGATCACTCCTCCTAAAGGCTTTTGGAACTGAAAATTCGAACTGTGAGTGAGCTTCCTAGTTGAACAACATTATACATAAATCCATGTTCAGTAAAATTAATATTTTTGGATCTGTAGATGATATATATTTCACGATGAATTTTGATTGGCATATATATTGCTACTTTTTAATGTCTTTGTTTGTGTTTTGTATATAAATATATATATATATATATATATATATATATATATATATATATATACTCTCCAGATTTTTTAAAATATGAAATATATGCATCTTATTATTCACTCCCTACATTTATTCATGTTCATGTATGTGGATTTATAGTAAACTTTTCACAAGATTATTCTCAGAAGTATTCATTCACCTGAAATACATATTTTTTTCCCTAGTTCTGAAAACTAACTTCAGTGACTGTTGCATACAAATCCTAATATTTCTCCAGTAACTGATCCAGTTTAACATTAATGCAAGTAGATTCCTATGGGACATCATGTATATTTTGATGTTAGTTTTTATTCAACACTGGTTCATTACTATTTCTTCAATTTATGCACATCATAGTATATATATTTCATCCAGAAGTTAGTAAATTTGTACGCATTTGTTTCGCTTTCAATCACTTCCTGCTTCAGAACACATGTATTCCTCCATGTTTCTTGACTGGTCTTTTCATGAGACTTCTTCCCAAACACATTATTTTTGATTTCCATAATCACTTTTGAAGCAAAACTCACACACTCTTCATGATAAACCATAACCCTAATATTACTATTAGATGTATAACTCGTTGGAATGAATGTATGTATATCAATATAAGATTTCCTGTATTTTTTCAGATATCAATTCGATCCATTACTTAAAGTTGGAACTAGTTGTATTATTTATTCACAGTATGGTCTACTCATGAATTATCTCTATATTCATAGACACAGAGTACACCTATTTGTACACCCAATACTAATTTTATGTCTTCAAAATATTGCTGCAAGAAATGGTGGAAGAAATACTCATGTCTCCTGATCTATATATTCATTTTATCAAAGTAATATTTTGGACACAAAAAGCAAAGGTCATACTTATGATTGTACCAATGTAAAAGTCATTCTAGCATTGGAGGAAGAGACAACCAAGAGACTGTCTCATGCAACAGCAAAGGGTTTATTCGGGGTCCAGAATGCTGGGGCTCAGACCTAATTTGAATAGAGCCTAGAGCCCTTAGAACATCTTAAGCAGAGCTTACATACTTAACTTGGAGAGGGAAGGGAAGGAAGTTTATTGGTGGTTCAGGGCGAATGGACGGTTTGTGTGCAACTGAGTGAGGGATTACATTCTGCAGTTTGGCATTTGGGGACAGCACATTCTGGGAACAAGATTACCAAACACTTCTCAAGATTTCAATAGTGTTTTGTTAAGAATACAGTAAAACAGGAAGTGACAAATACCTATTTTATTAATCTTTCATTCCCCACTTCTTCTTCTGGTTACGTTTAATCATAAAAGTGATCATTGAGGGGTGTCACATTTTATGTCTGCTAGTGGGGTATATTGTTGTCTGATTACCAAAATTTAACTTGTCCAATTTGAGCTTGAAGAAATGAAACTACACGGTGGAGCAAACAGGGTCTAGAGTTAGCAATAATATGATGATTATTAATGGACCGGCCAAAGCTGATAAAAGCGTAGTTTACCAGGGGGACTGTGTGAACGAAAACTGTAACCACCCTTTTGGGGCCTCTCTCTCTCGTTGATGCGCTTTAAGGTGTCTTCTCAATTTACTCATAGATAATTTTACAACCAGTATGATCGGAATAAAAACAACATTCTTCCCTCAATACAGCACAATGGCCCCCTTTTCTCATGAAGAGGAGGTAAAACCCTCGCCTTTTCTGTAAAACAACTTCAGAGAGAGATTTTAAAGATTCCTGTAAGGCTGTGATGGAGGTTTAATATCTTAAAGCTTTGTTCTACTGCTGCTTCTAATTGGGTCATTTGTTGTGTTCCATGGACTACGGCAGTGGTTCCTGTGCCCAGCCCTGCAGCAACTTCTATTCCTAATAGGATGGCTAAAGTGAGGAATACAGATTCCCGGCAGAACCGGGTTGTATGCCCCAAGCTATTTGATCTTAATGAACCTGCATCATGATAGAGCACTCTGGGAAACATCTGCACCATTACATAATTAATTGCACCAGTTGACAATTTTATGAAAACATAAACAATGTTTAAGTATATAGAATAATACTCTTGTTGGTATGGACAGGGCAAGGCACCTAAGATAGCACCGAAAACAGAGAAACAGTCCTATTTGGTTGCAACCGGATATAGAGGGCATTGCTTCTGTTGTAATCAATTAATCCCTTGAACCCCAAGTTTAGGTAGTTTTGGAATTTTGTCCCCAATATGTAATGGAAGGGGCTCAGAAGTTCACAGTCTGCAGAAGTCCACAAAAAGCAGTTTTTGTTTCTTTTTTTTTTTTCCTCTGTTCTGGGCAAGTTAACTTTTTAAGGACACCTAGGAGAGGGAGAGCTTTTTTCTTCTCTTTTTTGTTTTCTCCCTGCCAGCTGTTACCATGGGGTCCAGTTGGTAACTTCTTTATCTTACAAATGTAGCCATACCTGTGAAGCCCCAGCTCAAGGCCAGAGGCCTTGTTCACATATTTTGTGAAAAATTAGTAAGGGGCTGTCTAGCTTAGGAGTGCTGATTTTTCCAGCCAGTTGCCAAGTAGAACAGGCAACACGAAAAGAGGAAGTTTGTCTACATTGAACTCTTTTATAGGGACTCTTTTCCTGAAAGTCCTAAAGTCAGCCTTGGTGAAGAATTTTGGAGAAGGTCAGTTAAGACTTTTTTGTGGGCCTTATACAGAGGGGAAAGATGGGGAAGGCAGGGGGGAGAGCAGCTACATGGATCTGTGTATGAGAAAGGAGAGATGTAAAAGAATAATGAGAAAGGGGTTTGGGATTTTCCTAGCAACAAAATCGTGAGCAGTAGAACAGGTAGAGCAGAGGGGAAGACGGGAGTGAGTATCCCAAATAGTCTCTGAGGGACTTTAAATTCTTAGTAACCTGTTTTCAGTGATGACAAAGCAACTTTAAAAGCCATTTTTATTACATCTTGGATAGGGTTCTGAGGGCTTTCCTCAGCTGGTTTGAGCTTTGGTATAGCTGGTAAGAGGACCTGGTGGGACCCGGTGCGGGCACTGACAGAAGAAGAGAGGAGTGAGTTGGTGGAGGGGTGCCTCACTACCTGCTACCTCAGCAAGGGGGCAATTGTCTGAGAACCGAGGTTTGGGTTTTGATCTAGAAATTGGAGGGGAGAAATCAGGTTGCTGAGGTGGGAGTGACAGCAGAGATTCTGGAGCAGAAGGCAGAGGGTGAGGATCTATTGGAGAAGCATAGTTCAGGATGTGAGAGAAGGAGGGAATTGTCCTGCCCACAGGGGAATCTCCTTTCACCCTTTTGAGCACTTGCAGAAGTTAAAAAGGTCACACAGAATTTGAGGATCTAGAGACCCATCTGGGGGCCATCAGTTTTGATTGTCTAATTGGTAATATGGTCAATGCTGTGTACTGAATTTGATGAGGAGTTTGGATTCCACCAGGCAGCCCCTGTATGCTCACATCCCCATGACTTACAGAAGAAGTCGGCTTTTGCCCCACACAGCCATGGCTGTTTGTGGTTTTGATAGTCCGCCGGGAAAACATAGTAATCTAGGCTAGCCAACCTGCATCTGGCTCGTGTGTCCCTACATCCATAATGTTTGTTTCCATTATCTATGGTACAAAAGGCATTTAACGGAATTTTAGTGGGATCCTCTTCTTCAGGGATATCCCAATAGGAACGACCTATAACCAGCTGACAAATATCTGGGTGGAGAGATGGCCACCAGGTCCCTAAGGGGGCTGTATGCGAGATAGATCATACTTCTTCTCTAGTAGGATTTGTGATTAGCCATCGCTGCTGTACGGGCTGATGAGCATTAGGACTACTTGTGGCCAAGGGGAGAATCTATAGCCTTATCCATCTGGTGAATACACCATTTGAAAGGGTTACCACTCTTTTCCAGTATCCAGCCAGAGTCTGGAGAGGGCGCAGGCTTGAGATGAGAGGCATGGATCCAGCAAGTGATTCCGTCTACATATACCACTGTAGGTGTTATAAGTAGCACCTGGTATGGTCCTTTTCAGCCGGGTTCCAGGGATGACACCTGATGTCGTCTTATGTAGACAAAGTCTCTTACTTGATATCCATGTGGAGTCCCCTCGTCCCCAGGGTGGTAGGCAGTGGCCAGCTGTTTCCACAGGTATCGCTGAGTTCTTTCAAGAGCTTTTAGTCTGTCAAGCAAGTATTTCTTGCATGAAACAGTGCATAAGGCAGGAACATACTCTAATCTTTTATGCCGGTCTCTAAGCTTAATTTCGTTTAGGTCTCTTTAATGGTTCTATTTATTTTTTTTTTCCTGTCCTGAGCTCTGGGGTCTATATGCACAATGTAACTTCCAATTAATCCCCAGGGTCCTGGCTAAGCTCTGACTCACCTGGGCCATGAACACCGTTCAATTAACAGACCCTATTACCTTAGGCAGGCCGTGTCTTAGAAAAATATCTTTCAGGATGTACTTGACCACCGTTTCAGCGGTTTTTTTTTTTTTCTTTTTTTTTGTGAGAAAGGATTCAATCCATCCTGAAATTGTATTTACAAAGACTAAGAGATATTTAAGTTCATACCTTGCTGGCTTAATTTCAGTGAAGTCCACTTTCCAGAATTGTCCTGGTCTGGTTACTCGTAGGTGCTTTCCTGCAGGAAGCTTGGAAGTGTAAGCATTAACCAATTGACAGAACCGACAGGCTTTTGTGAGTTATTTCCTTTCACTGTGAGTTAGTTAGTCGAAATCTCTGTTCCTGATCATTCAGGAATGCCTGCAGTTTCTTTGAACCAAGGTGAGTAAGTTGATGTACATTTTTAATGTAGTGTAGGGCTTTCTGAAATTGCAGGCTGGGCTCAGTGAAGTTGAGGAGTTCAGTGTCAGTGTTTTAAATGTTATAAAAAGCTTGCTGGTGCTAAAGGGTCCATTGGAATTGGGCATCCTCATTTAACAGAGGGTATAAAGGAGCCGCAAAGAACACAAACCCAGGTATCCATAACCTGCAAAAGCCAGCAGTCCCAAGAAACTCTCTGTGTTGTCCCCTGTTAGATGGCAGTGGTATCTGCACAACAGTTTGTTTTCTGGGCTCAGTGAGCCATCATTTACCGCCCCTAATGGAATACCCCAGGAAGATTACTTCTTGCTGGCAAATTTGGGCCTTTTTGGCCGAAGCTCTATACCCGAGTTCAGCAATTTCAGATAATTGTGCTTGGGTCCCAGACTCACAGTTTTACTTGGTGTTGGCAGCCAGTAGCAGGACATCCACATATTGAAGCAGAGTGACTTTGGGGTGCGTAGTTCTGAAGTTGTTGAGATTTCTGTGGAGGGCTGAATCAAAGAGAGTGGGGGAATTTTTGAACCCCTGTGGGTGTTTAGTCCAAGTTAGTTGACCAGACGTTCCAGTTTCTGGGTCTGCCCAGTTGAAAGCAAATAGAAACTGACTATCTTTATGCAGAGTCAAGCAAAAGAAAGCATCTTTTAATTCCAGAAGAGTATACCATTTTCACTCAGCTACAGCAAACGGTTTATTGGGGGTCCAGCATGCTGGGGCTAAGAGCTCACATGAAAAGAGTAGAGAGCCCTGAGAACAGCTTAAAGAGAGCTTATATACTTTTCTTGGAGAGGGCATGGAGGGAAATTTTTGATGGGTAAGGGCGAGTGGGTGGTTTGCATGCAACCAGGTGAGGGAGTACATTCTGCAGTTTGGCAGTTGGGGACAGCACATTCTGGGAACAAAATTAGCAAACAGTTCTCAAGATTTCAACAGTGTTTTGTTAAGCATACAGAAAAACAGGAAGTGACAAGTACCTATTGTATTAACCTTTCACCAAAGCAAAATGCAAAGTGAGCATGGAATACTAAAATCAACCATGTCCAGATTGCCTAATGCTCTGAAATGTCAATCCTATTGGTGTCTACATATTTGTTTCTTCCTAAGATTATACATTCAACTTCAACCATGTTGAAAATGTCTAATCCTATCACTCACCTTATACTTTGCCTGATTTTCTAATGTCTCTATTGATATCTTTTTCCTACATATTTTCTCCAGTTCATCATTGTGAATGACTTTTCACATGTGCTAATATTTACATTCACTCTCTAAACGAAACAATATTGCTAATGAACTTTTGGTCCGATTCCTCTACTCACCCTTTTTACTAAACCTACCGATTATCTTTCTAATCCTGTGGACTATTCATTTTTGACTGGATGTTCTCTTCTACATTCAATCATCCAAGGTACAAGGTCTTATGCCATTGCATATCGATTTATCTGAGACATCTGTGCAGAACATAATTCAAAGCTAAGTATCCCACTAAAGGGCCCAATGCCCTTCAGGGCTTCAAATCGTACCTAGATTTTCTGGTTTCATACTTATATTTCACGGATATATTCTTGTGAATATTGCAGGTTCCCAATACCATTATTCATTCCGCAGAATGATGCCAAACCCAAATAGAATATGTTATTAACCCTAACCATACACTGTTCTCTCAATCTAACTTTACAGAAGAGCATAGACAGAGTTGGTCTTACAATACAGGCATGTAGGTGATCTTCCAATTGCTGAGAACCTCAAAGGTTGATGCAGAAATGATCCCAGGAGAAGATGTAGGCAGATATAAAGGACCTGAGAGAGCAAAAGTCATCTTCCATTGCAAACAACCTGGTCAGGATGAAACGATGTGTCTGAATCAGCCTCTCTCTTCTTAATATAAAGAAGATGGACCAAACCAGCCCTGTGTGGAGAGCTTCTCCTCGGTCCCTATGGTTTATATACCATTCTAACTTGTGAAAGTGCCACAGGAAGTAGGGGCAGCCACTATCTCAAGGAACCCTTGGAAGCCACTGTTAGGACAAAGTGGTTGCCAAGGCAGTGACCTCATTCCGTTCCTGAAGGAATTGACCTAAGTCACATCTTTGGTGATGGAACTCCCTGAACTTGTTATCCAGGAAGCCAGGCACACAGAGCCAGTCCCAGTCCCAGTCCCAGTTGGCTCACTTGTTTGGATTTACCAAGGACAGAGTCTGTCTTTCTTGATACCTAATGATTTGAGGATGGCCAAATGCAAGTAGAGCTCTGAAGACGGGCCTTTCCGGAGAAAGCAGGTAGTGGTCAGCCCAGGCTTCTGACAACTTCACAGAGTTGGACAAAGAGACTGGATCTGAGACAGGACAGGCCATTTCGGGGGAACATAGTATGGTCCACCAGTCAGAGGACACTCTGGAAAGTCACAGACTCACTTGGGGGAAGGAGGGGCCTTTGTGAATGTGGGTGTGAGTTTGTGGATTTGTCTCATGTTCTCAGAATAGGTAGGAAAGTCAGTATGTTTGGTTAGGAGTGGACTGTTTCTAGAAAGTCGTTTGACAAGGTGAGTGTTTCTATGTCTGTGTATCTCACTGTGTCCGTGCTTGAAAACATTAGAAATAAGAATTCATCAATGGATGTGTCCTGTCTAGTAGAAAGCTTCCCAGCATTCATCCTGCCCATTTTAGGAATGGATTGCAGGTTTCATTATTGATGGGCAACACCTACTATCTTCCCAAGATCCTGTTTTCTTCCTTAATTCTGGCCACTCTCCAGAATAGGCTCATGGTTTTGTGTCCAAGATATGTACGACCTCCAAGCTCTGTGACATGGCCATGTACTGGATAGCTGAAGGGAATGCGAGCATCTCAGAAAACTCAGATATCAGTGTGACCAGGAAAGTCTCAGTGGAGAAACCCTGCTTTGGGCCTTTTGCTAACCTATTTGCCTGTTGCCATGAATATCAGGAAGGTCTTTGCCTCAGGCCAGCCCTTTGTGAATCCTGAAGAAAACTGTTTTCAAATGGTAATGAATGAGCATCACCTGTGGCTCTTTGCTTAAATGCTTTGTAAAGGGATGTGTCTGAATCTGCCTCTTTGCCCTGTGTGAGGTAGTGGCTTAGATTCTCAGCACCAGTTGGATCTAAAGAAAAATCCAATGTGTGCATCCATAACCAAAATGCAAAAAAGATCAGTCATGGTGTATGAAGTCTCTCACCTTCCTCTTTTAGGTTCCTGACCTCCATCAAGTGAGAATAGGGATCCTTTGGGACAAATGAGTTCTTTCAAGCCCTGCAGAGATGATTGGGTTTTCTCATGACTCCAAATCACATGAAGAAACTATACCTGACAGTCAGTAGGCCTCAAATTGGAGAAGCAGAGCAGTATTAACGGCAGACCTATATGATCAATCCTGGTTCACAAAAAGGGTGTCCAGGCTTCCCTGTGGTTAGGCAAATGAAGGGAAAGAGACCTTATTTTGGAAACTCTCTTAGGCTGTGACATTCATGGAAACATCCAGCCAGAGGTTATGATGAATGTATATATGGAAGAAGATGAGGGCCTTGGGGGAGTGTTTTGGTTTTAATTGTGGTCATTTGTGTGGAGTTTGGAAGAGATTACTGGGTCCACCTGGGCTTTAACTCTGATGTGATTCCCCTCAGAGACTGAGTTCTGTAACTGACCTCAGAGAAGTAATTGCTTTGGAATGGGATATGTCTTAATCAGCCTCTTGGCCCTGTGTGAGGCTGTGGCTTTGATTACAAGCACCGTAAGGATCTAAAAAAAGATCCCATGTCTGCTTCCAAAACCAAAATGACCAAAATTGCAGTCATTGTTGATGAAGTCTCTCGCCTTCCTTTGTAAGGTTCTGAAAGAATAAAAGAAATTGAAATTGAAAAATAAAGAACCAGGTTCTGTAAAGTATCCAGGCTGCACTCAGAGCCTGAAATTCCTGTGGCAGTTAAGACAATTCCTGGAACTGCCCTTTAGATGTGTGTTGAAATCTTCCCTGACCACCTAGTTACTTAACAACCTCTTCTCAAAAACCGTGCAGCTCAGCACATATACATCTCAGGGCTTCAAACAATCATTTTAAATGTATACCCCTTCTCAGGGCTAACCAATAACACCCTGCCTGAACTATTCTCACCAATGAATGTGCAAATCATGTTTTAGAGTTGTTATTTGATTTTCCCACGGTATACGGTGATTTGCTAAAGGAAGCTATGATGTATGTTAAGTCCCTGCCCTCTCTAAAGAATGTATATAAAATCTGCTCATGTTGTTCTCGGGGCTCTTTGTTCCTTGCTCCTCTGAAGTGAGCTCTGAGCCCCAGCATGCTGGACCCCCAATAAACCCTTTGCTGTTTCATGAGAAATTCTCTTGGTGGTCTTTTCCTCCGACGTTCGGCCCACCTTTTCATCTGGAGGCCCTAGCTGAGAAATCCAGCAGTGACGAAAAAAAGACCCCAACGGACTCCTTTCAGAGTAAGTAAGGTGCCTCTTTCTGGTTTCAGGTTTCAGGTTAGGGCTTGGCAAAATGGCTGTCGGTGAAGAACATTAGCTCTCTGCGACAGTGGCTGACAGATGTGTCACAGAGCCACAGGCCACGTCCCTGGGGGACACTCCAGAGGACTCGGGAAATAGAGGATTAGTAGTTTCCTCAACTCGGTTATTTTTTGCTTCACGATTCGGTTTTCCAGCCCATCAGGTTTTGCTGGCTACTCAGTTTTGTTCATTGTCAGGAACTCATGTTGAGTTTACTGTCTGTCTTTATTGTCTAACCCATCATGTTTTGCCAGTTACTCAGTTCTAATCTTTGTCTTGGACTCATGTTAAACGTTTACTGTTTGTCTTTGTCTGTGTCATGTTTGTATATTCACTGTCCCTGTTTGAGTAACTCCCATTATGGGACATTATGGGACAAAGCACTTCCATGCCTCTGTCCCTTAACCTTGATCATTGGACTGATGTCCGCTCAAGTACCAAGAATCTTTCTTTTTCAGTAAAATGCCAGACCTGGCAGACTCTCTGTGCTTCAGAATGGCCCATCCTAGGAGTCGGATGGCCCCCAGAAGAATCCTTCCACTTCCCTCTAATCCGAAAAGTCAGAGATATTGTCTTTCACCGGGGCCACGTGGCCACCCAGATCAACAGCCATATACCCCTTGCCCCACGATCCTATCATTCCAACATTCTGCTCCTCCCCCTCTTCCCTCCATTCTGAGTCACAAGACTGGACACTCCTCTCTCTCCTTATCCTCTACCCTCGCTCCCCAACCCACAACATGTTCCAGATGATTCTCCCGCCGCTGACTCAGCCTCTCCGCCGCTAGAGGCAATTGGGGCAGACCCAAGCCCTCCAGGGGACTTCCCCGCAGCAGCAGCAGCCCCTGCTCCCCTGAAGGAAGCTGGGCCACCTAAAAAAACCCACAGGAGATGGATAATAGAAAACTCGGAAGCCCCTGTGATGCTCCCTCTCCATCCCTACGGGCCCATGAACCGACCCAACTGGGACCCCAACACCTTTAAATGTAGGTAGCATCTGTCCACTTATCGCCGTTCTCTAATAGTGGGTCTCTGAGCGGCCGCCAGAGGGCCGACTAATTTGTCCAAGGTAAGAGAGATTATCCAAGGGCCTAATGAGTCTCCTTCTATGTTTCTGAAGAGAATTATGGAAGCCTATAGGAAATATACTCCTTTTGATCCTCAGGCAGAAGACCAAAAGGCATCTGTTGCAATGGCCTTTATCGAGCAGACTGCCCTAGATATTAAGAGAAAGTTACAACGTCTAGATGGATTATAAGATATGACCTTAAGAGATTTAGTCAGAGAAGCTGAGAAAGCATTTTATAAGAGAGAAACTGAGGAGGAAAGGGAATAGAGGAGAGAGAGAAAGAAAGGGAACAAAAGAAGGAGGAAAGAAGCAAATGGCAGAGTAAAGCATTGCCTAAGGTTCGGGTCACAGCAGCAAATAGGCCAGAAGTTAAAAAGCAGGGATACATAAAGGGTTACCTGGGCCCACGCCAAAGGCTGCCCCTGGCCTCAAATCAATGTGCCCACTGTAATAAAAAAGAACACTGGGCCAAAGAGTGCCCCCAAAAGAAGCAGCCACGCCAGCCCGCCGTGCTGACTCTAGAAGAGGACTAGAAAATTCGGGGGTCAGATCCCTTTCCCCAGCTCATAGTAACATTTGAAGTTGAGGGGAACACAGTGAACTTTGAAGTGATTACAGGAGCAGTATACTCAGCCCTTAAGACTTCACTGGCCCCCCTATCAATTAAATGGTCCCTAGTTCAAGGGGCTAATGGCAGTAGATATCGGGCTTGGACAACTAAGATGAACATGGACCTCGGAAAGGGAAAAGTCCACCACTGTTTCCTAGTAATTCCAGAATGCCCGGCCCCATTGATGGGCAGGAATCTGCTTACCAAACTCCGGACTAGAATAACCTTTAAACCTAATGGTCCCCAGGTGGAGGTTCTATAGCGTTCAGTATAAACTCCCATAGTCACATCTTTGACTATGTCCATAGAAGATGAACATCAACACTTTGCGCCCCATAGGACTAATCAAACAGGCAAACTACCCCATAAATGGATAAAAGATTATCCTAATGCCTGGGCAGAAACTGCTGGGTTAGGTCTAGCCATCAACAACCTCCAATAGTAGTAGAATTAAAAGCCTCTTCGTCTCCAATTAGTGTTAAACAATATCCTCTAAGCAAAGAAGCTAAGGATGGGATAAGGCCCCATATTCAAAAATACCTGGCTCTTGGGGTCCTAAGGCCCTGTCAATCAGCCTGGAACACCCCCCGGTACCAGTAAGAAAGCCAGGAACTGGGGACTACCGTCCTGTTCAAGACCTAAGAGAGATCAACAACAGAGTGCAGGACATTCACCCCACAGTACCCAATCCATATAATTTGCTTAGCACTCTGAATCCGTAGCGGAAATGGTACACTGTGCTGGACTTAAAAGATGCTTACTTCTGCTCACCTCTACATAAGTACTGTCAGTTGCTGTTAGCTTTAGAGTGGATAGACCCAGAACCTGGAACATCTGGCCAACTAACCTGGACTAGACTCCCACAGGGGTTCAAAAAATCCCCCACTCTCTTTGATGAAGCCCTCCACAGAGACATCAATGACTTCAAAACTGCACACCCCGAAGTCACCCTACTCCAATAGTGGATGATCTTCTACTGGCAGCCGACACCAAGGAGACCTATGAGTCTGGGACCCAAGCACTATTATTCGAGCTTGCTCGGCTTGGATATAAGGCTTCTGCCAAAAGGCCCAAATTTGTCAGCAAGAAGTAATCTTCCTGGGTTATTCTCTCAGGGGTGGCAAACGATGGCTCCCTGAGCCCAGAAAAAAAACTGTTGTGCAGATACTGCCCCAATCTAATAAGAGAAAACTCAGAGAGTTTCTTGGGACTGCCAGCTTTTGCAGGTTATGGACTCCTGGGTTAACATCTTTGGCTGCCCCTTTATACCCGCTGATAAAGGGGGATGCCCACTTCCAATGGACCCCTGAGCACCAACAAGCTTTTGATAATGTCAAAAAAAGATGCTGCTATCTGCTCCAGCCTTAGCACTCCCAGATGTAGAAAACCCTTCACTCTCTACATCGAGGAAAAGAAAGGAATAGCACAGGGAGTGCTCACTCAGTCTTTTGGACTTTGGAAAAAGCCGGTAGCGTATTTATCCAAAAAACTGGACCCAGTGGCTAGCGGGTGGCCCCATTGCTTAAGTGCTATAGCAGTGGCAGCCCTTCTAATAAAAGATGCTCATTAATTAACGTTGGGACAGAAGCTAACCATTATATCCCCCCATGCCCTGGAGAGCATGATCTGTTAGCCTCCAGAGAGGTGGCTATCAAACTCCAGAATAAACCACTACCAGAGCCTCTTGCTTGACAAAGACAGAATAACGCTGGGACCCCCTGCTCCACTCAACCCAGCTACACTGCTGCAAGAAGAATCATCAGGACCCGTCACTCATGAGTGTCAACACATACTGGCAAGGAAACCAGTATACAACAAGACTTGAAGGATCAGCCACTGCCTCGCCCTGAAGTCGTATGGTTTACGGATGGCAGCAGTTTCCTCCAAGATGGTAAGCAGCGGGCTGGAGCAGCAGCAGTTAGCAAAACTAATTTCATCTGATACTCGGGTCTCCCAGAAGGGACATCAGTCCAAAAAGCAGAACTGATTGCCCTTATGAAAGCATTGGAACTAGCAACAGGCAAAAGGGCCACCATATAAACTGTTAGCCACTATGCATTTGCCACTGTTCATATGCACGGGACTATTTACCAACAATGGGGGCTATTAACCTCTGCCGGGAAAGAAATAAAGAATAAAGATGAGATCCTCCACCTTCGCTCAGCAGTGCAGGGCCATAAGGAACTAGCTATAGTGCACTGTCCAGGGCAACAGAAGAGAAACAATCCCGTGGCAGTTGGAAACAGAAGGGCAGATGAGGAAGCTTAATTGGCAGCCCTAAACGGAGTGACTCTGTTAACTTTTTTCACACCGGGGGAAACAAAAATCAGGAGACTTGGCCGCCCCGGAACATTCAGGCAACTTATCATCTGAGGAGACAGATACAGAACTCTGGGACCCTACAGAGCCAAGTTTACAATTTCAAAAAGCCCACCTTTATGTCAAAGATGTACACCAGCTCAACCACTTAGGCTCAAAGAAGTTATAAGCACTCTTAAAGGACCGAATAAAGGACTTATTATTGACTGACTCACAGAGGAAAATAATAGCTGAGCTGGTGACTAGAGCTTTTCAAGTCTTCCAATTAGTTAATACTTTCCCATCCAAGAGTCCTGCAGGGATGCGCATATGAGGAACCAGACCAGGACAATTCTGGGAAGTGGACTTTACTCAAATTAAGCCAGCAAGGTATGGACTTAAATATCTCATAGTCTTTGTAGATACTTTTTCAGGATGGGTCGAAGCCTTCCCCATGAAGAAAGAAACAGCTCAGATGGTGGTCAAAAAGATCCTAGAAGACAGTTTTCCAAGGTTCGGTCTGCCTAAGGTAATAGGGTCTGATAACGGACCGGCATCCATGGCCAAGGTAAGTCAGGGATTTTCCAGGACCCTGGGGATTAATTGGAAGTTATATTGTGCTTATAGACCCCAGAGCTCAGGACATATAGAAACGATGAATAGAACCATCAAAGAGACTTAACGAAATTAATCTTGGAGACCGGCATAAAAAATTGGACTATGCTCCTACCTCATGCACTTTTTCGTGCAAGAAATACCCCTCCGCCTCTTTGTGTAACCTCACCCCTTATGAAATTCTCTACGGTGCCCCTCCTCCATTAAGGGACCTAACCCCAACTCTGAGATTAATGATTCCTTCAACACCCCCTTGCTAGACAGACTTAAAGCCCTTGAACAAACCCAGCACCCAGCGATACCTGTGAAAACAGTTGGCCACTGCTTATCATCCTGGAGACGAGGGAACTCCACATTGATATCAAGTGGGAGACTTCGTCTACATGAGACAGTGTCAGGTGTCATCCCTTGGAACCCTGCTGGAAAGGACCATACCAGGTGCTGCTTATAACACCTACAGTGGTGAAAGTGGATGGGATCACTTCCTGGATCCATACCTCCCATCTCAATCCTGCGCCCTCTCCAGACTCTGGCTGGAAACTGGAACAGACTGGTAACCCTCTCAAGTTGCATGTCCGTGGTGTGGGTAGGGCTATGGATTCTTCCCCTGACCACCAGCAGTCCTAATCCCCATCAGCCTGTTCAGCAACAATGGCAAGTTTTATAAATCCTACTGGGCAAGTAGTGTGGTCTATTTCACATACAGCCCCCTTATGGACTTGCTGGCCATCTCTCCACCCGGATATTTGTCAGCTTGCCATAGGCCTCTCTGACTGGGATCTCCCTGACATAGTGGACCCCACACAGATGCCACTCAAACCCAAACCAGGGCAACAAAGACCAACTTACCCCATGAATTATTGATGTCATCTCCCCCAGCTCAGGTGTTAACTAGCCAGTCTTGTGTATTAAGTGTGCCCAGCTGATTTCTGAAGTCACAAACAGGCCCAAACCTGTGGAGGACCCAGTGACTTTTATTGTAGATCTTGGGGTTGTGAACACACGGGACCTACATTGTGAAACGCAAACTCCCCAGACAGTATGATTTGGGTAGGATGAAATGACATCTGGATTGATCCCAATAAATGTGCCGCTATCCAAGTGGTGTCAAAAACTTGCTGTGGAAAAAATAGTCTATGTTACCCCCTCAATATAACTTTCACTTCCAAAGGAAGGGGCTACCTCAGAACAACATGGCCTATGGGAAATACTTGGGGAATGCGATTCTATATTAATGGCCCTGGTTATGACTTTGGTCTCTGGTTCACCATCCAGCTTAAAAAGGAAGAAAATCCCACAGCAATAGGGCCCAATCCCCTCAAGTCAGGAATTAAGCCTCCTCAACCTCCCATGCCTAGATCTACCAAAACCCCTCTACCATATCATACTTCGCAGTTTCCATCTTTGCCTACTTCCCCAGTCCAGAGTACAGCTGACTCCTCCCCCTGGGAACTAATTAAAGGAACCTTTATGGTACTGAACTCCACACAGTCAGAACTCCTTGCATTTCAGCCCAGGTATTTGACAGCTCTGTACATTATTGTATAATGGTGCAGATACTCCCCAGGGTGCTCTATCATGATGCAGAATCCTTTGAAGGTCTACTAGGGGGACAACCAACCCGATTTTGCCGGGAGCCAGTGTCCCTTACTCTAGCCATCCTATTGGGGTTAGGAGCTGCTGCAGGAGTGGGTACAGAAACAGCTGATATGATCCATGGGTCACCACAAATGGCCTGATTAGAAACAGCAATAAATCAAGACTTGAAGACGTTAGAGACCTCCATCACACTTTTGCAGGAATCCTTAACCTCTCTCTCTAAAGTTGTTTTACAGAACAGTCGAGGATTAGACCTCCATTTCATGAGGGAGGGGGGCCTCTGTGCTGTACTGAGAGAAAAATGCTGTTTTTATGCTTACCATACTGGAGTTGTAAAATAATCCATGAGTAAATTGAGAAAATTCCTTGTAGAGCACCAGAGAGAAAGGGAGATTCAACAAGTGTGGTTTGAGTCATGATATACCCAGTCCCCCTGGTTAACTACACTCCTATCAGCCTTAGCTGGACCCCTGATCATGCTTATGGTGTTGATAACTGTGGGACCTCGTTTGCTTAACTACATAGTTTTCTTTCTCCAGGCTCAGATTGGGCAGGTAAAACTCATGGTAATCAGACAGAAATACACTTCACTGGCAGAAATAGAATGTGAGACCCCACAATAATTATGATTCATTACTTTTAAGATTAAAAGTAGGCAGAAAAAGGAGTGAGAAATGAAAGAATTAATGAAATTGAAATTGAAACGTAAAGAAACAGGTTTTGTAAAGTTTACAAGCTGTGCTCAGAACCTGAAATTCCTGTGTCAGTGAAGACAATTCCCAGAACTGCCCGTTAGATGTGTTGAAATCTTCCCTGACCACCTAGTTACTTAACAACCCCTTCCCAGAAACCGTGCATGTCAGCACGTATACATCTCAGGGCTTCAACCAATCAGTTTAAAAGTATACCCCTTCTCAGGGCTGACCAATCACCCCCTGCCCGAACTGTTCCCGCACATGAATGTGCTAATCATGTTTTACAGTTGTTATTTGATTTTCCCACAGTATATGATTGTCGCGACCCGTTGCCCGCAAGGAAGACGCAACTCAGAAATATTCTTTCAGCAGTTTATTCAGGCCTTGATTAAAGTATCTTCTAGTGACCCCCCTCCTCCCGAGCGCCCAAGCACAGTCTAATAAAGCCTCCCACGTACCAATCTTAAGCCGCCACGTGGATCTTTCTCATAGGGTAGCAAGGGATAGCGTGCCAACTCTCCATAAAAGGAGTTGCTTACTACAGGCCACAGTGGAAGCCGGCGCCATCTTCTAATGGCGGCCACAATCTACAACAATGGCTTACCACAGTTCCCCCTTCTATTTTATAAAACAATGCAGGCGAAAGTAGAGGTCCTATCCCACTGTGCAGAAGCGGCTGCAATGTATGGTTCAGTCCTAAGGAGGCGCCTTCCCCAGACCTGACCCCATATCAGCTGACGCCTTTTTTCGTAGGGCGGGGGCGTGGACGTCAAACCCGCATGCAATAGGACATGCTTTCCTTGAGGTCCGTTGAGGGATCACTCAAGTGCAGTGCTTTGCCTCGCATCCTGCATCTTGACGACGGCGAGAAGTAGGGCAACACAGGTAGCCTGGTAACAATAACAAATTTTTAGTTGGCAACACAATCCCTAAGCCCCAGAGGAAAGTAAAGAGTCTGTATCCGAGAAGAAAGACCAGTCCTAAAACCCATCTGCGTGCAATGGTAACAAGACCTGCAGAGTGCAAGGGCTATTCAGTACTGGGGGAGAATAAGAAAGAGGACATGCCAATCCCAGTGCACTGTGAAATTAACTTGGGGTGCAATGGCCATGCCCAGAAAATCACTGTTTAAGATGCGCAAGCCAGATTTGCAGAGACATGCCATTTTCCAAGGCCGCAAGAGCCTATACAATCATAGCCTTCTCCTGTGTATGGCGAGTTTTAAGGCGACAGAGAAGCCACAAACAAAGTATAATACCGAAGCAACACATTGCCCCCAAAATGCCCACTCCCACCCACTCCTTAAAGAAGGAAAAGGCAGAAGATAGCCAACTGGTGAATTGACCCAAAGTCACTGGTTCGACACGGGTACTATTCAAAACAGCAGTTTGAGTTAGTTGAGATTGGAGTAAGTTTTCTGCTTCCATGGACCAGGTTCCGGATAAATATTTCCCGATGATGTGGGAGGCATTCCTGGAATCATTAAATCTGACAGAGGTTATACATAAATGTGCACGTTGATCAACACAACCTAAGTATACTAGATCAGACAATTTCTCAACTTGATCTTGAAGCAGATTTATCCTTTGATTAGCAGCCAGAATCCCAGATAAAATGTGTTGATTAATTCTACTTTGAGATTTACGTATGGTGGATGTTTGTTGAATAACCTCATTAAGAGTGGCAGCAGTTTGTACTTGGCTGGCCATGGCTACTCCAGCTGTAACTGCTGCAGCAGCAGATACCGCCACAGCTGTAACTATAACTGCCATAATACCAAAATCTTTACGGGCTCTAATCAGTTCAACAATAGGAAAAGATTCCGGATCCACAGTAACTGGGATCGGGACAAAGGTTGGAATTTTCATAATCACTGCCACAGTCCAAGAGCCATTCCAACACTCAGTTAAATAACAGGTAACATTAGAACAATTAAGCATCCCCTGTGATGTATCATTAGCCAAAAGAAACAGGAACGGAGATTGGAGAAAGACTGCTGCAGAGGATAACGTAGCATTACTTAATTGTGAGTTATGTGAAATATTTCCAAGTCTCCTACCTCGATCCGAGTCTTGGATACTACCAGAAACATTAAACAACCAGCTTTTGACTCCTCATAATTGAGCCAAAGTGGAGATATCAGCTGTGGCTCCCTTTTCATTGGAAATTAACCATTGAAACCAAGACCAACCTGTTCCTATAGAGGAATTACAGTTGGAAGAATTATATAAGTATCTTTTATGAGAGGGGGAAAGAGAGAAACCCTTAGAGACCTGATGTTTCTCCCAAGAGTGATCTTGACAAGGCGTGAATGTTCGGGGGGGTATCCTGTTTGTTGATTAGCAAACTTGCCTTGTCCCAAAAGCATATCCTTATCCTAGGCAGGGCGTCTCGCTGCATGATTTTGAGCAGCTTGCTCTACTGCACCCTCTAGCATAAATGCTCTCCAATCCCAAATTTCCCTGGGGAGACACAAGCGCAGACTAGATTAGCCCAATCTGAAGGAGTCATACAAAATCTAGCAAGTCCCTCCACCTGAGTAAGGGTGAAAGCGGCATCCACGCCATAAGTGCGGACAGATTCCGCCAAGGTTTTAATTATCTTAAAGTCTAAAGGCTGATGATATCTTCCCCTGTTATTGTCCTGAAATACAGGGTATGCAAGTCCCATATCTGTATTAACTGTCCTCCAAACTTGCGCATGATAAGATCTCCCGGAATTTTGGCTCCCCCCCACATACGGGGGTGGGGCAACCGGCACCATATCTTTTTCGAGATATTCTACCTCCTCCTCCTCAGAGTGTTGTTGACCAATATTGGATCCCGTCCCCGTTTTACAGTAGGCCTGCATGCCCTGTAACCCTTGTTTCTTTTTCTTCATTTTTATCTTGCGTAGTTGTTGTAGGAATATATCAAGGTCCTCAGAACTCTCTGAGCCGCTTGTGTTCGCAGGCGTTTTTAATTCAGCCAAGTCTGGGTAGAGCCTTCTCCTATTTTTAGTTTCAGGCTCTTTTGCCTTCTCACTACTCTTACTCCCAATGCTCTCTGCCACTTCACTATGTTATCCTTCAGACTTTTCCTCATGTAGTTGCTCAAGAACAGCTTGACCCTCACTCACAGCTTCCTGGCATTTACTATCTACTATACATCCTCTAACTAACTTACAAAGTGGTATAACACCACCCTCTAAGGTACCTTGTTCAGGAGCGAAATCTAGATCTTTCCCTAATTTGTCCCAGCTAGGTATAGTAAGGCTGCCCGAAAACGCAAACCACGGTGCAGCAATATCTGTCTTCTGTAAAAATCTCTGTAAAGTACTACGTTTCACTTCTAGTCCCTTGGAACGTAACAGGCCATGGAGGACCAGGAGAAGCGGACTTGAAGATGTGGCACCCATGACACAACAAAAGACACACAAAAAACAAAAGTGAAAGTACACAGTGCAGCTGCAATAAAATGTAACGCTCTCTCTTGCTTTACAGAGGAGCTGCCCCGCTTTGATCGCGGATCCCACTTACCTGGGACTAATCCCCGCTTTGATCGTGGATCCCACTTACCTGGGACTAACCGGTGCACCACACCTGACTACTGAAAGTTCTGGTTCCCGGGTCTCGGCACCACTTGTCGCGACCCCTTGCCCGCAAGGAAGACGCAACTCAGAAATCTTCTTTCAGCAGTTTATTCAGGCCTTGATTAAAGTATCTTCTAGTGACCCCCCTCCTCCCGAGCGCCCAAGCACAGTATAATAAAGCCTCCCACATACCAATCTTAAGCCGCCACGTGGATCTTTCTCATAGGGTAGCAAGAGATAGCGTGCCATCTCTCCATAAAAGGAGTTGTTTACTACAGGCCACAGTGGAAGCCGGCGCCATCTTCTAATGGCGGCCACAATCTACTACAATGGCTTACCACATATGTTGATTTGCTAAAGGAGGCTATGATGTACATAAAGTCCCTGCACTCTCTAAAGATTGTATATAATATCTTCTCAAGTTGTTCTCGGGGCTCTTTGTTCTTTGCTCCTCTGAAGTGAGCTTTGAGCCCCAGCATGCTGGACCCCAGTAAACCATTTGCTGTGGCATGAGACAATAGGTGCTTGGGTTTTCTCATGTCTCCAAATCATATAAAGAATCTATACCTGACAGTCAGTAAGCCTCAAATTGGAGAAGCAGTGCAGTATTAGCGGCAGGGCTATTTGATCACTCCTGAATCAAAGGAAGGGTGTTCAGGCCACTCAATGCCCTTCTGGACTTCAAATATTACCTAGATTTCTGTTTTCATACTTATATTTCACCAGTATATTCTTGTAAATATCGCAGGTTCCCAATACCTTAATTCATCCCACAGAATGATTCCTAAACCAAATCGAACCTGTTATTACCCTTAAACATGCAATATTTCCTCAATCTAACTTAACAGAAGAACAAGGATATTGTTGGTCTTACAATACAGGAATATAGGGGATCTTTCACCTGCTGAGAACCTCAAAGTTCCATGCAGAAATGATCCCTGAAGAAGATGTAGACACCTATGAAAGACCTGAGAGTGCAAAAGTCAACTTCCATGTAAAACAACCTGGTCAAAATGAAGGGATGTGTCTAAAAGCCTCTCTCTTCTTAATGTAGATTAAATCGACCAAACCAGGCCTGTGTGGAGAGCTGTTCCCGGATGCCTATGGTTGATATACCATTCTATCTTGTGAAAGTGTCACAGGAAGTATGGGCAGCCTCCATCTCATGGAACCCTTGGAAGCAACTGTTAGGACAAAGTGGTTGCCAACGCAGTGACCTCATTCAGTTCGTGAAGGAAGTGACCTATCACACTTCCTTGGTGATGGAACTCTCTGAACTCGGGATCCAGGAAGCCAGGCACCCAGAGCCAGTCCCAGTCCCACTTCCAGTGGTCTCACTTGTTTGGATTTACCAAGGACAGAGTCAGTCTTTCTTAGTACCTACTGAAGTGAGAATGGCCAAATGCCAGGAGAGCTCTGAAGAGGGGCCTTTTCTGAGAAAGCAGATAGTGGCTCAACCATGGCTCCTGACAACTTCACAGAGTTGGCAAAGAAGACCAGTTCTGAGATAGGACAGGCCATTTTGGTGGAACATAGTATGGCCCAAAAATCAGAGGAAACTCAGGATACTCACAGACATACTTGGGGGAAGGAGGTTCCATTGTGGGTGTCGGTGTGAGTTTGTGGTTTTGTCTCATGTTCTGAGAATAGGTAGGAAAGGCGGTTTGTTTGTTTGGACTGGAATGTTTCTAGAAAGTGGTTTGACAATGCGAGTGTTTCTATGTCTGTGTATCCCACTGAATCTGTTTTTGTAGACATTTGAAAAGCGAATGCATCAATGGTTGTGTCCTGTCTAGTAGAAAGCTTCCCCGCATTCATCTTGCCAAATTAAAGAATCAAGAGCTGCTTGCCTTATGGATGGGCAACACCTATTATCTTCCTAAGTTCCTCTTTTCTTCCTGAATACTGGCCACTCTCCAGAATAGCCTCATGGTATTATTTCCAAGATATGTACCACCTCCAAGCTCTGTGACATGATCATGTACTGGATAGCTGAAGGGAATGAGAGCATCTCAGAAAACTCGATATCAGTGCAACCACTAAAGTCTCAGTGGAGAAACACTACTTTGGACTTTTGTTCTGTTGTCCTGAATGTCAGGAAGGTGTTTGCCTCAGGCCACCCCTGTGTGAAACCTGAAGAAATCAATTTTCAAATGGAAAAGGATGGGCGTCACCTGTGGCTTTTTGCTTAATTGCTTTGGAAATGGATGTGGCTGAATCAGCCTCTTTGCCCTGTGTGAGGCAGTGGCTTAGATTCTCAGCACCTGATGGATCTAAAGAAAGTTTCCAAGTGTGCATCCAAAACCAAAATGGCCAAAAGAGCAGTCATTGTGGATGAAGTCTCTCGCCTTCCTCTGTAAGCTTCCTGACCTCCATCAAGTGAGAATAGGGATCCGTTGGGTCAAACCAGTTCTTCAAAGCTCGGCAGAGGCTAGCCAATAGGTGCTTGGGTTTTCTCAGGACACCAATTCACATAAAGAATCTATACCAGACAGTCAGTTGGCCTCAAACTGGAGAAGCAGAGCAGTATTAAAGAAGGGCTATTTGATCACTCTTGGTTCACAGGAAGGGTGTCCAGGCCACCCTGACTTTAGGCAAATGAGGGGCAAGGGAGCTTATTTTGTACACTGTCTTGGGCTGCGCCCGTCATGGAAACCTCTAGCCAGAGGTTATTCAGAGTGTCTATGTTAAAGAAGATGAGGGCCATGTGGGAGTGTTTTGGTTTTAATTGTGGTCATTTGTTGGTGGTTGGAAGAGAATCCTGGGTCCACCTGGGCTGGAATTCTGGTGTGATGCCCCTTAAAGACTGAGTTCTGGAACTGACCTCAGAGAAGTATTGCCATTAATTGTGTTGGGATTTTAGGCGGCCATGCATGAGAGTCGACATTGGAAACTGAGATCTAAGCCTGGGGTGGCTATTCACCAAGCACTGTCAATCTCAGCCAGGACATCACATGATTTCATTATGAAAGACTTGGCAGCCATTGTTGACAGTCAAAACACACATGGACCTCACATTGTAGACCTCAATGGGCCTGGCTTCATGTGGCCTTTTGGCCACACTTTGGGAAGCCTTGCCTCTGAGAATTCTCGAGAGGTTTCCTTGAAATGTGCTTCCTAAAAATTTAATGGTTCCTGAATGAATTGAAACCCACAGTTTCTCCAACTTCATCCTTGAAAAATTTCTAGATAAATACCATGAAATTTTTGAAATTTCCATGACCAGGTGGCACTGGAGAACCTTTGGATGTCCTGTTGCTGATCAAGAGTGTACCAGACAGTGCCTTCCTTGACTGGGTTTCATGAAAATGGTGTAGAACAGAGCTGCCAGTATGGTGGAGCCTGCTGAGTAGTGGGCCCAGAGCTGTGGTGTGCAGTTGTGTGATAAAACATCTCTGGTGGGGTCATGTGGATCTTACTTCGGCTTCCAAATGCTTGTGATTGACATGGTGCAGCCAGCAGACTTTTGTATATTAAGCCATCTTGTTAGATGGAGAGTTTTCAGGGCAATGTTCAGAATCAAGTTGCTACGGTCAAGGGGGCAAGCAATGTGGCATAGAAGCCTGATTGGTGCATTCTCCATCAGACCCTTACCCACCACACGTGACAGAACTCCCTCCAGCACTGTGTTCCAGTTGAACTCCTTGTATTTTGTGAAGCAAATACCAAACTCCCAGTGCAGCAACAATAAACACAACAAAATTGGAGAATGACCAAATGGCTTCACAGTCTACACGGAAAGATTCTTAGACCCCAGTGGCCACAGCTTACCCACAAAGAGAGAATTCAGCACTGCTGCATCATGTTCATTGGAAAATAAGAAACCATGTCCTCCATGTAACATAGATGCATACACATCTTTGATGATCTCACTACAAAGGAAGCTAAAGCTCCTGAAAACAACATATATTTCAAGTGTACAATCTCAAAGACAGTTTCCCAGATGTCTTGAGGCCTGCACACTTCCATGTTTGTGGAGTGTTTACAGTCTCCATTACTTTTGGAAACTCCTCTACCACCTCCAGTGTTGTGAACTCCCGAGCATTTTCCATTCCAGATATGTATTCATAGATTTTCTAACTCTTCTCCTCTAATTGTATCTTAATTGGGGCGAAGGTAATGTCAAGGCATTGTTCTGGATGAGAGTGGGAAGATTTTTTTGTAGCACATATTTGCATACACATTGGATTCATTTTCCAATTATTAATTCAAAATACTTAATCCCTCATAGTAACCCACTCCCTACTAGACTCTGACTACAAATCCTAATATGATGGATAAAAATAGACCAAACCAAATTGAAATACAAGCAGTTCAGAGGATGCCAGGTGTACATTTGGACGTTCCTTTTGCATTATATATGGTAGGAGTTTTAAATCTAGTGAATTTTTTGTTGAAACACTTCTCCATGTGTTTTTAAGTTAACAAATATGTGAATTCATGTCTCCATTTCTCTGTAGCCTAATCAGCACATATATTTTTATATGCACATATAGAATCCTACCTGGTACCACACGTACATTCTTGTGAGGTGGCTGACTTGGCAGATACAAATTGTAAGAAGAGATCACTCCTGTTAAACACTGTTGGAACTGAAAATTCAACCTATGAGTGAGTATCCTAGCTGAACAACATTATACATAAATTCATGTTCAGTAAAATGAATATTTTTAGATCTGTGGATGATATATATTTCATGGCGAATTTCATTTGGCTTGTATATTAATACTTTTTAATTTCTGTGTGTGTATTTTAATGTCTGTATATATATATTTTTTTTTCCAGAGTTTTCAAAATATGAAATAAATGTATCTTATTATGTACTCCCTAAATTCATTAATATTTAAGTGCGTATTTATAATCAACTTTTCATAAGATTATTCTAAGACATATTCATCCTCCTGAAATACGTATTTGTTTCCTAGTACTGAAAACTAAGTTCAGTGAATTGTGCATACGTATCCTAATATTTTTACACTAATTGACCCAGGTTAATATAAATGCAAGCAGATTCCTATGGGACATGATGTGTATTTTGACGTTCATTTTTTTCAACACTTGTACATTACTATTTCCTCAGTTTATGCACATCATAAGATATATATTTCATCCACAAGTTCACAAATTTAAAGGCTTTTGTTTCACTTTCAGTCACTTCCTGCTTCAGAACACTTGTATTCCTCCAGGTTACATGACTGGTTTTTCATGAGACTTCTTTCCAAACACATTATTTTCGATTTCCACAATTACCTTTGAAGCAAAACTCACACATTCTTCATGATAAACCATAACTCTAATATTACCATTAGATGTATAACTGGTTTGAATGAATGGATATATATCAATATAAGGTTTCCTGTATATTTTCAGATATCAACTCGAACCATTATTTAAGTTGGAACCAGTTATATTATTTATTTACATTATGGTCTATTCATGCATTATTTCTATATTCATAGACACAGTGTACACCTATTTGTATTCAAAATACTAATTTACACGTCTTCAAAATACTGTTCCTAGAAATGGTGAAAGAAATACTCATGTCACCTGATCTACATATACATTTTATCACAGTAATATTCTGGAAACAAAAAGCAAATGTCACACTTCTGATTGTACTAAAGCCTAAATGGAAATTGAACATGGATTACTAAAATCATCCATGTCCAGGTTGCCTATTGCTCTCAAATGTCGATCCTATTGGTGACTACATATTTGTTTCTTTCTAAGATTATATATTCAACCTCAAACCTGTTGAAAATGTCTAATCCTATTACTCACCTTATACTTTGCCTGATTTCCTAATGTCTCTATTGATATATATTTTCCCCAGTTCATCATTGTGACTGCCTCTTAACATGTGCTGATATTTACATTCACTCTCTACATGAAACCCTATTGCTAAAGACCATTTTGTCCAAATCCTATACTCACTCATCTTTCTAAAACTACCGACTATCTTTCTAATCCTACCAACTATCCCTTTTTGACTGCATGTTCTCTTCGATATTCAATCATCCAAGGTACAATGTCCTATACCATTGTATATTGATTTATCTGAGACATCTGTGCAGAAATTAATTCAAAGCTAAGTATCCCAATCAAGGGCACAATGCCCTTCTGGGCATCAAATCTTACCTAGATTTCTGTTTTCATATTTATATTTCAACTGTATATTTTGTAAATATCGCATGTTCCCATGACCATTATTCATCCTGCAGAATTATTCCTAACCCAATCGAACATGTTGTTAACCCTAACCATACACTGTTCGCTCAATCTAACTTTACAGAAGAGCAGGGAAAGAGTTGATATTCCAATACTGGATTGTAGGGTATCTTCCATCTGATGAGAACCTCAAAGGTCCATGCAGAAATGATACGTGGAGAAGAAGAAGGCAGCTATGAAGGACCTGAGAGAGCAAAAGTCATTTTCAATGTTAAACAACCGGGTCAGGATGAAGAGATGTATCTGAATCAGCCTTTCTCTTCTTAATGTAGAGAAGATGGACAAAACCAGGCCTGTGAGAAGAGCTGTTCCCGGGTGCCTATTGTTGATATACCATTCTAACTTGTGAAACTGTCACAGGAAGTACGGGCAGTCTCCATCTACTGGGACCCTTAGAAGCAAATATCAGTACACACTTCCTTGGTGATGGAACACTCTGAACTTGGGATCCAGGAAGCCAGGCACCCAGAGTCAGTCCCAGTCCCAGTCCCAGTGGTCTCAAATGTTTGGATTTACCAAGGACAGAGTCAGTCTTTGTTGGTACCTACTGAAGTGAGAATGGCCAAATGCCAGGAGACCTCTGAAGAGGAGCCTTTTCTGAGAAAGCAGTTAGTGGCTCAACCATGGCTCCTGACAACTTCACAGAGTTGGTGAAGAAGACCAGATCTGAGACAGAACAGGCCATTTTTGGGGAACATAGTATGGACCACCAGTCAGAGGACACTCAAGATATTCACCAACATACTTGGGGGAAGGAGGTGCCGTTGTGGGTGTTGGTGTGAGTTTGTGGTTTTGTCTTTTTTCTGAGAATAGGTAGGAAAGACTGTTTGTTTGTTTGGACTGGAATGTTTCTAGAAAGTCGTTTGACAACGTGAGTGTTTCTATGTCTGTGCATTCCACTGTATCTGTGGTTGTAGACATTTGAAAAGCGAATGCATCAATGGTTGTGTCCTGTCTAGTAGAAAGCTTGCCAGCATTCATCCTGCACAATTAAAGAATGGAGAGAGGCTTGCCTTATGGATGGGCAACACCTACTATCTTCCTAAGTTCTTGTTTTCTTCCTGAATACTGGCCACTCTCCAGAATAGCCTCATGGTTTGGTTTCCAAGATATGTACCACCTTCAAGATCTGTTACATGGCCATGTACTGGATAGCTGAAAAGAATAGAAGCATCTCAGAAAACTCACATATCAGTGTGACCATTAAAGTCTCAGTGGAAAAACACTGCATTGGGCCTTTTGCTTACCTATTGTTCTGTTGTCCTGAATGTCAGGAAGATCTTTGCCCCAGGCCACCCCTTTGTGAAGCCAGAAGAAAAGAGTTTTCAAATGGAAATGAATGGGCATCACCTGTGGCTCTTTGCTTAATTGCTTTGGAAAGAGATGTGGCTGAATAAGCCTCTTTGCCCTATGTGAGGCAGTGGCTTAGATTCTCAGCACCCGATGGATCTAAAGAAAGTTTCCCAGTTTGCATGCAAAATGAAAATGGCCAAAAGAGCAGTCATTGTGGACGAAGTCTCTCGCCTTCCTCTGTAAGCTTCTTGACCTCCATCAAGTGAGAATAGGTATCCTTTGTGTCAAATCAGTTCTTCAAAGCCCTACAGAGGCTAGCACATAAGGGCTTGGGTTTTCTCATGACACCAATTCACATAAAGAATCTATACCAGACAGTCAGTAGGCCTCAAGTTAGAGAAGCAGAGCAGTATTAAGAGCAGGACTATTTGATCACTATTGGTTCACAGGAAGGGAGTCCAGGCCACCCTGACTTTAGGCAAATGAGGGGCAAGGGAGTTTATTTGGAAAACTGTCTTGGGCTGTGCCCCTCATGGAAACCTCCAGCCAGAGGCTATGAAGAGTGTCTATGTGGAAGAAGATGAGGGCCATTTGGGAGTGTTTTGGTTTTAATTGTGGTCATTTGTGTGGTGGGTGGAAGAGATGACTAGGTCCACGTGGCTTGAACTCTGGTGTGATTCCCCTTACAGACTGAGTTCAGGAACTGACCTCAGAGAAGTATTGCCATGAATTGTGTTGGGATTTTAGGAGACCACGCATGAGAGTTGCCTTTGGAAACTGAGATCAATGCCCAGGGTGGCTTTCCGCAGAGCATTGTCAATCTCTGCCAGGGCATCACATTATTTTATTCTGAAAGACTTGGCAGCCATTGTTGACAGTCAAAACACACATGGGCCTCACATTGTAGACATCAATGGGCCTGGCTTCATGTGTCCTTTTGGCCACTCTTTGGGAAGCCTTGCCTCTGAGAGTTCTCCAGAGTTTCCTTGAAATGTGCTTCCTCAAACATTAATGGTTTCTGAATGAATTGAAACCCACAATTTCTCCAACTTCATCCTTGAAAAATGGCTAGATAAATACAATGAAATTTTTGAAATTTTCATGACCAGGTGGCACTGGAGAACCTTTCAATGTCCTCTTACTGATGAAGTGTGTACCAGACAGTGCCTTGATTGACTGGGTTTCATGAAAATGATGTAGAACAGAGATGCCAGTATGTTGGAGCCTGCTGAGTAGTGGGCCCAGAGCTGTGGTGTGCAGGTGTGTGATAAAACATCTGTGGTCGGGCCATGTGTATCTGACATTGACTTCCAAATGGCTTGTGGCTGACATTGTGCAGCCAGGAATCACTTATATGTCTGATAACTCTCCATATAAGGCATCTTGTTATATGGAGATGTTTCAGGACAATGTTCAGAATCAGGTGCTATGGTCAAGGGGACAAGCTATGTGGGATAGAAGCCTGGTTGATGCATTCTCCTGCAGACCCTGATCTATTTCATGTGACAGAACTCTCTCCAGCACTGTGTCCCAGCTGAATTCCTTGTATTTTGTGAAGCAAATAACAAACTCCCAGTGCAGCAGCAAGAAACACCATGAAAAGTGGAGGATGACCAAATGGCTTCACAGTCCACACGGGGAGTCACTTAGCCTTCAGTGGCCACAGTTTACCTACAAAGAGTGAATTCAGCACTGCTGCCTCATGTCCTTTGGAAAATAAGAAACCATGTCCTCCACGTCACATAGATGCAGATCCAGCTTTGATGGTCTCATTAGAAAGAAAGCTAAAGCTCCTGACAACAACATATATGTCAAGTGCCCATCCTCAGAGGCAGTTTCTAAGGAAGTCTTTAGGCCGGCAGAGCTGCATGTTTGATAGCGTTTACCTATTAGACCAGGATGCAAGAAAAGACCACTGACTCCAATTAAAATCAAGTTAAAGCAAGCTTATAATTTCCACTGCCCAGGTGGCCTCTCCCTCCCAAAACAGTGGGAACAAGACAGCCACCCAAATTTCCTACAGCCCAGGTTTATAACCCAGAATTTTACACTACAGGGGGGTTACAAATATCAGAACTCTGACAAGCATCACACTAATCGTAGTTTATATATATATATATATATATATATATATATATATATATATATATATATATATATATATATTTTTTTTTTTTTTTTTGCTGGCCCCAACATCAGAATTTATGAAAACCATTAGAACCTCAGAGAGGGTCATTGTCTGGCCAGGGAAGGCCAATATTCATGAGGTGTCAATAAAGTTTCATAGAGGGCTGTTCCTGGTCAAAGTGCCAGGCATGGGTGAGTTCAAGGCCACGGGCAGGCATTCCAAGCAGGTTCAGAATTTGGTGTAATTTATAGTTAAGCCAAAATTTTCTTTTCATGGCTTTGTGGCAAGATGGATCCAAATTTTAATAAAAGATCAGGTTGGGTCTATCATTCCCCCCTTTTCTAATGTGTCCCTTTCATATCTTTGATAGGGTAGGGGAAGAGCACTGAGGGAATTTTAATACCTCACGTAACAGTCTCCATATTTTTTGAACTCACACAAAACCAGTCTCCCTGATTTTACCTGACTTAATTAATTACTTAGAATGAAAGTCTATCTATTTTTGGCTCCATTGTTGTAAGAAGAGAGTCGTCACTCATTTTGGCTTCTTCTGAGCTGAGAGAGGGTGACATGAGGGGGCACAGCATGAGGGATATGAGTTGCCTTTTAGAAGTCAATTCGGTTTGAAGTCTGGTTGTGGTAGAACAGTTTGTAAAGTCATTTGGGGATGGGTTCTTCTATGAGAGAAACAAAAAACATGAGTACTGTTGCAGCAGCTGAAACATGTCACTGTATAGATGTCCCCTCATCTGTCTTCAATATCCCCAGTTATCAGGACTTTCAACTTAACTTTTAGTGTCATAGTTGTTTCACCCCATAAGATACAGTTTAATAATTTAATGTCATCTGATCTTGCAAATTCCTTTTACTAGTATGACCTCTGTGTGTAATAGAGAAACCTTTAATTCTGTTATTCAGGGCTGGATAATCGTACTAGCAAACACCAAGCCTACCTGTGTAGGTTAGGAATATCTGTAGGCCTTAAACAAAAAACTTCTGCCTCTGGTACCTCCTCTTGATAGTCTCTTTTTATACTCATCAGGCATTACTGTCTGAGAATCCTTCTTTGTAGCCTCCAGTCTTACTTATTTTGGGAGGCTACCATAAAGTGTATACGTTAAAATATTATTATAACTATTATTTTTTAAAATGCCCAGAAATGGCTGTATTTTTGGTTTATCTGTCTTTGCTAAGAGTTTAAGATGAAGCAGTAAAACTGACTTTTGTTTCTATCTATTGTTAACAGTCAGTTGAGATTTTATGGGAGTCATTCTTGGGGAAACATGAGAGCAGCTTCTCAGTTCTGCTAGTGCCATTTGCGCTAGTTGAGTCCAGGTCTTGCTTGACCATGTGGCTTCTCTCGGAAGCATCAGGAATATCTCCCTTCTCTGATGACTCTCTTCTTCGTAGAAAATGCACTGATTGGCTTTCTGTTCTCCAGTGGTCTCATTAATCTTCCTGATCAGGAGGTTATGTGGCTCAGAGTTGCAAAGTTCTTTAGAGAAGTCTCCTGTTCCCTGGATACAGACTGACTCAGAGGGCAAGAGCCAGATATTTGTTTTATTGTCCCTTTTCATTTAAATTAAATTTTAAATCCTAATCTTAAACATCCAGCAAATAAATTTTAACAGCCTTATATTAAGAGTACTGTGCTTTAATGTCTATAATTTAAAATTATTTATCTTTTTATTATTTGGGATCTGTATTTTTCTGTCTGTCTTGTAGGTGATGACTTATTATCTTAAATTAACCAATATTGTGTTCTAAAAGCAACTCTTTTGTAAAACACTAACAGGGAATCTTTAGTTAACTTATAAGGAAATTCAAAATAAAATTAACAAGAGTAAAAATACTTAGTTCGTGTAATAGCTACCCTGAGTTTTAGGCTGAGTTATACATTATATCCCCTTTTTGAGATCCTAGTAATCTTGACAGAAAAACATAACTTTAAATTAAATAACATCTGACCTACTGCTTTCGTAGTTATTCTCACATGTTGTAAGATGAGACACAGAGCCTTATCTCAGGTAAGGCAGGGCTCTATATAAATCTTAAGTGTTTTAGTTCTAAAGCTGATCTTTGTTTTTTAAATATCATTTTACACAGTTTACATAAATTGTTTGAGGTCACATGAATATTAGCTAACACCATATGATATCACATTTAAAACATGAATTAAAGAAAGGCTGAAAGTTTTTAACCTTTACATAGATTAGGCGCTCATTAACTTAAAAAATATATTTAAATTTTTTCCCAATGTAAAAAGTAACATAAAACTTTATATATCTTATTGATAACAAGTAAATAAATCCCCAATATATATATATATATATATATATTTTTACCATACAACTTCAGAACACCAGCTTGATGAAATGTTCTTTTAAAGTTTCTACCTTACAGAATTGTATACCTGGAAGATATGAGCACATTAATAGCATCACAATGACATTGATGTTTTTACATTAACCAAGTTTAGCTTTTAAAGAAATGGCAGTAGAGTGCTCTAAAATAACAGTTCTTATTTAATCAGTTGTTTAATTTTTATGGTTGCTTGTTCTAGAAAAATAAAACTTTATAAACACAATGTTATGGGTAAACTTTTGTTTTAAGAAATTTGTGTCGCTTTATCACATGACTGATTTTTACAATCTTATACAGACTTTAGAACAAACTTATACAGACCTTACTAAATCAATCAGATATCTAACAAAAGTACTCATGAATGAGTAATCCCATATCAAATTTACTTCACTTATTTATCAAAATATTAGAGAAATGTATTGAACAGTGTAAACCATTTCTTTGTTAAAGGAAAAGTCCTAGAACCAAGGCATATTAGACATTTTATAGACATTAATATTTTATTAGATTTTTGAGCAGCTAGAAAAACTTGTAAGCTTAAATTTAAAGACATTTATTGTTATTTGCTTATCCAAATTTAAAGTGAATCATTTAAATCACTTGAATTAAAGATCTTTGAATCCACTTTTTAAAATTTGTTTTTATGAGTGCTTTTTTTAATGATCGCTCCTTTTATATGTTAATTTGTATATCACATATATGATATACGAACATATGGATATATAGACATACAACACATAACAAAAGTGTGCTCAAATAATAATAGTAAGGCCTTGTAGCTTTTCGCAGGTGAAATCTCCATTGCAATGTTTCAAAACTCCACTGTTGGTCAAATATAGAACTGATCAGAAAAATATTAACCTAGTTCTGTAGGATCAAAATAATGAGCTCAAAAAAAATACAGAATCTAAGGAAAAAATGAGAGTCCTAGAAAAAATGACTGGCCAGTAATTAGTAAATACCATACAATATACCTTTTTTTTTTCCCACTTAGACATCAGATCAGTCTCCTACTGAGTTTGCAGGCTTCTTTCATTTACATTTCAACATAAGTCCTGGCTGAGTTCTGGAAGGAGCTGGACAAAACTGCTATTCTAAGCAGACACCTCAGGCCTAAGGCACTTTAACCATAATTTTCAGGTGAGGATGTTGAAAATTATGATACAATTTTAAGATACAATTCACAAAATTTTATACCTTAACATCTTTTTTTGTCAACAGATACCATACTATGATTTACTATCCTTGTCCAAATAAATGCACTGATACACACTGTGACATTTTCCCAGGCTACCCAATTAAAAATTGGTTAAAAAAAAGACTGAATGATTGGGAAGTTACTTGCCAACTTGGAAGTAGAATTCTTTAGTTTTCCATTTTAAGTATTTAAGTTCTCTGGCATGAATTATCTGAAATCATAAACTAAAAAATTACCTAAACCCGACTTTTAACTTCAAGATTGTGCAATGCTTCAAAAACCCATTCAGATACCATATTGTTACAATAAAACATCATCCTTTAGACACACATTCAGCTAAGATCATTCTCAAGAAACAATTTATAATATCAACACATTATTGCACATGTCTTAAATGGCCAGAAACAAAGACAAAAGACAGACAGAAAGGAGCTCCAGACTATGGCTGACAGGACAGAAGCCTTTAAAACAGCAGAAAAGAGAAAAATCTCCTACACCAGTGGCACGATATATGTCCCCACAAGGGCATCAGATGTTTCCACAGAGGGGGAACCTGAAATGCAATATCAAAGGTCTCCATGGTGACTTTACTGCATTTAGTGTCTCCTTTTTCTTTTTCTCTTTTTTAAGAAGACAGAGGTGGCATAATACTTACAGTGCAGGGAAGGAAGGAGGGAATTCACTGAAGCAACAGGACTTCGGCAGCTACTGGGAGTCCCTCAGTCCCGTCTTTTACTTACAGGATTAGCTCCTCTGGTTCGGTTCCACCCCAAGCACGCTGAATCTCCTAACATTTCAGTAGTCAGCTCTCAAAAATTCCAGGGTCAGGGGCGGTATCAAAATTTGTAACTTAAATTTCGGTTCCGGACCTTGAAGCCAATTAATACCAATTTAATATAAGGACAGGGTTTGAGAAAAAGTAAAAGGGAGGTTTACTGCTTTGCTAACAAAGGAGAAAAACAGGGGACTTTGTCCAAAGTTGTGACTCTCTTGATCTGGAGGGACAAGGGGTTTTAAAGGAGTTTCACTTGTTAACCTGGGAGATACTCAGTTATTAGGTCCCCAGCAGGCATTGCCCTCTGCCGTGGGTGTGCTCCAAACAGCCAGCTAGGGGCTTCTCTCATCCTGCTTAACAAAGGCGGGTATAGTGCATCACATTTCTTTAAAACACAGTCCAAAGGGGTGTCAGGCTTACATGATTTATTACCCATTTTCAAGTCCAATATCCTTAAGTTTTTACCACAGAAATCACACAACAAAACGCACAAAAACAAACAAATAAAAAACATTTAGAACACAGAACAAAACACACACACAAAAAAAACAGAAACTCAGCAAAAAAACAGAAAACCAGAGGAGCAATGCAGCGTTTTGCTAAAGCTCTGGGGTAGGAGCTCCTGCATGCCAGTCGGCACCTCTCTACACTTTCAGAGGTATTCCCTACAGAAAAGAACAGAGGAAAGAAGGATTCCTATTACTGTCCCAGACAGGAGTATATGTGAGCCTTCCCAGGCCACCTCTCTGTCATCAGAAGAGTACTCCCTTAACCGGATATCAGATGTTATAAAGGCGCCTCTTACCTATGAAGGCCTCCTCAACCAGGTGCTTGATAATAGTTTTAGTGCGATGGTTCACTGCAGTGATCCACGGACTGAAGGCTCATTCCAAGGTTTTGGAACTTGGCTCTCCAGCCCGGAGTCCTGGAGGATAGGCCAGCTTCAGAATTTCCAGCAGTCTGGCTTTGTGATCTGGTCGGGTCATGTTGCTGGGGAACTCCAAAATGTTAGTCCAGGACACAAGAAAAGACCACTGACTCCAATTAAAATCAAATTAAGGCAAGCTTAATATTTCAAGCAGCCGGGCTGCCTCTCCCTCTCAAACTGGCGGGAACAAGACAGCAACCCCACCTTTCCTACAGCCCAGCTTTATAGCCCAGAAAGTTACACAAAAGGAGGGTTACAGAAAACAGAACTTTGACAAGCATCACACTAATTGTAGTTTACATTTTTTTTTCTGGCCCCAGCATCAGAAATTATGAGGACCATTAGAGCCTCTGAGAGGGTCGTTGTCTGGCCAGGGAAGGCGAATATTTATGAGGTGTCATTAAAGTTCCAGAATGGGCTGTTATCTGGTCAGAGAGCCAGGCATGGGTGAGTTCAAAACATGGTCAGGCATTCTAAGCAGGTTCAGAATTTGCAGTAATTTATACTAAAGCAAAAATTATCTTTTCATGGCTTTGTGGCAAGATGGCTCACAATTTTAATGAAAGATCATGTTGGGTGATCAACCCTGTCCCTTCCTTTTGGAAAATCCTCTACCACCTCCAAGGTTGTGAACTCCTGAGCATTTTCCATTCCAGATATGTATTCACAGAATTTCTAACTCTTCTTCTCTAATTGTGTCTTACTTGGGGCGAAGGTAATGTCAAGCCATTGTTCTGGATGAGAGTGGGAAGAATATTGTGCAGCACATATTTGTATACACATTGGATTCACTTTCCAATTTTCCAATTGAAATACTTAATTCCTGACAATAACCCATACCCTTCTAGACGCTAACTACAAATACTAATATGATGGAGAAAAATAACCCAAACGGAATTGAAATATAAGCAGTTCAGAGGAGGCATGGTGTATATTGGACTTGCCTTTTGCAAGATAAATGGTAGGTGTTATAAATCTAGTCATTTTTTAATTGAAATTGTTTATATGTGTATTAAAGTTAACAAATATGTGAATTCCTATCTCCCTTTCGCTGTAACCTATTCAGCACATTAATTTTTATATGCACATATAGAATCCTACCTGATATCACACGTACATTTTTGTGAGGTGCCTGACATTGCAGATACAAATTGTGAGAAGAGATCACTCCACCTAAACGCTGTTGGAATTGAAAATTCAAGCTAATGGTGAGCTTCCTAGTTTAATAACATTATACATAAATCCATGTTCAGTAAAATGAATATTTTTGGATCTGTGGATGATATATATTTCATGGTGAAATTCGATTGGCATATATAATTCTACATTTGAATGTCTTTGTGTGTGTTTGTGTGTGTGTGTGTATATATATATACACACACACACACAAACACACAATATATAAATCTCTAGATTTTTCAAAATATGAAATATATGTGTCTTATATACACTCCCTAAATTCATTCATGTTCATGTATGTGGATTAATATTCAACTTTTCACAAGATTATTCTCAGAAATATTCATCCACCTGAAAGACATATTTGTTCTCTAGTACTGAAAACTAACTTCAGTGAAAGGTGCAAACAAATCCTAGTATTTCTACATTAACTGACCTAGTTTAACATCAATGCAAGTAGATTCCTATGGGACATGATGTGTATTTTGACATTAATTATTATTCAACACTGGTACATTACTATTTCTTCAGTTTATACACATCATAGGATATATATTTCATCCACTACTTAGCAAATTTATAGGCATTTGTTTCACTTTCAATCACTTCTTACTCCAGAACACATGTATTTCCCTATGTTTCTTGACTGGTCTTTTCATGAGACTTTTTTTCAAATATATTATTTTCGATTTCCATGATCAATTTTTAAGCAAAACTCACACACCCTTCATGATAAAACATAACCCTAAGATGACCATTAGATATATAACTGGTTGGAATGATTGATTGTGTATCATTATAACATTTCTTATATATTTTCAGATATCCATTCAATCCATTATTTAAAGTGGATCCAGAATAGGAGATCCAACATGGCGGCCGGCGAGGAAACAGCACTCTCAATATCTCCACATTAACGGGATCAGAAACACTCATTAAAACAGCTACATTCTACCTACTGAGGATCATCTAGCAAAATTCCATTGAAAGAAGTCCTGCCGAGAATTAGTAAGTTTATTAGACGTGACAGTTTGCCCCAGACAAGTGAAACTTGACCGGCGGGCGCAGAGTCCAATCCCGCGGCCACCGGCCACTTCTGCAAGCGGCAGGCGGCCCAGAGCAGTGCGGCAGAAGGGTCCCCGCCCGGCCAGCAGACAGCTTCCGCCATCCCGGCTACCCTGGCGGACCCGCTCTTGCCCTGCAAACAGCCACCCCGCCCGCCTGGTTCTTAGCCACGCGGCTGCAGCCACCCGGCTTTACAAGCGGCCCCCGGCGGCCCCGCTCGGCGAGAAGGGTCCGCGCCCGGCCGGCAGACAGCTCCCGCCATTCCGCTCTTGCTCTGCAAACAGCCACCCCGCCCGCCTGGTTCTTAGCCATGCGGCTGCAGCCACCCGGATTTACAAGCGGCCCCCGGCGGCCCCGCTCGGCGAGAAGGGTCCCCGCCCGGCCGGCAGACAGCTCCCGCCATTCCCCTCTGGCTCTGCAAACAGCCACCCCGCCCGCCTGGTTCTTAGCCACGAGGCTGCAGCCGCCAGGCTTTACAAGCGGCCCCCGGCGGCCCCGCTTGGTGAGAAGGGTCCCCACCCGGCCGGCAGACAGCTCCCGCCATTCCCCTCTGGCTCTGCTAAGATAACAATGCAAAGATACAGCGCTACGGATTCTGCAGGCTCCTGCCAGCTGTGCAAATACTGTACTCAGAGCTGAATTCTGGGCTTGAGACGGGGAAGGAAGCCATCCAATTCGGTTCTCCACATCGGTCAGACCACAGAGGAAGCCAGCGGCCACCATCTTGGAGAGCTGACTGACGTCATCATCTCTGTTTTTTTTTTTTTTTTGACTGATCACAGCTCTTTCAGCTATAGATCAGCGGGGACAACTTAAGGCCCCTCCCAGCTCTCCTGTGAGTGCAATAGAGAGACCGAGGGCGGCACGGGAGCTGGCGGCAGCCGCGGCTGCGGCGAGGGAGCCGGCGGCAGCCGGGGCAGCGGCACGGGAGCTGGCCGGAACCGGCGGGAGCCGCAGCAGAGGCGCGGGAGCCGGTGGGAGCCGCGGCGGCACTGGCACAGGAGCCGGCAGGAACCACGCGGCGCGGGACTCCCAGCTACCGCTCCCACCAGTGCTGACAACTGAGGTCTCTTGCACCGACTCGCCTTGGCGTGGGACTCACAGCTACCGCTCCCACCAGTGCTGACAACTGAGGTCTCTTGCATCAGATACGGGGGCGTGGCTACCAGAAGGTAAGCAAATTTGCTGGGGGTTCTCAGCCCCAAGCTCTACAAACTTAGGGCCTGAGGGAGGCAAACAAGGAGAGTGTGCCCAGGCACTAATGAAAAAGCTGCTCCACGCGTGTGCAAGGTAGGCAGAACTGTGACCACCGACAAAACAGGCCCAGTGGACTGCCAGACACATCGCTCAGATTGGGGGAAGGGCAGAGCCGCCGGGCGCCTGCAAGTTACGCAGACCTGCGAATCACCAGCAGATCAGGCCCAGCAACCGCGGAGCGGCAGAGCCACCCCCGGGCCTGCAAGGTAGGCGCACTTGCCACACACCAGCAGGTCAGACCCAACAAACTGCTGAGGGGCACAGCTGCCCCACGATCCTGCTAGGTAGGCAGTAGCCTGACCACCAACAGAACAGGCTCAGAGAACGGCCAGACACATCGCCCGCCCCGGTTGGGGGAGGGGCAGAGCCACCAGGCGCCTGCAAGGTAGGCAAACCTGCGTCTCACCAGCATATCAGGCCCAGCAACCCGCGGAGAAGCAGAGCCACCCCCAGGCCTGCAAGGTAGGCGCACTTTCCACCCACCGGCAGGTTAGGCCCAGCAACTCTCGGAGGGACACAGATGCTCCACGCACGTGCAAGGTAGGCGGAACCGTGACCACTGACAAAACAGGCCCAGTGGCCCGCCAGATACATCGCCCCGGTTGGGGGAGGGGCAGAGCTGCCACCAACGCCTTTTAGGTAGACAGACCTGCAACCGACAGACAGAACAGGCCTAGTGGCCAGCGGAGGGACAAAGCTGCTGCTCACGCCTGCAAGGTAGGCGGACCTGTGACCACCGAAAGAACAGGCCCATCGAAAGTACAGGCACAGCGGCCTCCCGGCGTGGTAGGCACATTGCCTCAATTGGAGGAGGGGCAGAACCACCGCCAAAGCCTGCGAGGGAGACTTTGCAGCTATACAAGAGCAATATAAATATATAGGGGGAAAAATCAATAACACAACAGTTTCACCAAGCAGAAAGAAACGCGATCAATATGAAAAGACAAGGAAAGAAAGGACCACAAGCATTGCAGGTCAACTCAACTTTAGAAGAAGTAATATCTGCAGCAGATGGAATGTCAGATAAAGAATTCAGGATATACATGCTTCAGATGATCTGGAGTCTCAAGGAAGACATTAGACAGCAAAAACAGACAATGAAAGATCACTTCGACCACTTTGACAATAAATTACATAAACAAATCCAAGAAGCATAAGATCAATTATACAGGGAGATAGAGGTTATAAAAAACAAACAAACAGAAATCCTGGAAATGCAGGAAACAATAAACCAACTTAAAAACTCAATTGAGAATACTACCAGCAGAGTAGAACACTTAGAAGATAGAACATCAGACAATGAAGACAAAGTATTTCAACTGGAGAAGAACATAGACAGCTCAGCAAAGCTGTTAAGAAACAATGAGCAGAACATTCAAGAAATATGGGATAACATAAAGAGACCAAACTTAAGAGTCATTGGGATACAGGAAGGTACTGAGGTCCAAACCAAAGGAATGAGCAATCTATTCAACGAAATAATACGAGAAAAATTCCCAGACTTGAAGAATGAGACAGAATCCCAAATCCTAGAAGCCTACAGGACGCCGAATGTGCAAAATCATAAGAGATCCACACCTAGACACATTATAATGAAGATGCCCAACATACAGAAAAAGGAGAGAATTTTAAAAGCTACAAGAGAAAGGAAGCAGATTACATTTAGGGGTAAACCAATCAGGATAACAGCTGATCTTTCAACACAGACTCTGAAAGCTAGAAGATCCTGGAATAACATATTTCAAACACTGAAAGAAAATGGGTTCCAACCAAGAATCGTGTATCCCGCGAAATTAAGCTTCAGGATGGAAGATGAAATTAAAACCTTCCATGATAAACAAAAGTGAAAAGAATTTGCAGCTAGAAAACCATCTCTTCAAAACATCCTCGGCAAAATATTACAGGAAGAGGAAATGGAAAATATCAATGAAAACCAACAGCGGGAGGTAGTACAGTAAAGGGGGGGGAATAATCAAAGAGGAAAACAAACCATGTTTAGTAACATAAATAAACAAATATGGCTGGAAGAACAACCCATATCTCAATAATAACCCTAAATGTTAATGGCTTAAACTCACCAATTAAGAGACACAGGCTAGTAGAATGGATCACAAAACAAGACCCAACAATATGCTGCCTTCAGGAGACGCATTTGATAGGAAAAGACATACATAGACTGAAGGTGAAAGGTTGGGAAAAATCATATCACTCATATGGACTTCGGAAACAAGCAGGAATGTCCATACTCATATCAAATAAAATAGATTTCAAGCCAAAGTTAATCAAAAGGGATGAAGAGGGACACTACATACTTCTCAAGGGAACCATACACCAACAAGACATAACAATTATAAATATATATGCCCCAAACAATGGTGCAGCTACGTTCATCAAACAAACTCTTCTCAAGTTCAAGAGTCTAATAGACCACCATACAATAATCATGGGAGACTTCAACACACCTCTCTCACCACTGGACAGATCTTCCAAACAAAAGTTGAATAAGGAAACTATAGAGCTCAATAACACAATTAATAACCTAGACTTAATTGACATATATAGAATATACCACCCAACATCAAGCAGTTACACTTTTTTCTCAGCAGCACATGGATCCTTCTCAAAAATAGATCATATATTATGTCACAGGGCAACTCTTAGACAATACAAAGGAGTAGAGATAATACCATGCATCTTATCTGACCATAATGGAATGAAATTGAAAATTAACGATAAAAGAAGTAAGGAAAAATCATGCATCACTTGGAGAATGAACAATAGGTTACTGAATGATCAATGGGTTATAGAAGACATCAAGGAGGAAATTAAAAAATTCTTAGAGATAAATGAAAACACAGACACAACATATCGGAATCTATGGGACACATTGAAAGCAGTTCTAAGAGGAAAATTTATTGCTTGGAGTTCATTCCTTAGAAAAAGAAAAAACCAACAAATAAATGATCTAATACTTCAACTCAAAATCCTAGAAAAAGAAGACCAAAACAACAGCAAAAGAAGTAGAAGACAAGAAATAATTAAAATCAGAGCTGAAATTAATGAAATCGAAACGAAAGAAACAATTGAAAAAATTGACAAAACTAAAAGTTGGTTCTTTGAAAAAATAAATAAAATCGACAGACCCTTAGCCACGCTAACGAAGAGAAGATGAGAGAGAACTCAAATTACCAGCATACGGGATGAAAAAGGCAATATCACAACAGACACTTCAGAAATACAGAAGATTATCAGAAACTATTTTGAATCCTTATACTCCAATAAAATAGAAGATAGTGAAGGCATTGATAAATTTCTTAAGTCATATGATTTGCCCAGATTGAGTCAGGAGGATATTGACAACCTAAACAGACCAATATCAATTGAGGAAATAGAAGATACCATCAAAAGACTACCAACTAAGAAAAGCCCAGGACCGGATGGGTATACAGCAGAGTTTTACAAAACCTTTAAAGAGGAACTAATACCAATACTTTTCAAGCTATTTCAGGAAATAGAAAAAGAGGGAGAACTTCCAAATTCATTCTATGACGCCAACATCACCCTGATTCCTAAACCAGACAAAGACACTTCAAAGAAAGAAAACTACAGACCAATATCTCTAATGAACCTAGATGCAAAAATCCTCAATAAACTTCTGGCGAACCGGATACAAAAACATATCAAAAAAATTGTGCACCATGATCAGGTAGGATTTATCCCTGGGATGCAAGGCTGGTTCAATATACGGAAATCAATAAATGTTATTCACCACATCAATAGGCTTAAAAATAAGAACCATATGATCATCTCAATAGATGCGGAAAAAGCATTCGACAAAGTACAGCATCCATTTATGTTCAAAACTCTAGAAAAAATAGGGATAACAGGAACATACCTCAATATTGTAAAAGCAATCTATGCCAAGCCTCAGGCTAGCATCATTCTGAATGGAGAAAAACTGAAGGCATTCCCTCTAAAATCTGGAACAAGACAGGGATGCCCTCTCTCACCACTTCTGTTCAACATAGTTCTCGAATCACTGGCCAGAGCAATTAGACAGACGAAAGAAATTAAAGGCATAAAAATAGGAAAAGAAGAACTCAAATTATCACTATTTGCAGATGACATGATTCTATACCTAGCAGACCCAAAAGGGTCTACAAAGAAACTATTAGAGCTAATAAATGAATTCAGCAAAGTGGCAGGCTATAAAATCAACACGCATAAATCAAAGGCATTCCTGTATATCAGCGACAAATCCTCTGAAATGGAAATGAGGACAACCACCCCATTCACAATATCCTCAAAAAAAATAAAATACTTGGGAATCAACCTAACAAAAGAGGTGAAAGACTTATACAATGAAAACTACAGAACCCTAAAGAGAGAAATAGAAGAAGATCTTAGAAGATGGAAAAATATACCCTGTTCATGGATAGGTAGAAGTAACATCATCAAAATGGCGATATTACCAAAAGTTCTCTATAGGTTTAATGCAATACCAATCAAAATCCCAACGGCATTTCTTGTAGAAATAGAGAAAGCAATCATGAAATTCATATGGAAAAATAAAAGACCCAGAATAGCAAAAACAATGCTAAGCAGGAAGTGTGAATCAGGCGGTATAGCTATACCAGACTTCAAACTATACTACAGAGCAATAGTAACAAAAACAGCATGGTACTGGTACCAAAACAGGCGGATGGACCAATGGTACAGAATAGAGGACACAGAAACCAATCCACAAAACTACAACTATCTTATATTCGATAAAGGGGCTAAAAGCATGCAATGGAAGAAGGATAGCATCTTCAACAAATGGTGTTGGGAAAACTGGAAATCCATTTGCAACAAAATGAAACTGAATCCCTTTCTCTCGCCATGCACAAAAGTTAACTCAAAGTGGATCAAGGAACTTGATATCAAATCAGAGACATGGCGTCTGATAGAAGAAAAAGTTGGCTATGATCTACATACTGTGGGGTCGGGCTCCAAATTCCTCAATAGGACACCCATAGCACAACAGTTAATAACTAGAATCAACAAATGGGACTTACTCAAACTAAAAAGTTTTTTCTCAGCAAAAGAAACAATAAGAGAGGTAAATAGGGAGCCTACGTCCTGGGAACAAATCTTTACTCCTCACACTTCAGACAGAGCCCTAATATCCAGAATATACAAAGAACTAAAAAAATTAGACAATGAGATAATGAATAACCCAATCAACAAATGGGCCAAGGACCTGAACAGAAATTTCTCAGAGGAGGACATACAATCAATCAACAAGTATATGAAAAAATGCTCACCATCTCTAGCAGTCAGAGAAATGCAAATCAAAACCACCCTAAGATACCATCTCACTCCAGTAAGATTGGCAGCCATTAGGAAGTCAAACAGCAACAAGTGCTGGCGAGGATGTGGGGAAAAGGGTACTCTTGTACATTACTGGTGGGACTGCAAATTGGTGCGGCCAATTTGGAAAGCAGTATGGAGATTTCTTGGAAAGCTCGGAATCGAACCACCATTTGATCCAGCTATTCCCCTACTCGGTCTATTCCCTAAAGACCTAAAAAGAGCACACTATAGGGACACTGCTACATCCATGTTCATAGCAGCACAATTCACAATAGCAAGACTGTGGAACCAACCTAGATGACCTTCAATAGACGAATGGATAAAAAAAATGTGACATTTATACACAATGGAGTATTACTCTGCATTAAGAAATGACAAAATCATAGAATTTGGAGGGAAATGGATGGCATTAGAGCAGATTATGCTAAGTGAAGCTAGCCAATCCCTTAAAAACAAATGCCAAATGTCTTCTTTGATATAAGGAGAGTAGCTAAGAACAGAGTAGGGACAAAGAGCATGAGAAGAAGATTAACATTAAACAGGGATGAGAGGTGGGAGGGAAAGGGAGAGAGAAGGGAAATTGCATGTTAATGGAAGGAGACCCTCAGGGGTATACAAAATTACATTCAAGAGGAAGTGAGGGGAAAGGAGGAAAAATATAAGGGGGAGAAATGAATTACAGTAGAGGGGGTAGAGAGAGAAGAGGGGAGGGGAGGGGGGAGGGGGGATAGTACAGGATAGGAAAGGCAGCAGAATACAATAGACACCAGAATGGCAATATGTAAATCAATGGTTGTGCAACTGATGTGATTCTGCAATCTGTATGTGGGGTAAAAATGGGAGCGCATATCCCACTTGAATCAAAGTGTGAAATATGATATATCAAGAACTATGTAATGTTTTGAACAACCTACAATAAAAATTAATTAAAAAAAAAAGAATGGACAATAGAAAAAAAGAATTACTAATAATGTTCCCTGAAAATGGGTGATAAATTTCAAGTGTAGTTCTAGTGGACTCGGTCCAAGTCTTTTCTACCATGTCTGTAATTCCAGTGTCCTAATAACTCTATTCTGTTATAATGACTTCAAAACTGATAAAGGGAGGGGAAAAAGAGATTAAAAAGGTACTTATTGTAAGGTCTTAAATAAAAAAATAAATAAATAAAGTGGATCCAGTTATATTATTTATTCCCAGTATGGTCTATTCATGCGTTATTGCTATATTCATAGACAGAGGGTATACCTATTTGTACCCCAATGCAAATTTATATGTTCTCAAAATATTGCTCCTGGAAATGGTGGAAGAAATACTCATGTCACGTGATATACATATACATTTTATCACAGAAATATTCTGGACACCAAAAGCAAAGGTCACACTTTCAATTGTACCAAAGCCTAAATGGAAAGTGAGCATGGATTACTAAAAACATACATGTCCAGGTTGCCTAATGCTCTCAAATGTCAATCCTATTGGTGACTACATATTTGTTTCTTCCTAAGATTATATGTTCAACCTCAAGCCTGTTGAAAATGTCTAATCCTATCACTCACTTTGTACTTTGCTTGATTTCCTAATGTCTTTATTGATATCTGCTTTCCCTCATATTTTTCCCAGTTCATCATTATGACTGACTCTTCACATGTGCTGACATTTACACTCACTCTCTAACCGAAACCCTATTGCTAAAAAACTTTTTGTCCAAATCCTATACTCACTCTTCATTCTAAACCTAACGAGTACCTTCCTCATCGTACTGAATATCGCTTTTTGACTGGATGTTCTCTTCAACATTCAATCATCCAAGGTACAAGGTCCTATGCCATTGTATATTGATTTATCTGAGACAACTGTGCAGCACATAACTCAAAGCTAAGAATACCACTTAAGGGTCCAATTCCCTTCTGGGCTTCAAATCTTTCCTAATTTTCTGCTTTCATACTTATATTTCACCTATATACTCTTGTAAATATCGAAGGTTGCCAATACCATTATTCATCTCGCAAAATGATTCGTAACCCAAATCAAACATGTTATTAACCCTAAACATACACTGTTCCCTCAATATAACTTACAGAAAAGCAGGGCAGAGTTGGTCTTACAATATAGGAATGTAGGTGATCTTCCACCTTCTGAGAACCTCAAAGATCCATGGAGAAATGATCCTTGGAGAAGATTTATGCAGCTATGTAGGACCTGAGAGAGCAATAGAAATCTTCCATGGCAAACAACCTGGTCAGGATGAATTGATGGGTCTAAATCAGCCTCTCTCTTCTTATTGTAGAGAAGTTGGAAGAAACCAGGCCTGTGTGGAGAGCTGTTCCCGGGTGCCTAAGGTTGATATTCCATTCTAACTTCTGAATGTGTCACAGGATGTTGGGGCAGCCTTCATCTCATGGGAACCTTGGAAGCAACTGTTAGGACAAAGTGGTTTTCAAGGCAGTGACCTCATTCAGTTCCTGAAGGAAGTGACCTCTTCTCACTTCCTTGGTGATGGAATTCTCTGAACTTGGGATCCAGGAAGCCAGGCACCCAGAGCCAGACCCAGTCCTAGTCCCATTGGGCTAACTTGTTTGCTTTTCCCAAGAACAGAGTCAGTCTTTCTTGGTACCTACTGATGTGAGGATGGCCAAATGCCAGCAGATCTCTGAAGAGGTACCTTCCCTGAGAAAGCAGGTAGTGGCTCACCACTGTCTCCTGACAACTTCACAGAGTTGGCCAAGGAGACCAGATCTGAGACAGGACAGGCCATTTCGGGGGAACATAATATGGCCCACCAGTCAGAAGACACTCTGGATAGTCACAGACCTACTTGGGGGAAGGAGGTGGCTTTGCCGTTGTGGGTGTGAGTTTGTGGTTTTTTTCTCATGTTCTGAGAATAGGAAGGAAAGGCGTTTTTTTTTTGGTGTGGAGTGGACTGTTTCTAGTAAGTCCTTTGACATTGTGAGGGTTTCTATGTCTGTGTATCCCACTGTATCTGTGGTTGTAGACATTAGAAAAGAGAATGCATCAATGGACTTGTTTTCTCTAGTAGAAAGCTTCCCCACATTAATACTGCCCAATTGATTAATGGACTTCACTTTGCCTTATGGATGGGCAACACCTACTGTCTTCTTAAGTTACTCTTTTCTTCGTGAATTCTGGCCACTCTACAGAATACGCTCATGGTTTTGTGTCCCAGATATGTAACACCACAAGGCTCTGTGACATGGCCATGTACTGGATAGCTGAAGAGAATGAGAGCATCTCAGAAAACTCAGATATCAGTGTGACCAGTAAAGTCTCAGTGAAGAAACCCTTCTTGGGCCATTTGCTTACTTCTGATTCAATTGCCCTGAATGTCAGGAAGGTCTTTGCCTCATGCCAACCCTTTGTGAAGCCTGAAGAAAACTGTTTTCATATGGAAATGAATGGGCTTCACCTGTGGCTCTTTGCTTAATTGCTTTGGAATGGGATGTGTCTGAATCAGTCTCTGGTCCTTGTGTGAGGCTGTGACTTAGATTCTAAGAACCCAATGGATCTGAATAAAAATCCCATGTGCTTCCCAAACCGAAATGGCCAAAAGAGAAGTCACTGTGGATGAATTTTTTTGCCTTCTTGTTTTAGGTTCCTGACCTCCATCAAGTGAGAATAGGGATCCTTTGGATTAAATGAGTTCTTCAAATCCATGCAGAGGCTAGCCCATATTTGCTTGCGTTTTCTCATGACTCCAAATCACTTAAAGAATCCATACCTCACAGCCAGTAGGCCTCAAATTGGAGAAGCGGAACACTTTAACAGCAGGAATATTTGATCACTCCTGGTTCACAGGAGGAGTGTCCAGGCCACCATGATTTTAGGCAAATGAGGGGCAAGTGAGCTTATTTTGGACATTTTCTTAGGCTGTGCCCCTCATAGAAATCTCCAGCCAGAGGTTATGATGAGTGTCTTTATGGAAGAAGATGAGGGCCCTGTGGGAGTGTTTTGATTTTAATTGTGGTCATTTTTGTGGTGGTTGGAAAGAATGACTGGGTCCACCTGAGCTTGAACTCTGGTGTGATTCCCCTTAGAGACTGAGTTCTAGAACTGAACTCAGAGAAGTATTGCCATGAATCGTGTTTAGATTTTAGAAGGCCATGCATGAGATTCACCCATGAAAACTGAGATCTAGACCCAGGGTGTCTTTCCACAAAACAATGGGAATCTCAGGCAGGATATCACATGATTTTATTCTGAAAGATTGGCAGGTATAGTTGAGAGTCAAAACACACATGGACCTCACATTGTAGACCTCAATTTGCCTGGCTTCATGTGACCTTTTGGCAACTCTTTGAGAAGCCTTGCCTGTGAGTGTTCTCCAAAGCTTTCATTGAAATGAGCTTTCTCAACACTTAATGGTTCCTGAATGATTTGAAACCCACAGTGCCTCCAACTTAATCTTTGAAAAATGGCTAGATAAATACCATGAAATTTTTGAAATTCCCATGACCAGGTGGCACTGGAGAAACTTTGGAAGTCCTGTGGTTGATCATGTGTATACCAGAGAATGCCTTGTTTTACTGGGTTTTATGTAAATGGTGTAGAACAGAGATGCCAGTAATTAGTATCCTGCTGAGTAGTGGGCCTAGAGCAGTGGTGGGCAGGTGTGTGATAAAACACCATGGTGGGGCCATGTGGATCGGCCATTGGCTTCCAAATGGATTATGACTGACATAGTGCAGAAATCAGACACTTATATGTAAAGGCATTTTTTATATGGAGAGGTTTCAGGGCAATGTTCAGAATCAGTTAACTATGGTTATTGGGGCAAGCTATGTTGGATAGAAGCATGGTTGGTGCATTCTCCTGCAGACCCTGACCCACCACACGTGACAGAACTCCCTCCAGCACTGTATTCTAGTAGAACTCCTTGTATTTGGTGAAGCAAATACCAAATTCCCAGTGCAGCAGCAAGAAACACCACGAAAAGTGGAGGATGACCAAATGTCTTCAGAGTCCACACGAGGAGACACTTAGCCTCCAGTGGCCACAGTTTACCTACAAAGAGAGAATTCAGCACTGCTGCCTCATGGTCGTTGGAATATAAGAAACCATGTCTTCCAGGTCACATAGATGCAGACCCATCTTTGATGGTCTCACTACAAAGGAAGTTAAAGCTCATGACAACAACATATATTTCAAGTGCCCAACCTCAGAGGCAGTTTCCCAAGAAGTCTTAGGCCAGCGGAGCTCCATGTTTGTGGAGTGTTTACCCTGTTCTTTACTTTTGGAAACTCCTCTACCACCTCCAAGGTTGTGAACTCCCGAGCATATTCCATTCCAGATATGTATTCACAGATTTTCACACTTTTCTACTCTAATTGTGTCTTACTTGGGGCCAAGCTAATATCAAGGCATTGTTCTGAATGTGAGTGGAAAGATTTTTGTGTAACACATATTTACATACACATTCGATTCATTTTTCAATTTTCTATTTGAAATACTGAAGCCCTGAAACTAACACATACCCTACTATACTCTGACTTATAATTCTAATATGATGGTGAAAAATAACCCAAACAGAATAGAAATACAAGCAGTTCCGAGGAGGCATGGTGTATTGTTACAATTGGTTTTTGCATTATATAGTGTAGGAGTTATAAATCTAGTCAATTTTTTTTGTTGAAATAGTTCTACATGTGTTTTTAAAATTAAAAAATATGTGAATTCCTGTCTCCCTTTCTCTGTAGCCTATTCAGAACATGTATTTTTATATGCACATATAGAATTCTACCTGGTACCACACGTACATACTTGTGAGGTAACTGAATTGGCAGATGCAAATTGTGCTAAAGGATCACTCCTCCTAAATGCTGTTGGAACTGAAAATTCAACCTATGGGTGAGCTTCCTAGTTGAATATCATTATACATTAATCCATGTTCAGTAAAATGAATATTTTTCTATCTGTGGATTATATATATTTCATGATGAATTTCGATTGGCATATATATTGCTAAATTTTTTTCTTTTATTGGTTGCTCAAAACATTACAAATCTCTTGACATATAATATTTCTTACATTAGATTCAAGTGGCTTATGAACTCCCATTTTTAGCCCAAATAGAGATTACAGAATCACATCGGTTACACATCCACATTTTTACATAATGCCCTATTAGTTACTGTTGTATTCTGCTACCTTTCCTATACTCTACTATCTCCCCTCCCCTCCCTTCCTATCTTCTCTTTTTCCCCCATCTACTGTAATTCATTTCACTCCATGTTTATTTTCCCATTCCACTCACAACGATATGTAATTTTGTGTAACAATGAGGGTCTCCCTCCATTACCATGCAATTTCCCTTTTCTCTTACTTACCCTCCCACCTCATGTCTCTGTTTAAAGTTAATCTTTTCTTCCTGCTATTGCTCCCTGCTCTGTTCTTAGTTGCTCTCATTATATCAAAGAAGACATTTGGTATTTATTTTTTAGGGATTGGCTATTTTCACTAAGCATAATCTTCTCCAGTGCCATCCATTTTTCTGCAAATTTTATGATTTTGTCATTTGTTAGTGCTGCGTAATACTTCATAGTGTATAAATGCCACATGTTTTTTATCCATTCATCTATTGAAGGGCATCTGGGTTGGATCCACAGTATTTCAGTTGTGAATTGTACTGCTATGAAAATCGATGTGGTAGTATCCCTGTATTACTCTCTTTTAAGGTCTTCAGGGAATAGTTCGAGAAGGGCAATAGCTGAGTCAAATTGTGGTTCCATTCACAGCTTTCCCAGGAATCTCCATACTGCTTTCCAAATTGGCCACACCAGTTTACAGTCCCACCAGCAATGTACAAGAGTATCTTTTACCCCACATCCTTGCCAGCACTTGTTGTTTGACTTCATAATGGCTGCCAATTTACTGGAGTGAGATGGTATCTTAGGGTGATTTCGATTTGAATTTCTCTGACTGCTAGAAATGGTGAGCATTTTTTATGTACTTGTTGATTGATTGTATGTCCTCCTCTGAGAAGTGTCTGTTCAAGTCCTTGACCCATTTTTTTAATTGGGTTATTTGTTATCTTATTGTCTATTTTTTTGAGTTCTTTGTATATTCTGGATATTAGGGCTCTATCTGAAGTGTGAGGAGTAAAAATTTGTTCCCATAATGTATGCTCCTTATTTACCTCTCTTATTCTTTCTCTTGCTGAGAAAAAACTTTTCAGTTTAAGTAGTCCCATTTGTTGATTCTTGTTATTAACTCTTGTGCTATGGCTGCCCTATAAAGGAATTTGGAGCCCAACCCCATAATATGTAGATCAGAGCCAACTTTTTCTTCTATCAGACACAGAGTCTCTGATTTGATATCTAGCACCTTGATCCACTATGAGTTAACTTTTGTGCATGGCGACAGAAAGGAATTCAGTATCATTTTGTTGCATATGGATTTCCATTTTCCCAACACCATTTGTTCAAGATACTATATTTCCTCCATTGCATGCTTTTAGCTCCTTTTTCAAATATAAGATAGTTATAGCTTTTTGGATTAGTCTCTGTGTCCTCCATTCTGTACCATTGGTCCACCCGCCTGTTTTGGTACCAGTACCATGCTGTTTTTTTTGTTGTTGTTGTTTTATTTTGTTTTTTTTAATTAATTTTATTGTAGGTTGTTCAAAACATTACATAGTTCTTGATATATCATATTTCACACTTTGATTCAAATGGGATATGAGCTCCCATTTTTACCCCATATACAGATTGCAGAATCACATCAATTGCACAACCATTGATTTACATATTGCCATTCTGGTGACTGTTGTATTCTTCTGCCTTTCCTATCCTCTACTATCCCCCCTCCCCCTCCCCTCCCCACTTCTCTCTCTACCCCCTCTACTGTAATTCATTTCTCCCCCTTATATTTTTTCTCCTTTCCCCTCACTTCTTCTTGTATGTAATTTTCTATACCCCTGAAGGTCTCCTTCCATTTACATGCAATTTCCCTTCTCTCTCCCTTTCCCTCCCACCTCTCATCCCTGTTTAATGTTAATCTTCTTCTCATGCTCTTCGTCCCTACTCTGTTCTTAGTTACTCTCCTTATATCAAAGAAGACATTTGGCATTTGTTTTTAAGGGATTGGCTAGCTTCACTTAGCATAACCTGCTCTTATGCCATCCATTTCCCTCCAAATTCTATGATTTTGTCATTTCTTAATGCAGAGTAATACTCCATTGTGTATAAATGCCACATTTTTTTTTATCCATTCTTCTATTGAAGGGCATCTAGGTTGGTTCCACAGTCTTGCTATTGTGAATTGTGCTGCTATGAACATGGATGTAGCAGTGTCCCTATAGTGTGCTCTTTTTAGCTCTTTAGGGAATAGACCGAGTAGGGGAATAGCTGGATCAAATGGTGGTTCCATTCCAAGCTTTCCAAGAAATCTCCATACTGCTTTCCAAATTGGGCGCACCAATGTGCAGTCCCACCAGTAATGTACAAGAGTACCCTTTTCCCGACATCCTCGCCAGCACTTGTTGTTGTTTGACTTCCTAATGGCTTCCAATCTTACTGGAGTGAGATGGTATCTTAGGGTGGTTTTGATTTGCATTTCTCTGACTGCTAGAGATGGTGAGCATTTTTTCATATACTTGTTGATTGATTGTATGTCCTCCTCTGAGAAATTTCTGTTCAGGTCCTTGGCCCATTTGTTGATTGGGTTATTTGTTATCTCATTGTCTAATTTTTTTAGTTCTTTGTATATTCTGAATATTAGGGCTTTGTCTGAAGTGTGAGGAGTAAAGATTTGTTCCCAGGACGTAGGCTCAATATTTACCTCTCTTATTGTTTCTTTTGCAGAGAAAATCTTTTTAGTTTGAGTAAGTCCCATTTGTTGATTCTAGTTATTAACTCTTGTGCTATGGGTGTCCTATTGAGGAATTTGGAGCCCGACCCCACAGTATGTAGATCATAGCCAACTTTTTCTTCTATCAGACGCCATGTCTCTGATTTGATATCAAGTTCCTTGATCCACTTTGAGTTAACTTTTGTGCATGGCGAGAGAAAGGGATTCAGTTTCAATTTGTTGCATATGGATTTCCAGTTTTCGCAACACCATTTGTTGAAGATGCTAGCCTTCTTCCATTGCATGCTTTTAGCCCCTTTATCGAATATAAGATAGTTGTAGTTTTGTGGATTGGTTTCTGTGTCCTCTATTCTGTACCATTGGTCCACCCGCCTGTTTTGGTACCAGTACCATGCTGTTTTTGTTACTATTGCTCTGTAGTATAGTTTGAAGTCTGGTATAGCTATACCGCCTGATTCACACTTCCTGCTTAGCAATGTTTTTGCTATTCTGGGCCTTTTATTTTTCCATATGAATTTCATGATTGCTTTCTCTATTTCTACAAGAAATGCCATTGGGATTTTGATTGGCATTGCATTAAACCTATTGAGAACTTTTGGTAATATGGCCATTTTGATGATGTTAGTTCTACCTATCCATGAACAGGGTATATTTTTCCATCTTCTAAGATCTTCTTCAATTCTCTGTTTAGGGTTCTGTAGTTTTGAATGTATAAGTCTTACACCTCTTTTGTTAGGTTGATTCCCATGTATTTTATTTTTTCTGAGGATATTGTGAATGGGGTGCTTGTCCTCATTTCCATTTCAGAGGATTTGTCGCTGATATTCAGGAATGCCTTTGATTTATGCGTGTTGATTTTATATCCTGCCACTTTGCTGAATTCATTTATTAGCTCTAATAGTTTCTTTGTAGACCCTTTTGGCTCTGCTAGGTATAGAATCATGTCATCTGCAAATAATGATAATTTGAGTTCTTCTTTTCCTATTTTTATGACTTTAATTTCTTTCGTCTAATTGCTCTGGCCAGTGATTCGAGAACTATGTTGAACAGAAGTGGTGAGAGAGGGCATCCCTGTCTTGTTCCAGATTTTAGAGGGAATGCCTTCAGTTTTTCTCCATTCAGAATGATGCTAGCCTGAGGCTTAGCATAGATTGCTTTTACAATATTGAGGTATGTTCCTGTTATCCCTAGTTTTTCTAGAGTTTTGAACATAAAGGGGTGCTGTACTTTGTCGAATGCTTTTTCCGCATCTATCGAGATGATCATATGGTTCTTATTTTTAAGCCTATTGATGTGGTGAATAACATTAATTGATTTTCGTATATTGAACCCACCTTGCATCCCATGGATAAATCCTACCTGATGATGGTGCACAATTTTTTTGATATGTTTTTGTATCCGGTTCGCCAGAAGTTTATTGAGGATTTTTGCATCTAGGTTCATTGGAGATATTGGTCTGTAGTTTTCTTTCTTTGGAGTGTCTTTGTCTGGTTTAGGAATCAGGGCAATGTTGGCCTCTTAGAATGAATTTGGAAGTTCTCTCTCTTTTTCATTTTCCTGAAATAGCTTGAAAAGTATTGGTATTAGTTCCTCTTTAAAGGTTTTGTAAAACTCTGCTGTATACCCATCCGGTCCTGGGCTTTTCATAGTTGGTAGTCTTTTGATGGTTTCTTCTATTTCCTCAATTGATATTGGTCTGTTTAGGTTGTCAATATCCTCCTGACTCAATCTGGGCAAATCATATGACTTAAGAAATTTATCGATGCCTTCACTATCTTCTATTTTATTGGAGTATAAGGATTCAAAATAATTTCTGATAATCTTCTGTATTTCTGAAGTGTCTGTTGTGATATTGCCTTTTTCATCCCGTATGCTAGTAATTTGAGTTCTCTCTCTTCTTCTCTTCATTAGCGTGGATGAGGGTCTGTCAATTTTATTTATTTTTTCAAACAACCAACTTTTAGTTTTGTCAATTTTTTCAATTGTTTCTTTTGTTTCGATTTCATTAATTTCAGCTCTGATTTTAATTATTTCTTGTCTTCTACTTTTTTGCCGTTGTTTTGCTCTTCTTTTTCTAGGACTTTGAGTTGAAGTATTAGATCATTTATTTGTTGTTTTTTTTTCTTTTTTTAAGGATTGAACTCCAAGCAATAAATTTTCCTTTTAGAACTGCTTTCAATGTGTCCCATAGATTCCGACATGTTGTGTCTGTGTTTTCATTTATCTCTAAGAATTTTTCAATTTCCTCCTTGATGTCTTCTATAACCCATTGATCATTCAGTAACCTATTTTTCATTCTCCAAGTGATGCATGATTTTTCCTTACTTCTTTTATCGTTGATTTTCAATTTCATTCCATTATGTTCAGATAAGATGCATGGTATTATCTCTACTCCTTTATATTGTCTAAGACTTGCCCTGTGACATAATATAAAATCTATTTTTGAGAAGGATCCATGTGCTGCTGAGAAAAAAGTGTAACTGCTTGATCTTGGGTGGTATATTCTATATATGTCAATTAAGTCCAGGTTATTAATTATGTTATTGAGTTCTATAGTTTCCTTATTCAACTTTTCTTTGGAAGATCTATCCAGTGGTGAGAGAGGTGTGTTGAAGTCTCCCATAATTATTGTATGGTGGTCTATTAGACTCTTGAACTTGAGAAGAGTTTGATGAACATAGCTGCACCATTGTTTAGGGCATATATATTTATGATTGTAATGTTTTGTTGGTGTATGGTTCCCTTGAGCTGTATGTAGTGTCCCTCTTCATCCCTTTTGATTAACTTTGGCTTGAAATCTATTTTATATGATATGAGTATGGACACTCCTGCTTGTTTCCAAAGTCCATATGAGTGATATGATTTTTCCCAACCTTTCACCTTCAGTCTATGTATGTCTTTTCCTATCAAATGCGTCTCCTGAAGGCAGCATATTGTTGGGTCTTGTTTTGTGATCCATTCTACTAGCCTGTGTCTCTTAATTGGTGAGTTTAAGCCATTAACATTTAGGGTTATTATTGAGATATGGGTTGTTCTTCCAGCGATATTTGTTTATTTATGTTCCTAAACATGGTTTGTTTTCCTCTTTGATTATCCCCAGCCTTTACTGTACTCCCTCCCGCTGTTGGTTTTCATTGATATTTTCCATTTCCTCTACCTGTAATATTTTGCCGAGGATGTTTTGAAGAGATGGTTTTCTAGCTGCAAATTCTTTTCACTTTTGTTTATCGTGGAAGGTTTTAATTTCATCTTCCACACTGAAGCTTAATTTTGCTGGATACACAATTCTTGGTTGGAACCCATTTTCTTTCAGTGTTTGAAATGTTATTCCAGGATCTTCTAGGTTTCAGAGTCTGTGTTGAAAGATCAGCTGTTATCCTGATTGGTTTACCCCTAAATGTAATCTGCTTCCTTTCTCTTGTAGCTTTTAAAATTCTCTCCTTATTCTGTATGTTGGGCATCTTCATTATAATGTGTCTAGGTGTGGATCTCTTATGATTTTGCACATTCGGCATCCTGTAGGCTTCTAGGATTTGGGATTCTGTCTCATTCTTCATGTCTGGGAAGTTTTCTCGTATTATTTCATTGAATAGATTGCTCATTCCTTTTGTTTGGACCTCTATACCTTCCTGTATCCCAATGACTCAAAAGTTTGGTCTCTTTATGTTATCCCATATTCTTGAATGTTCTGCTCATGGTTTCTTAACAGCTTTGCTGAGCTGTCTATGTTCTTCTCCAGTTGAAATACTTTGTCTTCATTGTCTGATGTTCTATCTTCTAAGTGTTCTACTCTGCTGGTAGTATTCTCAATTGAGTTTTTAAGTTGGTTTATTGTTTCCTGCATTTCCAGGATTTCTGTTTGTTTGTTTTTTATAACCTCGATCTCCCTGTATAATTGATCTTTTGCTTCTTGGATTTGTTTATGTAATTCATTTTCGAAGTGGTTGAAGTGGTCTTTCATTGTCTGATTTTGCTGTCTAATGTCTTCCTTGAGACTCCAGATTATCTGAAGCATGTATATCCTGAATTCTTTATCTGACATTCCATCTGCTGCAGATATTACCTATTCTAAAGTTGAGTTGACCTGCATTGCTTGTGGTCCTTTCTTTCCTTTTCTTTTCATACTGATCTCGTTTCTTTCTGCTTGGTGAAACTGTTGTGTTATTGATTTTTCCCCCTATATATTTATATTGCTCTTGTATAGTTGCAAAGTTTCCCTCGCAGGCTTTGGCGGTGGTTCTGCCCCTCCTCCAATTGGGGCAATGTGCCTACCACGCCGGCAGGTCGATGTGCCTGTACTTTCAGTCTGCCTGGTCACAGGTCCGCCTATCTTGCAGGCGTGAGCAGTGGCTCTGCCCCTCCGCTGGCCGCTAGGCCTGTTCTGTCTGTCGTTTGCAGGTCTGTCTACCTAACAGGCGCTGGTGGCGGCCCTGCCCCTCCTCCAACCGGGGTGATGTGTCAGACGGGCCACTGGGCCTGTTTTGTCAGTGGTCACGGTACCGCCTACCTTGCAGGTGCGTGGGGCAACAGTGCCCCTCCGCAGTTTTCTGGGCCTGACCTGCCGGTGGGTCGCAGGTCATTCATTTTTTAGTTTTAGTAGTTTTTGTAGACCCTTTTGTGTCTTCTATGTTTAGAATAATGTCACCCGAAAATAGTGATAATTTACGTTGTTATTTTCCTATTTTTATGCCTTTTATTTCTTTAGTCTGTCTAATTGCTCTGGCCAGTGTTTTGAGAACTATATGGAATAGAAGTGGTGAGAGAGGGTATCCCTGTCTTGTTCCAGATTTTAGAGGAAATGCCTTCAATTTTTCTGCATTCATAATGATGCTAGCTGAGGCTTTGCATAGATAGCTTTTACAATCTCGAGGTAATTTCCTGTTATCCCTAGTTTTTCTAATGTTTTGAACATAAAGGGATGCTGTACTTTGTCAAGTGCTTTTTTTGCTTCTAACGAGATGATCATATGGTTCTTATCTTTAAGTCTATTGATGTGGTGAATAACATTTATTGATTTCCGTATATTGAACCATCGTTGCATCCCAGGGATGAATCCTACTTGATCATGTTGCATAATTTTTTTGATGTGCCTTTGTATTCGATTTGCCAGAATTTTATTGAGGATTTTTGCATGTAGGTTCATCAGATATATTGGTCTGTAGTTTTCTTTCTATGAGGTGTCTTTTTCTGATTTCGGAATCAGCGTGATGTTGGCCTCATAGAATGAATTTGGCAGAGCTCCCTCTTTTTCTCTATCCTGAAATAACTTGAAAAGTATTGGTATTAAATCTTCTTTAAATGTTTTGTAAAACTCCGCTGTATAGCCATCCGTTCCTGGGCTTTTCTTGGTTGGTAGTCTTTTGATTGCTTCTTCTGTTTCATCCATTGACATTGGTCTGTTAAATTGTGTGTATCCTCCTGACTCAGTCTGGGCAAATCATATGACTTAAGAAATTTGTTGATGTCTTCACTATATTCTATTTTATTGGAATATAGGTTTTCCAAATAATTTCTAATTGTCTTCTGTATTTCGGAAGCATCTGTTGTAATATAGCCTTTTTCATCCCATATGTTAGTAATTTGTGTTCTCTCTCTTCTTCTCCTCATTAGCATGGCTAAGGGTCTGTCGAACATATATATTTTTTCGAAGAACCACCTTTTAGTTGTGTTAATTTTTTCAATAGTTTCTTTTGTTTCAATTTCTTTGATTTCTGCTCTGATTTTAATTATTTCTTGCCTTCTGCTACATTTTCTGTTGTTTTGCTCTTCCTTTTCTAGGGCTTTGAGTTAAAGTGTGAGCTCATTTATTTGTTCGGTTTTACTTTTTTCAGGAATGACCTCCAGGCAATGAATTTCCCTCTTAAAACTGCTTTCATTGTGTCCCATAGATTCCGATATGTTGTGTCTGTATTTTCATGTATCTCTAAGAATTTTTTGATTTCCTCCTTTATATCTTCTGTAACCCACTGATCATTCAGTAACATATTGTTCATTTTCCATGTGATGTAGGATTTTTCCTTCCTTCTTTTATCATTGATTTCCAGTTTCATTCCATTATGATCAGATAAAATGCATGGTATTTTCTCCACACCTTTATATTTACTGAGGGTTGCCCTATGGCATAATATATGGTCTATTTTTGAGAAGGATCCACGTGCTACTGAGAAAAAAGTATATCCACTTGATGATGGTTGATATATTCTATATATGTCAGTTACATGTAGGTTATTGATTGTGATATTGAGTTCTATACTTTCTTTATTCAACTTTTGTTTGGAGGATCTGTCCAATGGTGAGAGAGGTGTGTTGAAGTCTCCCATAATTATTGTGTTGTGTTCTATTTCATTCTGGAACTTGAGGAGAATTTGTTTTTTTAATGTTGCAGCACCATTTTTTGGTGCATAAATATTGATAATTTTTATGTTTTGTTGGTGAATGATTCCTTTTAACAGTATATAATGTCCTTTCTTATCACTTTTGATTAAATTAGTCTTGAAGTCGATTTTATTCGATATGAGGATGGCCACCCCTGCTTGCTTACGAGGACCATTGCATGGTATATTTTTTCCAAAACTGCACCTTCAGCCTGTATGTCTTTTCCATTCAGATGTGTCTCCTGGAGGCAACATATTGTTGGATTCGTTTTTAATCCAAGTTAGCAGCCTATGTCGCGTTATTGGAGAATTTAAGCCATTAACATTTAGAGTCACTATTAATATATGGTTTGTACTGCCACCCATAATTGATGATTCATCTTTTTGTTTAATTTAGTTTGTTTCTCCATGATTAGCTTTTCCCCCACCCTCTGTCATTACTGAGGCACTACCACTGATGGTTTTGGTTGTTGATTTTCATTTCTTCTTCGTGTATTGTTTTGCTCAAGATGCTTTGCAATGCTGCTTTTCTGGCTACAAATTCTTTTAGCTTTTGTTTATCATGAAATATTTTTATTTCATTGTCATACCTGAAGCTTAATTTTGCTGGATACAGAATTTTTGGTTAGCATTCATTGTCTTTCAGTGTTTGAAATACGTTGTTCAAGGATCTTCTCGCTTTCAGCGACTGTGATGAAAAATCCCTTCTCAACCTTATTGGTTTACCCCTTAATGTAATCTGCCTCCTTTCTCTTAGAGCTTTTAATATTTTCTCTTTGTTTTGTATATTGGATATCTTCATAACGCTGTGTCTTGGTGTTGATCTACTGTGATTTTGTGTCCTCGGTGTCCTGTAAGCATGTCCAATTTGTATATCCGTTTACTTTGTATTTCTGGAAATATTTCTGTAATTATTTCATTCAATAGATTACTCATTTCATTGGTTTGAATCTGTGTACCTATCCAGATGACTCATAAATTTGTTTTTTTATGTTATCCCATATCTCTTGGATGTTTTACTCATGATTTTTTACCAGCCTTTCTGTGTTGGCTAGATTCATTTCAAGATGATATATTTTGTCTTCATTATCGAACATTCTGTCTTCTACTTGCTCCACAGTGTTAGTGATACTCTCAATTGACTTTTTAATTTGGTTTATCGTTTCCTTCATTTCTAGAATTATTGTTTGATTTTTTTTATAATCTCTATCTCCTGATAAAGATTCATAACTTCTTCTTTTATCTGTTTATGTAATTCATTTTCAATGTGTTCTTTCACTGTTTGGATTTGCTGTCTCGTATCCTCTTTAAGTTTCCATTCCATCTGTCTAAGGTATTCCTTGAGTTCTTTATATGACCATTTTTCTGATGACTATAGGTCCTCCTGAATATTTAGGCTGTCCTTCATTGTTTGTACTTATTTTCTTCCTTGATTTTTTGTGCTGCTCATGTTACTTCTTGCTCTGTTTCACTGCTGAGTTACTGTTTACTCTTATAAATTTATTTGATGCTTGGGAGGAAAGATATTAGAAGGAATGGGAAGAAGTCACTAAAGAGAATGAGAGTAGGCAGGTAGAATTAAAGGAAGGGGAAATAAGAAAATTGAAAAGAAACGATAAGACAAAAGAAAAAAATAGAAAAGAAAGAAAGAAAGAAAAAAATTTAAAAATAATGATCATTTAAAAAATGAATATTAAAATTTAAAATAACAATAATAATAAAATAAAAATATTTTAAAAATGAAAACATTTTAAAATGTTAAAGTACAACAACAACAAAAAAAATGAATTCACATAAAGAATCTAAATGCCACACTCAGTAGGCCTCAAGTTGGAGAAGCAGAGCAGTATTAAGGGCAGGCCTATTTTTTCACTTCTGTTTCACAGGAAGGGAGTCCAGGCCACCCTGATTTTAGGCAAATGAGGGGCAAGGGAGCTTATTTTGGACACGGACGTGGGCTGTGTACCTCATGGAAACCTCCAGCCGGAGGTTATGATGAGTGTCTACATGGAAGAAGATGAGGTCCATGTTGGGGTGTTTTGGTTTTAGCTGTGAACATTTGTATGGCGGTAGGAAGAGAAGACTGGGTCCACCTGGGCTTGAACTCTTGTGTGATTCAACATAGAGACTGAGATCTGGAATTGACCTCAGAGAAGTATTGCCATGAATTGTGTTGGGATTTTAGAAGGCCATGCATGAGAGTCGCCCTTGGAAAGTGAGATCTAGGCCCAAGGTGGCTTTCCACAGAGCAAAGGGAATCTCAGCCAGGATATCACATGATTTTATTCTGAAAGACTTGGCAGCCATAGTTGAGAGTCAAAGGCTCATGGACCTCACATTGTAGACCTCAATGGGCCTGGCTTCATGTGACCTTTTGGCCACCCTTTGGGAAGCCTTGCCTCTGAGAGTTCTCCAGAGCTTTCATTGAAATCAGCTTACTCAACATTTAATGGTTAATGAATGAATTGAAACCCACAGTGCCTCCAACTTCATCCTTGAATATTGGCCAGATAAAAACCATGAAATTTTTGAAATTCCCAAGACTAGGTGTCACAGGAGAACCTTTGGATGTCCTCTAGCTGATCATGAGAATACAAGACAATGCCTTTATTGACTGGTTTACATGAAAATGGTGTATAACAGAGATGCCAGTAAGTTGTAGCCTGCTGAGTAGTGTTCCTAGAGCCGTGGTGGGCAGGTGTGTGATAAAAAATCTCTGGTGTTGCCATGTTTATCTGCCATTGGTGTCCAAATATCTTGTGACTGACATTTTGCAGCCAGTAGACCCTTATATGTAAAAGCATCTTGTTATATGGAGAGGTTTTAGGGCAATGTTCAGAATCAGGTTGCTATGGTCAATGGAGCAAGCTATGTGGGATAGAAGCCTGGTTTGTGCATTCTCCAACAGAACCCGACCCACCACAACTGACAGAATTCCCTACAGCACTGTGTCCCAGGTGAATGCTTTTTATTTCATGAAGCAAATACCACACTCCTAGTGCAACAGCAAGAAACACCATGAAGAGTTTAGGATGAACAAATGGCTTCACAGTCCACATGAGGAGACACTTGCCCTCAGTGGCCACAGTTTACCTACACAGAGAAAATTCAGCACTGCTGCCTCATGTTCATTTGAAAATAAGAAACCATGTCATCCATGTCACATAGATGCAGACCCAGCTTTGATGGTCTCACTACAAAGGAAGCTAATGCTCCTGACAACAAAATATATTTCAAGTGCCCAACCTCAGAGGTAGTTTCTCCAGATGTTGGGCCGGCAGAGCTTCATGTTTGTGGAGTGTTTACCCTGTCCCTTACTTTTGGAAACTCCTCTACCACCTCCAAATTTGTGAACTCCTGAGCATTTTCTATTCCAGATATGTATTCACAGATTTTCTAACTCTTCTCCTCTAATTGTGTCTTACATGGGGCGAAGGTAATGCCAAGGCATTGTTCTGAATGAGAGTGGGAAGATTTTTATGTAGCACATATTTGCATACACATTGGATACATTTTCCAATTTTCCATTCGAAATACTGAATCCCTGACACTAACAAATTCCCTTCTAGACTTTTACTTATAATCTTAATATGATGCAGAAAAATAACCCAGACAAAATAGAAATACAAGAGGTTCACAGGAGGCATGGTGTATAGTTGAATTTGCCTTTCGCATGATAAATGGTAGGTGTTATAGATCAAGCCAATTTTAATTGAAATAGTTCTCCATGTGTTTTAAAAGTTAACAAATATGTGAATAACTGTCTCCCTTTCTCTGTAGCCTATTCAGCACATGTATTTTTTATGCACATATTGAATTATACCTGGTATCACACGTACATTTTGTGAGGTGGCTGACTTGGCAGATACAAATTGTAAGAAAAGATCACTCCTACTAAACGCTGTTGGAACTGAAAATTCAACATATGGGTCAGTTTTCTAGTTGTACAACATAAATTGATGTTCAGGAAAATGAAAGGAAAATGAATATTTTTGGATCTCTGGATGATATATTTTTCATGGTGAATTTCAATTGGCATACATAATGCTACTTTTTAATGTCTGTGTGTGTGTGTGTATATATATATATATATGTATTCACTCTCCAGATTTTTCAAAATATGAAATGTATTTGTCTGATTATACACTCCCTAAATTCATTCATATTTATGTATGTGGATGTATAATCAACTTTTCACAAGTTTATTCTCAGAAATATTCATCCACCTGAAATACATATTTGTTTCGTAGTACTGAAAACTAACTTCAGGGGATCATATGATGACAGCGAAAGGAGTGCATCAACCCCATGTACAGCATCACTGTGCAGGAGAATGACGAATTTCCAGCAAAATTTGCGTGGTCCTAAACCTAGTGGAAGTATTTCCATCTCACGAGGATCAGCTACGGGGCTCAAACGTGAGTGATTTGTCTGCATGGAGCATCATGCTGCTTATTCAGCAAATCACCCTGCGGGTAGAGTCTGTGGCAAGTGCTGGGAAGCAATGAGATAGCAACACAAATATTCAGTGGTGCAGATTCTGTGGGCTCCTGCCATCTGTACAATCACTGTGCTCATTGCTGAATTCTGGGTTTGAGACCAGGGAAATACACAGTGCAATTCGGTTTTCCACACCAGTCAGACCACAGAGGAAGCCAGGGGCCACCATCTTGGAGAGCTGACATCACCATTCCTGTTTTCAACTGATAGCAGCTCATTCAGCTATAGAACAGGTAATCTCAGGCTGTCATTCGCCTGTGTCTCGGAGACAAATTACTCAGGCCTGCTCCTATCAGAACATACACCAAGCCCAGAGCGGACGAATTCTGGCTCCTGGAACTGATCAGGCCCAGGGCTAAAGAACCTGCGGAAACTGCTTCTCGGTCTAGGTCTTGCTGAATACTGTGGAGGTAAATACCTACCGAGCCTTCATAGGCAGTGGCAACAGGATTGAGACGGGGCTTGTGAGGGCCGGTCAGGACTCACCCATTGCTTTGTTCATCTGGCAAAGGGAACGAAATGCTGCCATTCGCATGGGATACCCACATGTTAGAGATCTGAAGTCATCACAAAGTGGCGGAGGAGATAACTTCATCGATACCAGCGGTGAGAGAAACAGCTGGTCTCCTGGTAAAAAAAGTGAGTCACAAACACCCGAGTCTCTCTCACTTTGTCTTCAAGCTAGAGGGACAGAGCAGAGACACCGCTCACGCCCGGCACTGGCCCAGCGACCCGCAGGCGTGGTAGTCACGTCATCCAAATTGGAGTAGGGACAGAGCAGAGCCGCCGCCCGTGCCCGGAACAGGCCCATCGACCAGCAGGCTTGGTAGTCACGTCACCCCAATTGCAGTAGGGGCAGAGCAGAGCCACAGCCTATGCCCAGAACAGACCCAACGACCCGCCGGTGTGGTAGACACGGCACCCCTATTGGAGTAGTGGCAGAGCAGAGCCTTCTCCCGTGCCCATTACAAGCCCATCGGCCCACCAGCATGGTTGTTAGGTCACCCCAATAGGAATAGGGGCAGAGCAGAGCCACCACCCATGACCAGAACAGGCCCAGCAACCCGCCGGCGAGGTAGTCACATCACCCCAATTGGAGTAGGGGCAGAGCAGAGTGACCAACCTCGCCCACAACGTAGGCAACCGAACAGCGAAACAGGCCAAGTGGCCTGCAGACACATAACCCCATTTGGAGTAGGGGCAGAGCAGATCCACTGCCCGTGCCCACAAAATAGACAGACCTGCGACCGACCAGCAAAGAGGCTCAGAGTCCTGCCGGCATGGTAGACACATCACCCCAATTTGAGTAAGGGCAGAGTAGAGCTGCCGCCCGCACCTGCAAGGTAGGAAGAACGGCAATGGATCAGCAGAACAGGCCGAGGGGTCCGTGGGCGTTGTAGACACGTCACACCAAATGGAGGAGGGGCAGAGCAGAGCCACTGCCCGCGCCCGCATTGTAGACAGACCTGCGACCAACAAGCACAACAGGCCCAGCAGCCCGTCAGCGTGGTAGATAGATCACCCCAATTGGAGGAGCAGAACAGCCGCCCCCCGCTACTTCAAGGGAGACTTTTCAACTATACAAGAGCAATATAAGTATATAAGGGGAAAATTTCAAAAACACAACAGTTTCAACAAGCAGAGAGAAACGCGAGCAGTATGAAAAGACAAGGAAAGAAAGGACCACAAGCAATACAGGTAAACACAATTTTAGAAGAGGTAATAGCTGCATCAGATGGAATGTCAGATAAAGAATTCAGGATACTCAGGCTTTAGATGATCTGGAGTCTCAAGGAAGACATTAGACAACAAAATCAGACAATTAAAGATCACTTTGACAATGAATTACATAAACAAATCCAAGAAGCAAAAGATCAACTATATAGGGAGATAGAGGTTGTAAAATCAAACAAACAGAAATCCTAGAATTGCAGGAAGCAATTAACCAACGTAAAAACTCAATTGAGAATACTACCAGCAGAGTAGAACACTTAGAACACAGAACATCAGACAATGAAGACAAAGTATTTCAACTTGAAAAGAACATAGACAGCTCAGCAAGACTGTTAAGAAACCACGAGCAGAACATCCAAGAAATATGGGATAACATAAAGAGGCCAAACTTAAGAGACATTGGGATACAGGAAGGTATAGAGGTCCAAACAAAAGGAATGAGCAACCTATTCAATGAAATAATACGAGATAACTTCCCAGACTTGATAAATAAAAAAGAATCCCATGTCCTAGAAGCCTACAGAATGCCGAATGTGCAAAATCATAAGAGAGCCACAGCTAGACACATTATAATGAAGATGCCCAACAAACAGAAAAAGGAGAGAATTTTAAAAGCTACAAGAGAAAGGAAGCAGATTACATTTAGGGGTAAACCAATCAGGATAACAGCTGATCTTTCAAAACAGACTCTGAAAGCTAGAAGATCCAGGAATAACATATTTCAAACACTGAAAGAAAATGGGTTCCAACCAAGAATTGTGTATCCAGCGAAAGTAAGCTTCAGGATGGAAGATGAAATTAAAACCTTCCACGATAAACAAAAGTGAAAAGAATTTGCAGCTAGAAAACCATCTCTTCAAAACATCCTCGGCAAAATATTACAGGAAGAGGAAATGGAAAATATCAATGAAAACCAACAGCGGGAGGGAGTACAGTAAAGGCTGGGGATAATCAAAGAGGAAAACAAACCATGTTTAGGAACATAAATAAACAAATATCGCTGGAAGAACAACCCATATCTCAATAATAACCCTAAATGTTAATGGCTTAAACTCACCAATGAAGACACACTGGCTAGTAGAATTGAACAAAAAACAAGACCCAACAATACACTGCCTACAGGGGACGCATTTGATAGGAAAATGCATACATAGACTGACGGTGAAAGTTTGGGAAAAATCATATCACTCATATGGACTTCGGAAACAAGCAGGAGAGTCCATACTCATATCAAATAAAATAGATTTTAAGCCAAAGTTAATCAAAAGGGATAAAGAGAGACACTACATACTGCTCAAGGGAACATACACCAACAAGACACAGCAATCGTTAATATATATGCCCCGTACAATGGTGCAGCTATGTTCATCAAAGAAACTCTTCTCAATTTCAATAGTCTAATAGACCACAATACAGTAATCATGGGAGCCATGAACACACCTCTCTCACCACTGGACAGATCTTCCAAACAAAAGTTGAATAAGGAAACTATAGAACTCAATAACACAATTAATAACCTAGACTTATTTGAGATATGTAGAATATAACACCCAACATCAAGCAGTTACCTTTTTTCTCAGCAGCACATGTATCCTTGTAAAAAATAGATCATATATTATGTCACAGGGCAACTCTTAGACAATATAAAGGAGTACAGTTAATACCATGCATATTATCTGATCATAATGGAATGAAACTAAAAATCAATGATAAAAGAAGGAAGGAAAAATCATGCATCACTTGGAGAATGAACAATAGGTTACTGAGTGATCAATGGGTTATAGAAGACATCAAGGAGGAAATTTAAAAATTCTTAGAAATAAATGAAAATGCAGACACAATATACCGGAATCTATGGGACACTTTGAAAGCAGTTCTAAGAGGAAAATTCATTGCTTGGAGTTCATTCCTTAAAAAAAGAAACAACCAACAAATAAATGATCTCATACTTCATCTCAAAATCCTAGAAAAAGAAGACGAAAGCAACAGCAAATGAAGTAGAAGGCAAGAAATAATTAAGATCAAAGCTGAAATTAATGAAATTGAAACAAAAGAAACAATTGAAAAAACTTGACAAAAGTAGAAGTTGGTTCTTTGAAAAAATAAATAAAATTGACAGACCCTTAGAAATGATAACAAAGAGAAGAAGACAGAGAACTCAAATTACTAGAATAAGGGATTAAAAAGGAAATATCACAACAGATATTTCAGAAATACAGAAGATAATCAGAAATTATTTTGAATCCTTATACTCCAATCAAATAGAAGACAGTGAAGGCATCGATAAATTTCTTAAGTCATATGATCTGCCCATATTGAGTCAGGAGGATATAGCAACATAAACAGACCAATATCAATTGAGGAAATAGAAGAAACCATCAAAACACTACCAACTTAGAAAAGCCCAGGATCGTATAGGTATACAGCAGAGTTTAACAAAACCTATAAAGAGGAACGAATACCAATATTTTTCAAGGTATTTCAAGAAAGTGAAAAAGAGGGAGATCTTCCAAATTCATTCTACGAGGCCAACATCACCCTGATTATTACAGCAGACAAAGACACTTCAAAGAAAGAAAACTACAGACCAATATCTCTAATGAACCTACATGAAAAAATCCTCAATAAAATTCTGGCGAATTGGATACAAAAAAAATCAAAAAAATTGTGAATCCTGATCAAGTAGAATTCATCCATGTGATGCAAGGCTGGTTCAATATACGGAAATCAATAAATGTTATTCACCACATCAATAGACTTAAAAATAAGAACCATATGATCATCTCGATAGATGCAAAAAAAGCATTCAATAAAGTACAGCATTCTGTTATGTTCAACACTCTAGAAAAACTAGTGATAAGAGGAACATACCTCAATATTGTAAAAGCAATCTATGCTAAGCCTCAGGCTAGCATCATTCTGAATGGAGAAAAATTGAAGGCATTCTCTCTAAAATCTGGAACAAGACAGGGATGCCCTCTCTCACCACTTCTGTTCAACATAGTTCTCGAAACACTGGCCAGAGCAATTAGACAGATGAAAGAAATAAAAGGCATTAAAATTGGAAAAGAAGTACTTAAATTATCACTTTTGCAGATCACATGATTCTATATCAAGCAGTCCCAAAAGGGTCTACAAAGAAACTAATGGAGCTAATAAATGAATTCAGAAAAGTGGCAGGATATAAAATCAACATGCATAAATCAAAGGCATTCCTGCATATCAGCGACAAATCTTCTGAAATGGAAATTAGGACAACCACTCCATACACAATATCCTAAAAAAATAATAATAATAATTAGGAATCAACCTAACAAAAGATGTGAAAGTCTTATACAATGAAAACCACAGAACCCTAAAGAGAGAAATAGAAGAAGATCTTAGAAGATGTAAAAATATATCCTGTTCATGGATAGGCAGAACTAACATCATCAAAATGGTGATATTACCAAAAGTTCTCAATAGGTTTAATGCAATGCCAATCAAAATCCAAACGGCATTTCTTCTAGAAATAGAGAAAGCAATCATGGAATTCATATGGAAAAATAAAAGACACAGAATAAAAAAAACAATACTAAGCAGGAAGTGTGAATCAGGCGCCCTAGTGATACCAGACTTCAAACTATACTACAGAGCAATAGTAACAAAAATAGCATGGTACTGGTACCAAAACAGGAGGGTGGACCAATTGTTCAGAATAGAGGACACAGAAACCAAGCCAGGAAACTACAACTATCTTATATTTGATGGAGGGGCTAAAAGCATGCAATGAAGAAATATAGCATCTGCAAAAAATGGTGCTGGGAAAACTTGGAATCCATATGTAACAAAATGAAACTGAATCCCTTTCTCTCGCCATGCACAAAAGATAACTCAAAATTGATCAAGGAGCTTGATATCAAATCAGAGACATGGCGTCTGATAGAAGAAAAAGTTGGCTACGATCTACATACTGTGGGGTCGGGCTCCAAATTCCTCAATAGGACACCCATAGCACAAGAGTTAATAACTACAATCAACAAATGGGACTTACTCAAACTAAAAAGTTTTTCTCAGCAAAAGGAACAATAAGAGAGGTAAATAGGGAGCCTATATACTGGGAACAAATCTTTACTCCTCACACTTCAGATAGAGCCCTAATATTCAGAGTATACAAAGAACTGAAAAAAATAGACAATAAGATAACAAATATCCCAATAAACAAATGGGCCAAGAACCAGAACAGACACTTCTCAGAGAAGGACATACAATCAAAAAACAAGTACATGAAAAAATGCTCACCATCCCCAGCAGTCAGAGAAATGCAAATCAAAACCACCCTAAGATACCATCTCATTCCAGTAAGATTGGCAGCCATTATGAAGTCAAACAACAACAAGTGCTGCTGAGGATGTGGAGAAACAGGTACACTTGTACATTATTGGAGGCACTGCTAATTGGTGCAGCCAATTTGTAAAGCATTTTGGAGATTTCTTGGAAAGCTGGGAATGGAACTACCATTTGACCCAGCTATTCCTCTTCTCGGTCTATTCCCTAAAGACCTTAAAAGATCATGCTACAGGGACACTGCTACATTGATGTTCATAGCAGCACAATTCACAATAGCAAGACTGTGGAACCAACCTAGATGCCGTTCAATAGAAGAATGGATAAAAAAATGTGGCATTTATACACAATGGAGTATTACTCTGCTTTAAAAAATGACAAAATCATAGAATTTGCAGGAAAATAGATGGCATTAGAGCAGATTATGCTAAGTGAAGCTAGCCAATCCCTAAAAAACAAATGCCAAATGCCTTCTTTGATAAAAGGAGAGTAACTACGAACAGAGTAGGGATGAAGAGCATGAGAAGAAGATTAGTATTAAATAGGGATGAGAGGTGGGAGAGAAAGGGATAGAGAAGAGAAATTGCATGGAAATGGAAGGAGACCCACAGGGTTATATTAAATTACATAAAAGAGGATGTGAGGGGAAAGGGAAAAATAATACAAAAAGGGAGAAATTTATTACAGTAGAGGGGGTAGAAAGAGAAGAGGGGAAGAGAGGGGAGAGGAGGAGGGATAGTAGAGGATAGGAAAGGCAGCAGAATACAATAGACACTAGTATGGCAATGTGTAAATCAATTGATGTGTAACTGATGTGATTCTGCAATCTGTATACGGGGTAAAAATGGGAGTTCATAACCCACTTGAATCAAAGTGTGAAATATGATATATCAAGAAATATGTAATGTTTAGAACAACCATAAAAAAATTAAAAAAAAAAAGGAAACTAACTTCGGTGAATGAGGCACGCGAATCCTAATATTTCTACAGTAACTTACCAAGTTTAACATCAATGCAAGTAGATTCCAATGGGACATGATATGTATTTTTACGTTAATTTTTATTCAAAACTGGTACATTACAATTTCATCAGTTTATGCACATCATAGGATATATATTTCATAATCAATTTAGCAAATTTATAGGCATTTGTTTCACTTTCAATCTCTTCCTGCTTCAGAACACATGTATTCCTCCATATTTCTTGACTGGTCTTTGCATGAGAATTCTTTCCGAACACATTATTTTCGATTTCCATAATCACTTTTGAAGCAAACTTCACACACTCTTCATGATAAACCAAAACACTAATATTACCATTAGATGTATAACTGGTTGGAATGAATGAATGTATATCAATATAAGATTTATTGTATATTTTCAGATATCAATTCAATCCATTATTTAAAGTTGGAACCAGTTATATTATTTATTCACAGTATGGTGTATTCATGCTTAATCTCTATATTCATGGACACAGGGTACACCTCTTTGTATCCCCAATAATAATTTTATGTCTTCAATATATTGCTCCAAGAAATGGTGGTAGAAATACTCATGTCACCTGATCTACATATACATTTTATCACAGTAATATTCTGGACAAAAAATGTAAAGGTCACACTTATGATTGTACCAAAGACTAAATGAAAAGAGATCATGGATTACTAAAAACATCCATGTCCAGGTTGCCTAATGCTCTCAAATGTCAATCCTATTAGTTACTAGATATTTGTTTCTTCCTAAGTTTATAGATTCAAACTCAACCTTGGTGAAAATGTCTACTCCTATCACTCACTTAATACTTTGCCTGATTTCATAATGTCTCTATTGATATCTGCTTTTCTACATATTTTCCAATTTCATCATAGTGACTGACTCTTCATATGTGCTGACATTTACATTCACTCTCTAACCGAAACCCTATAGCTAAAGAATTTTTAGTCCCAATCCTACACTCATTCTTCTTCCTAAACCTACCGACTATCTTCCTAATCCTACCGACTATCCCTTTGGATTGGATGTTCTCTTCTACATTCAAACATCCAAGGTACAAGGTTCTATGCCATTGTATATCAAATTGTCTGAGACATCTTTGCAGAATATAATTAAAAACTAAGTATCCCAATTAAGGGCCCAATGCCCTTCTGGGTTTCAAATCATACCTAGATTTCTGTTTTCATACTTATATTTCACCTCGATATTCTTGTAAATATCGCAGGTTCCCAATACCATTATTTATCGCACAGAATGATTGCTAACCCAAATCGAACCTGTTATTAACCCTAAACATACACTGTTCCTTCAATCTCATTTTACAGAAGAGCAGGGAGAGAGTCGTTCTTACAATACAGGAAAGTAGGGGACATTCCACCTGCTGAGAACCTCAAAGGTCCATTCAAAATGATACCTGGAGAAGATGTAGGCAGCTATGAAGGACCTGACAGAGCAAAAGTCATCTTCCATGGCAAACAACCTGGTCAGGATGAAGGGATGTGTCTGAATCAGCCTCTCTATTTTTATTGTAGAGAAGATGGACCAAACCAGGCCTCTGTCGAGAGCTGCTGCTGGGTGCCTATGGTTGACATACCATTCTACCTTGTGAAAGTGTCACAGGAAGTAGGGGCAGCCTCCATCTCATGGGACACTTGGAAGCAACTGTTAGGACAAAGTGGTCGCCAAGGCAGTGACCTCATTCAGTTCCAAAGAAAGTGACATACCTCATTTCCTTGGTGATGGAACTCTCTGAACTTTTGTATCCAAGAATCCAGGCACTCCGAGGCAGCCCCAGTTCCAGTGGGCTCACTTGTTTGGATTTACCAAGGACAGAGTCAGTCTTTCTTGGTACCTACTGATGTGAGGATGGCCAAATGCCAGGAGAGCTCTGAAGAGGGACCTTTCCAGAAGAAGCAGGTAGTGGCTCACCCCTTTTTCTTGACAACTTCACAGAGTTGGCCAAGGAAACCAGATCTGAGAGAGGTCAGGCCATGTCCTGAGAATAGGTAGGAAAGTTGGTTTGTTTGGTTTGGAGTGGATTGTTTTTAGTAAGTCATTTGACCAGGCGAGTGTTTCTATGTCTGTGTATCCCACTGTGTCCGTTGTTGTAGACATTAGAAAAGAGAATGCATTAATGAATGCCTCCAGTCTAGTATAAATCTTCCCATAATTCATCCTGCCCAATTTATGAATGGACTACAGCTTGTCTTATCGAGAGGCAATACCTTCTATCTTCCTAAGTTCCTGTTTTCTTCCTGAATTCTGGCCACTCTCCAGAATAGGCTCATGGTTTTGTGTCCAAGATATGTACCACTCCAAGCTCTGTGACATGGCCATGTACTGGATAGCTGAAGAGAATGGCCAGCCTTTCAGAGAACTCAGATATCAATGTGACCAGGAACGTCTCAGTGGAAAAACCCTGCTTTGGGTCTTTTGCTTACCTATTGTTCTGTTGCACTGAATGTCAGGAAAGACTTTGTCTCAGGCCACCCTTTTGTGAAGCCTGAAGAAAACAATTTTCAAATGGAAATGAATGGGCATCACCTGTGGCTCTTTGTTTAATTGCTTTGGAAAGGGATGTGGCTGAATTAGCCTCTTGGCCTTGTGTGTGGCTGTGACTTACATTCTCAGCACCTGATGGATCTAAAGAATAATCCCATGTGTGCTTCAAAAACCATAATGGCAAAAAGATCAGTCATTGTGGATGAAGTCTCTTGCCTTCCTCTGTTAGGTTCCTGACCTCCGTCAAGTGAGAAAATGGATTCTTTGGGTCAAATGAGTTCCTCAAAGCCCTGCAGAGGTGCTTGGGGTTTCGCATGACTCCAAATCACAAAGAATCTATACCTGAAAATCAGTAGGCCTCACATTGAAGAAACAGAGCATTATTAATGACAGGCTTATTTGATCACTCCTGGTTCACAGGAAGGGTGTCCAGGCCACCCTGACTTTAGGCAAATGAGGACCAAGTGAGCTTCTTTTGGACACTTTCTTGGGCTTCGCCCCTCATGAAAATCTTCAGTCAGACATTACGATGAATGACAATATGTAAGAAGATGAGGGCCATGTGGGAGTGTTTTCGTTTTAATTTTGGTCATTTGTGTGGCGGTTGGAAGAAATGACTGGGTCCACCTGGGCTTGAACTCTGGTGTGATTCCCCTTAGAGACTGAGTTGTGGAACTGACCTTAGAGAAGTATTGCCTTGAATTTTGTTGGGATTTTAGGAGGCCACGCATAAGAGTCACCCTTGGAACTGAGATCTAGGCCCAGGGTTGCTTTCCACAGATTTTTCAATTCCTGAAAGAAGTGACCTCACCTCACTTTCTTGGTGATGAAACTCTCTGATCTTGGGATCCAGGAATTCAGGCACAAAAGCCAGGGCCAGTTCCAGTCCGAGTGGTCTCATTTGTTTGGATTTACCAAGGACAGAGTCAGTCTCTCTTAGTACCTACTAATGTGAGGATGGCCAAACGGCAGGAAATCTCTGAAGAGGGGCCTTTCCTGAGAAAGCAGGTAGTGGCTCACAGCTGGCTCCTGACAATTTCATAGAGTTGGCCATGGAGTCCAAATCTGAGACAGGAGTGGCCATTTCGGGGGAGCATAGTATGGCCCAAAAGTCAGAGGACACTCCAGATAGTCAAAGACCTACTTGGCGGAAGGAGGTGCCTTTGTAGGTTTGGTTGTAGGTTTGTGGTTTTGTCTCATGTTCTTAGAATAGGCAAGGAAGGCAGTTTGTTTGGTTTGGAGTGAACTGTTTCTAGTAAGTCGTTTGGCAAGGTGAGTGTTTCTATGTCTGTGTATCCCACTGTTATCCATGGTTGTAGACATTAGAAAAGATATTGGATCAATGGATGTGTCCTGTTTAGTAGAAAGCTTCCCAGAATTCATCCTGCACAATTTATGAATGGACTGCGGCTTGCCTTATCAATTGGCTACACCTGCTATCTTCCTAAGTTCCACTTTTCTTCCTGAATTCTGGCCACTCTCCAGAATAGGCTCATGGTTTTTGTGAAAGATATATACCACCTCCAAGCTCTGTGACATGGCCATGTACTGGATAGCTGAAGGGAATGGCGAGAATCGCAGAAAACTCAGAAATCACTGTGACCATTAAAGTCTCAGTGGAGAAACCCTGCTTTGGGCCTTTTGGTTACCTATTGTTCTGTTGCCCTGAATGTCAGGAAGGTCTTTGCCTTTGGCCACCCCTTTGTGAAGCCTGAAGAAAACAGTTTTCAAATGGAAATGAATGGATCACCTGTGGCTCTTTGCTTAATTGCTTTGAAAAAGATGTGTCTCATTCAGACCATTGGCCCTGTGTGAGGCTGTTGCTTAGTTTCTCATCACGTGATGGATCTAAAGAAAGATTCCATGTGTACATCCAAAACCAAAGTGGCAAAAAGAGCAGTCATTGTGGATGAAGTCTCTCGTCTTCCTCTGTAAGGTTTGTGACCTCCATCAAGTGAGAATAGGGATCCTTTGTGTCAAATGAGTTCCTCAACGCCCTGCAGATTCTATCCCATAGGTGCTTGGGTTTTATCATGACTCCAGTTCACATAAAGAATCTAAAACCCACAGTCAGTAGTCCTCAAATTGGAGAAGCGGAGCAGTATAAATGGCAGGCCTATTTGATCACATCTGGTTCACAGGAAGGGTGTACAGGCCACCCTGAGTTTAGTCAAATTAAGGGGCAAGGGAGCTTATTTTTGACACTGGCTTGGGCGGAGCCCTTTATGGAAACCTCCAGCCAGAAGTAATGATGAGTGTCTATATGGAAGAAGATGTGGGTCATGTGGGAGTGTTTTGGTTTTAATTGTGGTCATTTGGGTGGCGGTTGGAAGTGACGACTGGGTCCACCTGGGCTGGAACTCTGGTGTGATTCCCCTTAGATACTGAGTTGTGGTACTGACCTCAGAGAAGTATTGCCATGAATTGTGTTGGGATTTTAGAAGGCCACGCATGAGATTTGCCCTTGGAAACTGAGATCTAGGCCCAGGTTGGCTTTGCACAGAGCACTGGGAATCTCAGCCAGGGTATCACATAATTTTATTCTGAAAGGCTTGCAGCCATGGTTGAGAGTCAAAACACACATGGACCTCACATTGTAGACCTCAATGCGCCTAGCTTCATGTGATCATTGGCCACTCTTTGGGAAGCCTTGCTTATGAGAGTTCTCCAGAGCTTTCATTGAAATGAGCATCCTCACCATTTAATGGTTCCTGAATGAAGTGAAACCCACAGTGCCTTCAACTTCATCCTTGAAAAATGGCTAGATAAATACGGTGAAATTTTTTTAAATTTCCATGACCAGGTGGCACTGGAGAAACTTTGGATATCCTGTTGCTGACTATGAGTATACTAGACAGTGCCTGATGGACTGGGTTTCAAGAAAATGGTGTAGAGCAGAGATGCCAGTAATTTGGAGCCTGCTGAGTAGTGGGCATAGAGCTGCAGTCGGCAGGTGTGTGATAAATCATCTGTGGTGGGGCCATGTGGATCTTCCTTTGGCTTCCAAATTGCTTGTGACTGACATGGTGCAGCAAGCAGACCCTTATATGTAAAGGCGTATTTGTATTTGGAGAGGTTTCAGGGCAATGTTCAGAATCACGTTGCTATGGTCAAGAGGCAAGCTATTTGGAATAGAAACTTGGTGGGTGCATTCTCCTGCGGACCCTGACCCACCACACTTGAGAAACTCCCTCCAACACTTTGTCCCAGTTGGACTCCTTGTATTTTGTGAAGAAAATACCAAACTACCAGTGCAGCAGCAATAAACACCACAAAATGTGGAGGATGACCAAATGGCTTCACAGTCCACACGGGGAGACACTTAGCCCCCAGTGACCACAGTTTACCTACAAAGATTGAATTCAGCACTGCTGACTCATGTTCATTGGAACATAAGAAACCATGTCCTCCAGGTCACATAGATGCAGACCCAGCTTTGATGCTCTCATTACAAAGGAATCTAAACCTCCTGACAACAACATATATTTCAAGTGCCCAACCTCAGAGGCAGTTTCTGAAGAAGTCTTTAGGCCAGCAGAGCTCCATATTTGTGGAGTGTTTACCCTGTCCCTTACTTTAGTAAACTACTCTACCACCTCCAAGGTTGTGAACTTTTGAGCATATTAAATTCCAGCTATGTATTCCCAGATTTTCGAACTCTTCTCCTCTAATGATGAATTACTTGGGGCGAGGGTAATGTCAAGGCATTGTTCTGGATGACAGTGAAATATTTCTCCATGTGTTTTTTTTTTAATTATTTTATTTCAGATTATTATTTTATTTTTTTAATTGGGTGTTCAAAACATTACAAAGCTCTTGACATATTATATTTCATACATTAGACTCAAGTGGGTTATGAACTCCCATTTTTATCCCAAGTATGGATTGCAGAATCATATCTGTTACACATCCGCATTTTTATAATGCCCTATTAGTAACTGTTGTATTCTGCTACATTTTCTATCCTCTACTATCCCTGCTCCCCTCCCATCTTCCCTCTCTACCCCATCTACTGTAATACATTTATATCTTTGTTTATTTTCCCATTCCCCTCACAACCTCTTATATGTAATTTTGTGTAACAATGAGGGTCTCCCTCCATTACCATGCAATTTCCTTTATCTCTCTCTTTCCGCCCCCCACCTCATGTCTCTGTTTAATGTTGATCTTTTCTTCCTGCTCTTTCTCCCTGCTCTGTTGTTAGTTGCTCTCATTATATCAAAGAAGACATTTTTATTTGTTTTTTAGGGTTTGGCTAGCTTCACTAAGCATAATCTGCTCTAGTGCCATCCATTTCCCTGCAAATTCAATGATTTTGTCATTTTTTAATGATGCATAATACTCAATGGTGTATAAATACCACATTTTTTATCCATTCATCTACTGAAGGGCATCTGGGTTGGTTCCACAGTCTAGCAATTTTGAATTGTGCTGCTATGAACATCGATGTGGCAGTATCCCTGTAATATGCTCTTTTAAGGTCTTCAGGGAATAGTCTGAGAAGGGCAATAGCTGGGTCAAATGGTGGTTCCATTCCCAGCTTTCCCAGGAATCTCCATACTGCTTTTCAAATTTGCCACAACAGTTTGCAGTCCCACCAGCAATGTATAAGAGTACCCTATTCTCCACATCCTCGCCAGCACTTGTTGTTGTTTTACCTCATAATGGCTGCCAATCTTACTAGAGTAGGATGGTATCTTAGGGTGGTTTTAATTTGCATTTCTCTGACTGCTAGAGATGGTGAGCATTTTTTCATGTACTTACTGATTTATTGTATGTCCTCCTCTGAGAAGTGTTGGTTCAGGTCCATGGCCCATTTTTTGATTGGGTTATTTATCATCTTATTATCTAATTTTTTGAGTTCTTGGTATACTCTGGATATTAGGGCTCTATCTGAAGTGTGAGGAGTAAAATTTTTTTCCCATGATTTAGGCTCCCTATTTACCTCTCTCATTTTTTATCCTGCTGAGAAAAAAAAAAAAAAACTTTTCAGTTTAAGTAAGTCCCATTTGATGATTGTTGTTATTAACTCTTCTGCTATGGGTGTCCTGTTAAGGAATTTGGAGCCCGACCCCACATTATGTAGATCAGAGCCAACTTTTTCTTCTATCAGATGCAGAGTCTCTTATTTGTTATCTAGCTCCTTGATCCACTTTGAGTTAACTTTTGTGCATGGCAAGAGGAGGATATTCGGTTTCATTTTGTTGCATATGGATTTCCATTTTATACAAAACCATTTGTTGAAGATGCTATATTTCCTCTATTGCATGCTTTTAGCTCCTTTATCAAATATAGCATAGTTGTAGCTTTGTGAATTAGTCTTTGTGTCCTCTATTCTGTACCCATTGGTCAACCCGCCTGTTTTGGTACCAGTGCCATGCTGTTTTTGTTACTATTGCTCTGTAGTATAGTTTTAAGTCTGGTATCGCTATATCGCCTGATTCACACTTCCTGCTAGAATTGCTTTTGCTATTCTGGGTCTTATATTTTTCCATATGAATTCCATGATTGCTTTATCTATTTCTACAAGAAATGCCTTTGGGATTTTGATTGGCATTGCATTAAACCTATAGAAAACTTTTGGTAATTTTGCCATTTTGATGATGTTAGTTCTGCCTATCCAGGAACAGGGTATATTTTTCCATCTTCTAAGATCTTCTTCTACTTCCCTTTTTAGGGTTCTGTAGTTTTCATTGTATAAGTCTTTCACCTTTTTTGTTAGGTTGATTTTCAAGTATTTAATTTTTTTGACGATATTGTGAATGGAGTGTTTTTCCTCATTTCTGTTTCAGAAGTTTTGTCGCTGATATACAGAAATGCCTTTGATTTATGCGTTTTGATTGTATATCCTGCCACTTTGCTGAATTCATTTATTAGTTCTAGTAGTTTTTTTTGTAGACCCCTTTGGGTTTTCTATGTATAGAATCATGTCACCAGGAAATAGTGATAATTTATGTTCTTATTTTCCTATTTTTATGCCTTTGATTTCTTTCGTCTGTCTAATTGCTCTGGCCAGTGTTTCGAGAACTATATTGAATAGAACTGGTGACAGAGGGCATCCCTGTCTTGTTCCAGATTTTAGAGGGAATGCCTTCAATTTTTCTCCATTCATAATGATGCTAGCCTGAGACTTAGCATAGATAGCTTTTACAATGTCGAGGTTAGTTCCTGTTATCCCTATTTTTCTAATGTTTTGAACATAAAGAGATGCTGTACTTGGTCAAATGCTTTCTGCGTCTATCGAGATGATCATATGGTTCTTATCTTTAAGTCTATTGATGTGATGAATAACATTTATTGATTTTCGTATATTGAACCATCGTTGCATCCCAGGGATGAATCTTACTTTATCCTGGTGAAAAATTTTTTTGATGTGCCTTTGTATTCGATTAGGCAGATATTTATTGAGGATTTTTGCATCTAGGTTAATCAGATATATTGGTCTGTAGTTCTCTTTCTTTGAGTTGTCTTTTTCTGGTTTTGGAATTAGGGTGATGTTGGCCTCATAAAATGAATTTGGCAGAGCTCCCTCTTTTTCTATTTCCTGAAATAACTTGAAAAGTATTCGTATAAATTCTTCTTCAAAGGTTTTGTAAAACTCTGCTGTATAGCCATCCGTTCCTGGGCTTTTCTTGGTTGGTAGTCTTTTGATTGCTTCTTCTATTTCATCCATTGATATTGGTCGGTTTAAATTCTGTGTATCCTCCTGACTCAGTTTGGGCAAATCATATGACTTAAGAAATTTATCGATGTCTTCACTATTTTCTATTTTATTGGAATAATGATTTTCAAAATAATTTCTAATTATTTGATGTGCCTTTGTATTCGATTCGCCAGAATTTTATTGAGGATTTTTGCATGTAGGTTCATCAGATATATTGGTCTGTAGTTTTCTTTCTTTGAGGTGTCTTTTTCTGATTTTGGAATCAGCGTGATGTTGGCCTCATAGAATGAATTTGGCAGAGCTCCCTCTTTTTCTCTATCCTGAAATAACTTGAAAAGTATTGGTATTAAATCTTCTTTAAATGTTTTGTAAAACTCCGCTGTATAGCCATCCGTTCCTGGGCTTTTCTTGGTTGGTAGTCTTTTGATTGCTTCTTCTGTTTCATCCATTGACATTGGTCTGTTAAATTGTGTGTATCCTCCTGACTCAGTCTGGGCAAATCATATGACTTAAGAAATTTGTTGATGTCTTCACTATATTCTATTTTATTGGAATATAGGTTTTCCAAATAATTTCTAATTGTCTTCTGTATTTCGGAAGCATCTGTTGTAATATAGCCTTTTTCATCCCATATGTTAGTAATTTGAGTTCTCTCTCTTCTTCTCTTCATTAGCATGGCTAAGGGTCTGTCGAACATATATATTTTTTCGAAGAACCACCTTTTAGTTTTGTTAATTTTTTCAATAGTTTCTTTTGTTTCAATTTCGTTGATTTCTGCTCTGATTTTAATTATTTCTTGCCTTCTGCTACATTTTCTGTTGTTTTGCTCTTCCTTTTCTAGGGCTTTGAGTTAAAGTGTGAGCTCATTTATTTGTTCAGTTTTACTTTTTTTCAGGAATGACCTCCAGGCAATGAATTTCCCTCTTAAAACTGCTTTCATTGTGTCCCATAGATTCTGATATGTTGCGTCTGTATTTTCATGTATCTCTAAGAATTTTTTGATTTCCTCCTTTATATCTTCTGTAACCCACTGATCATTCAGTAACATATTGTTCATTTTCCATGTGATGTAGGATTTTTCCTTCCTTCTTTTATCATTGATTTCCAGTTTCATTCCATTATGATCAGATAAAATGCATGGTATTATCTCCACACCTTTATATTTACTGAGGGTTGCCCTATGGCATCATATATTGTCTATTTTTGAGAAGGATCCATGTGCTGCTGAGAAAAAAAGTATATCCACTTGATGATGGTTGATATATTCTATATATGTTAGTTACATGTAGGTTATTGATTGTGATATTGAGTTCTATACTTTCTTTATTCAACTTTTGTTTGGAGGATCTGTCCAATGATGATAGATGTGTGTTGAAGTCACCCATAATTATTGTGTTGTGGTCTATTTCATTCTGGAGCTTGAGGAGAATTTGTTTCATGAACAACGTAGCACCATTATTTAGTGCATAAATATTGATAATTGTTATGTCTTGTTAGTGAATGGTTCCTTTTAACAGTATATAATGTCCTTCCTTATCCCTTTTGATTAACTTAGTCTTGAAGTCGATTTTATTCGATATGAGGATGTCCACCCCTGCTTGTTTATGAGGATAAGTGTGCATGGTGTATTTTCTCCCAACCTTTCACCTTCAGCCTGTGTGTCTTTGCATTTCAGATGTGTCTCCTGGAGGCAACATATTGTTGGATTTGTTTATTTAATCCAAGTTACCAGCCTATGTTGCTTTATTGGAGACTTTAAGCCATTTACATTTAGAGTTACTATTGATGTATGGTTTGTATGCCAGCCATGTTTGATTATTCATATTTTTTTTTAATTTAGTTTGTTTCTCCATGACAAGCTTTCACCCTGCCTCTGTCATTACCAAGGTACTTCCCACTGATGGTTTTGGTTGTTGTTTTTCATTTCTTTCTTGTGTAGTGTTTTGCTCAAGACGCTTTGCAATGCTTGTTTTCTGGCTTCAAATTCTTTTAGCTTTTGTTTATCATGAAAGATTCTTATTTCGTTGTTGGACCTGATGGTTAATTATGCTGGATACATAATTCTTGGTTGGCATCCATTGTCTTTCAGTGTTTGATATACATTTTTCCAGGATCTTCTCGCTTTCAGCGTCTGTGATGAAACATCCATTGTTAACCTTATTTGTTTACCACTGAATGTATTCTGCCTCCATTCTCTTGTAGATTTATTATTTTCTCTTTTTTCTGTATATTGGATATCTTCATAACAATGTGTCTTGGCATTGGTCTACTGTGATTTTGTGTGCTCTTGTCCTGTATGCATCTACAATTTGTATATCCATTTCCATTTTTATTTCTGGAAAGTTTTCTGTAATTATTTCATTCAGCAGTTTTCTCATTCCCTTGGTTTGAGTCTCTGTACCTTCCTCTATCCTGATGACTCGTAAGTGTGTTTTTTTTTTTTATGTTATCCCAAATCTCTTGGATGTTTTTCTTGTGATTTTTTTGCCAGCCTTTCTGAGTTGGCTGGACTCATTTCAAGATGATATATTTTGTCTTCATTATCTGACCTTTTGGCTTTTACTTGCTCCACTCTGTTAGTGATACTTTCAATGGAGTTCTTAATTTGGTTTATCATTTCCTTCATTTCTAGAATTATTGTTTGATTTTTTTATAATCTCTATCCTCTGATAAAGATGCTTAACTTTTTCTTTTATCTGTTTATGTAATTCATTTTCAATGTTTTCTTTTACTGTTTGGATTTTCTGTCTCGTATCCTCTTTAAGTTTCCATTCCATCTGTCTAAGGTATTCCTTGAGTTCTTTATATGACCATTTTTTCTGATGACTCTAGGTCCTCCTGAATATTTAGGGTGTCCTTCGTGGTTTGTACTCCTTTTCTTCCTTTCTTGTTTATGCTGCTCATGTTACTTCTTGTTCTGTTTGACTGCTTAGTTACTGTTTACTCTTATAAATTTATTTGATGCTTGGGAGGAAAGATTTTAGAAGGGAAGGGAAAAAGTCACTAAAGAGAATGAGAGTAGGCAGGTAGAATGCAAGGAATGGGAAATAAGAAAATTGAAAAGAAATGAAAAGACAATAGAAAAAATAGAAAATAAAGAAAGAAAATGATTTTTTTAAAAAAATGATTATGATAATATAAAATTAAAATTAAAATTTTAAAAAATAATAATAACAAAAGAAAAAATTAAAAAAATTAAAAACATTTTAAATAAGTTAAAGAACAGCAACAAAAAAATGAAAATAAAAAAAAACAAAAAAAACAAAAACAAAAAAAACAAACTAATATAATAATAATAATAATAATAATAATAATAATAATAATAATAATAAATGCAGTCGTAGATTGCAATAAACTTTTTTTCCATTAGGCAGAGCTGTGCCCACTGGGCCAAGCTTCTCCTTTCAATAGGTGGGAACCAATCACTGTGCAGCAGCTATTCCTCCCACACTGGGTGGGTGTCCAATCCTGAGTGCCTAGGGCCTTCTTTTGTGTTTCCTCAAGCCAGGCCCCACTCACCTGTGACATTCACCACAATACTGGCTACATGCCAGGTCTGCTGCTCCTAGGAGCCCTGTTTTCATGAACGCCTGGGCACAGTCTCCCTGTTTGTCTCCCTCAGACCCTAAGTTTGTAGAGCTTAGGCCTGAGAACCCCCAGCGAATTTGCTTGCACTCCGGAAGCCATGCCCCCAGAAGCTGGAGCAAGAGACTTCAGTTTTCAGCACTGGTGGGAGTGGTGGCCTGGAGGTCTGCACCACGAGTCCCGTGCCACTCCTAATTCCCTCGGTCTGGATATCGCGCTCAAGGGAGAGCTGGGAGGGGCTCTTAAGATTTCCCCACAAGTTCGCAAATTTATAGGAATTTGCTTCACTTTCAATCACTTCCTGCTTCAGGACACATGTATTCTTCCATGTTTCTTGACAGGTCTTTTCATGAGACTTCTTTCAAGACACATGACTTTCAATTTCCATAATCACTTTTGAAGCAAAACTCACATAAACTTTATGATAAATTATAACTCTGATATTACCATTAGATGTATAACTGGTTGGAATTAATGATTGCATACCAATATAGGATTTCTTATATATTTTCAGATAAAAATTCAATCCATTATTTAAAGTGAAAAGAGTTATATTATTTATTCACAGTATGGTCTATTCATGCATTATCTCTATATTCATAGACGCAGTGTACACTTCTTTATACCCCCAATACTAATTTATACGTCTTCAAAATATTGCTCCCTGAAATGGTGGAAGAAATACTCATGTCACCTGATCTACTTATACATTTAATCACAGAAATATTCGGAACACAAAATGCAAAGGTCACACTTATGTTTGTACCAAAGCCTAAAAGGAAAGTAAACATGGATTACTAAAAACATCCATGTCCATGTTGCCTAATGCTGTCAAATGTCAATCCTATTGGTGACTACATATTTGTTTCTTCTTAAGATTATATATTCAAACTCAACCCTACTGAAAATGTCTAATCCTATCCCTCACTTTATACATTGCCTGATTTCATTATGGCTCTATTTCTATCTGTTTCCTACATATTTTCCCCAGTTCATCATTGTGACTGACTCTTCACATGTGCTGACATTTACATTCACACTCTAATCGATAACCTATTGCTAATAAACTTTTGTTCCTAATCCTAACTCATTCTTTTTGTAAACCTACCGACTATCTTCCTAATCCGACTGACTATCCTTTTTTGACTGGTTGTTCTCTTCTACATTCAATCAAGCAAGGTACAAGGTCTTATGCCATTGTATATTGATCTATCTGAGACCTCTGTGCAGAATGCAATTCAATGCTAAGTATCACAATCAAGGGTCCAATGCCCTTCTGGGCTTCAAATGTTACCTAGATTTCTGGTTTCACACTTATATTTCACATATATATTCTGGTAAATATCGCAGTTTCAAATACCATTATTCATTCTGCAGGATGATTTCTAAACTAAATCCAACATGTTATTGACCCTAAACATACACTGTTCCCTCAATCTAACTTTACAGAAGAGCAGGGACAGAGTTGGTCTTACAATACAGGAATGTAGGGGATCTTCCACCTGCTGAGAACCTCAAAGGTCCATGCAGACATGATCCCTGGAAAAGAGGTAGGCAGCTATGAAGGACCTGAGAGAGCAAAAGTCATCTTCCATGGCAAACAACCTTGTCAGGATGAAGGGGTGTGTCTGAATCAGCCACTTTCTTCTTAATGTAGAGAAGACGGACCAAACAAGGTCTGTGTGGAGAGCTGTTCCCGTGTGCCTATGGTTGATATGCCATTCTAACTTGTGACAGTGTCACAGGAAGTAGGGGCAGCCTCCATCTCATGGGACCCTTGGAAGCAACTATTAGGACAAAGTGTTTGCCAAGGCATTGACCTATTCAGTTCCTGAAGGAAGTGACCTACCTTACTTCTTTGGTGATGGAACTCTCTGAACTTGGGATCAAGGAAGCCAGGCATCCAGAGCCAGTCCCAGTCCCAGTCCCAGTGGGCTCACTTGTTTAGTTTTACTAATGACAGATTCTGTCTTTTTTGGTACCTACTGATGTGAGGATGGCCAAATGCCAGGAGAGCTCTGAAGACGGGCCTTTCCTTAGTAACTAGGTAGTGGCTCACCGCTGGCTCCTAACAACTTCACAGAGTTGGCCAAGGAGACCAGATCTGACACAGTACAGGCCATTTTGGGGGAACATAGTAGGGCCCGCCAGTCAGAGGACACTCTGGATATTCACAGACTTACTTGGGGAAGGAGGTGCCTTTGTGTTTGTGGGTGTGAGTTTGTGGTTTTGTCTCATTTTCTTAGAATAGGTAGAAAAGCTGGTATGTCTGGTTTGCAGTGGACTGTTTCTAGATAGTCGTTTGACAAGGCAAGTGTTTCTATGTCTGTGTATAACACTGTGTCCCTGGTTGTAGACATTAGAAAAGAGAATGCATCAATGAATGTGTCCTGTCTAGTAGAAAGCTTCCCAGCATTCATCCTGCCCAATTTATGACTGCACTGCAGGTTGCCATATCGATGGGCAACGCCTAATATCTTCCTAAGTTTCAGATTTCTTCCTGAATTCTGACCAATCTACAGAATAGTCTCATGGTTTTGTGTCCAAGATAGGTACCACCCCAAGCTCTGTCACATGGCCATGTACTGAATAGCTGAAGGTAATGGCGAGCATCTTAGAAAACTCAGATATCAGTGTGACCAGGTAAGTCTCAGTGGAGAAACCATGTTTTGTGCCTTTTGCTTACCTATTTTTCTGTTTCACTGAATGACAGGAAGGTCTTTGCCTCAGGCCACCCATTTGTGAAGCATGAAAAAAACAGTTTTCATGTGGAAATGATTGGGCATCACCTGTGGCTCTTTGCTTAATTGCTTTGAAAGGGATGTGTCTGAATCAGCCTCTTGGCCCTGTGTGAGGCTGTGGCTTAGATTCTCAGCACCTGATGGATATAAAGAAAGATCCCATGTGTGCATCCAAAACCAAAATGTCAAAATTCAGTCATTGTGGATGATGTCTCTCTCCTTCCTCTATTAGGTTGCAGACAATCATCAAGTGAGTATAGGGATCCTTTGGGTCAAATGAGTTTTTCAAAGCCATGCAGAGGTGCGTGGGTTTTCTCATGATTCCACTTCACATAAAGAATCTAAACCCCACAGTCAGTAGGCCTCAAATTGGAGAAGCAGAGCAGTTGTAATGGCAGGCCTATTTGATCACTCCTGGTTCACAGGTATGGTGTCCAGGCCACCCTGACTTTAGGCAAATGAGGGCCAAGGGAGCTTATTTTGGACACTCTCTTGCGCTGTAACCCTCATGGAAATCTCCAGCCAGAGGTTATAATGAGGGTCTATGTGGAAGAAGATGAGGGCCATGTGGGAATGTTTTGGTTTTAATTTTGGTCATTTGTGTGGCAGTTGGAAGGGATGACTGGGTCCACCTCGGCTTGTACTCTGGTGTAATACTCCTTAGAGACTGAGTTGTAGAACTGACCTCAGAGAAGTATTGCCATGGATTGTGTGGGGATGTTAGGAGGCCACGCATGAGAGTCGCCCTTTGAAACTGAGATCTAGGCGAAGGGTGGCTTTCCACAGAACACTGAGAATCTCAGCCAGGATATCACATGATTTTATTCTGAAAAACTTGGCAGCCATAGTTGAGAGTCAAAACACACATGGACCTCACATTGTAGACCTCAATGGTCCTGGCTTCATGTGACCTTTTGGCCACTATTTGGGATGCCTTGCCTGTGATTGTTCTCCAGAGCTTTTATTGAAATGAGCTTCCTTAACATTTAATGGTTCCTGAATGAATTGAAACCCACAGTGACTACAACTTCTTCCTTGAATAATGGCTAGATAAATACCATGAAATTTTTGAAATTTCCATGACGAGGTGGCACTGGAAAATCTTTAGATGTCCTGATGCTGATCATAGTATTCCAGACAGTGCCTTGATTGGCAGGGTTTCATGAAAATGGTGAAGAACAGAGATGCCAGTTAGTTGTCGCCTGCTGATTAGTGGGCCTAGAGCAGTGGTGGACAGATGTGTGACAAAACATCTGTGGTGGGGCCACGTGGATCTGCCATTGGCTTCCAAATGGCTTGTGACTGATATGGTTACAGCCAACAGACCCAATAGGTAAAGGCATCTTGTTATATGGAGAGGTTTCAGGGAAATGTTCAGAATCAGGTTGCTATGATCAAGGGGGCAAGCTATGTGGGATAGAAGCCTGGTTATTGCATTCTCCTGCAAACCCTCACCCACCACACGTGACTAAACTCCCTCCAGCAATGTGTCCCAATTGAACTCCTTTATTTCGTGAAGCAAATACCAAACTCCCAATGCAGCAGCAAGAAACACCACTAAAAGTGGAGGATGAACAAATGTCTTCCCAGTTAACACAGGGAGAAACTTAGCCCCAGTGTCCACAGTTTAGCTACAAAAAAAGAATTCAGCACTGCTGCCACATGTTAAATGAAAAATAAGAAACCATGTCTTACAGGTCACATATATGCAGAACCAGCTTTGATGGTCTCTCTACAAAAGAACTAAATCTCCTGAAAACAACATATATTTCAAGTGACCAACCTCAGAGGCAGTTTCTCAAGAATTCTTTCGGCCAGCAGAGATCCATGTTTGAGGAGTGTTTACCTTTTGCCTTACTTTTTTGAACTCTGCTACCACCTCCAAGGTTGTGAACTCCTGAGCATATTCCATTCCAGATATGTATTCACAGATTTTCTAACTCTTCTCCTCTAACTGTGTCCTACTTTGGTAAAAGATAATGTCAAGGCATTGTTCTGGATGAGAGTGGGAAGATTTTGGGTAGCACATATTTGCAAAGGCATTGGATACATTTTTCAATTTCCCTTCAAAATACTGAATCTCTGACCCTAACCAATTCCCAACTAGACTCTGACTACTAATCCTAATATGATGGAGAAAAATAACAAAAAACAGAAAAGAAGTACAAGCAGTTCAGAGGAGGCAAGGTGTATACTAGGACTTGCCTTTTGCATAATATAGGTTAGGAGTTATAAATCTTGCAAATTTTTTTTTGAAATAGTTCTCCATGAGTTTTTAAAGTTAACAAATATGTGAATTCCTTTCTCCCTTTCTCTGTAGCCTATTAAGCACATGTATTTTTATATGCACATATAGATTTCTACCTGGTACCACACGTACATTCTTGTGAGGTGTTTGACTTGGCAGATACAAATTGTGAGAAGAGATCACTCCTCGTAAATGCTGTTGGAACTGAAATTTCAAACTATGGGTGAACTTTCTAGTTGAACAACATTATACATATATCCATGTTCAGTATAATGAATATTTTTGGATCTGTGTATGATATATATTTCATGATGAATTTTGATTGGCATATATATTGCTAGTTTTTAATGTCTCTCTCTCTCTCTGTATATATATATATATATATATATATATATATATATATATATATATATATACTCTCCAGATTTTTCAAAATATGTAATGTATGTGACTTATTATACACTCCCTAAATTCATTCATATTCATTTATGTGGATTTATAATCAACTTTTGACAAGATTATTTTCTAAAATATTCATCTACCTGAAATTCATATTTGTTTCCTATTACTGACAACTAACTTCAGTGAATGGTGTATACAAATCCTAATATTTCTACAGTAACTGACCCAGTTTAACATCAACGCAAGCAGATTCCTATGGGACATGATATATATTTTGACATTCATATTTATTCAACAATGGGACATTATTATTTCTTCAGTTTATGCACATCATAGTATATATATTTCATCCAAAATTTCAAAAATATATAGGAATTTGTTTCACTTTCAATCACTTCCTGCTTCTGAACACATGTATTCCTCCATGTTGCTTTACTGGTATTTTCATGAGACTTCTTTCCAAACACATTATTTTCGATTTCCAAAATCAATTTTGAAGCGAAACTCACACACTCTTCATGAAAATCCTAATACTAATATTATCATTGATGTATAACTGGTTGTAATGAATGTCTGTATATCAATATTTGATTTCCTGTATATTTTCAGATATCAATTCAATTCATTATTTATAGTGGAATGAGTATATGTTTTATTCAGAGTATGTTCTATTCATGCATTATCTGTATATTCATAGAAATAGGGTACACCTCTTTGTACCCCCAATACTAATTTATACATCTTCAAAATATTGCTCCCAGAAATGGTGGAAGATATACTCATGTCACCTGATCTACATATATATTTTATAACAGTAATATTATGGACACAAAATGCAAAGGTCACACTTATGATTGTACCAAAGCCTAAATGGAAAGTGAGCATGGATTAGTAATAACATCCATGTCCAGGTTGCCTAATGCTCTCAAATGTCAATCCAATTTGTGACTACATATTTGTTTCTTCCTAAGATTATATATTCAACCTCAACCCTGTGGAAAATGTCTAATCCTATAACTCACATTATACTTTGCCTGATTTCCTTTTGTCTCAATTGATATTTACTTTCATACATATTTTCGCCAGTTCATCATTGTGAATGACTCTTCACATGTGCTGACATTTACATTCACTCTCTACCCGAAACCCTATTGCTAAAAAACTTTTGGTCCAAATCCTATACTCACTCTTCTTTCTAAACCTTCTGACTATCTTCCTAATCTTACCGATTATCCCTTTTTGACAGCATGTTCTCTTCAACATTCAATCATCCAAGGTAAATGTCCTATGCCATTGTATAGCGATTAATCAGAGACATCTGTGCAGAACATAATTCAAAGCTAAGTATCCTACCCAAGGGCCCAATACACTTCTGGGCTTCAAAACTTACATAGATTTGGGTTTTCAAACTTATATTTCACCTTTATATTCTTTTAAATATCGCAGGTTCCCAATAACATTTTTCATCCCGCAGAATAATTCCTAACCGAAATCGAACCTGTCATTAACCCTAACCATACGCTGTTCCCTCAATCTAACTTTACAGAGGAGCAGGGACAGAGTTGGTCTTACAATACAGGAATGTAGGGGATCTTCCACCTGCTGAGAACCTCAAAGGTCAATGCAGAAATGATACTTGGAGAAGTTGTAGGCAGCTATGTACTACCAAAGAGAGCAAAAGTCTTCTGACATGGTAAAGAACCTGGACAGGATGAAAGGATGTGTCTGAATCAGCCTCTCTCTTCTTAATGTAGAGAAGATGGACCAAAGCATGCCTGTATGGAGAGAAGTTCTCCGGTGCATATGGTTGATATACCATTCTAACTTGTGACAGTGTCACAGAAAGTAGGAACAGCCTCCATCTCATGGGACCCTTGGCAGCAACTGCTAGGACAAAGTGGTTGCCAAGGCAGTGACCTCATTCATTTTATGAAGAAAGTGACTTCACCTAACTTACTTGGTGATGGAACTCTCTGAACTTGGGATCAAGGAAGCCAGGCATCCAGAGCCAGTCCCAGTCACAGTCCCAGTGGGAACACATGTTTGGTTTTACCAAGGGCAGAGAGTCTTTTTTTGGTACCTACTGATGTGAGAATGGCCAAATGCCAGGACAGCTCTGAAGAGGGTCCTTTCCTAAGAAAGCATGTAGTTGGTCATCGCTGGTTCCTGACAACTTCACAGATTTGGCCACGGAGACCAGATCTGAGACAGGGCAGGCCAGTTCGGGGTAACAATATGGTCCACAGACAGAGGACACTCCGGATAATCACAGACATATTGGGGGAAGGAAGTGCCTTTGTGGGTGTGGGTGTGAGTTTGTGGTTTTGTCTCATGTTCTGAGAATAGGTAGGAAAGGCGGTTTGTTTGGTTTGGAGTGGACTGTTTCTAAAAAGTCGTTTGAAAAGGTGAGTGTTTCTATATCTGTGTATCTCACTGTGTCCGTGGTTGTATACATAAGAAAAGAGAATGCATCAATGGATATGTCCTGTCTAGAAGAAAGTTTTCCATCATTCATCCTACCCAATTTATGACTGGACTGCAGGTTGCTTTATGGATGGGCAACCCCTACTATCTTCCTAAGTTCCTGTTTTCTTCCTAAATTTTGGCCACTACCCAGAATAGGCTCATGGTTTTGTGTCCAAGATATGTAACACCTCCAAGCTCTGTGACATGGCCATGTACTGGATAGCTGAATGGAATGGCGAGCATCTCAGGAAACTCAGATATCAGTGTGACCAGGAAAGTCTCAGTGGAGAAACACTGTTTTGGGCCTTCTGCTTACCTATTTTTCTGTTGCCCTGAATGTCAGGAAGGTCCTTACCTCAGGCCACTCCTTTTTGAAGCCTGAAGTAAACAGTTTTTAAATGCAAATGAATGGGCATCACCTGTGGTGCTTTGCTTAATTGCTTTCGAAAGGGATGTGTCTGAATCAGCCGCTTGGCTCTGGGTCAGGCTATGGATTAGATTCTCAGCACCTGATGGATATAAAGAAAGTTCCCATGTGTGTATTGAAAACAAAAATGGTAAAAATATCAGTCATTGTGCATGAAGTTTCCTGCCTTCCTCTGTTAGGTTCCTGACCTCCATCAAGTGAGAATAGGATCCTCTGGGTCAAATGAGTTCTTTGAACTCCTGCACAAGTGCTTGGGTTCTCCCATGATGCCAAATCACATAAAGAATCTATACCTGACAGTCAGTAGGCCTCAAATTGGAGAAGCAGAGCAGTATTAAAGGCAGGCCTATTTGATCACTCCTGGTTTACAGGAAGGGTGTCAAGGCCACGCTCACTTTAGGCAAATGACGGGCAAGGGTGCATATTTTGGACATTGTCTTGGGCTGCGCTCTTAATGGAAACCTCCAGCAAGAGTTTATGATGAGTGTCTATATGGAAGAAGATGAGGGTCATGTGGGAAAGTTTTGGTTTCAATTGTGGTCATTTGTGTGGCGGTTGGAAGAGATGACTGGGTCCACATGGGCTTGAACTCTGGTGTGATTCTCCTTCGAGACTGAGTTCTGGAACTGACCTCAGAGAAGTATTGCCATTAATTGTGTTGGGATTGTAGGAGGACACGCATGAGAGTCACCCTTGAAACCTGAGATTGGGCCCTGGGTGGCTTTCCACAGAGCACTGAGAATCTCAGCCAGGATATCACATGATTTTATTCTGAAAGACTTGGCAGCTATAGTTAAGAGTCAAAACACACATGGACCTCACATTTTAGACCTCAATGGGCCTGTCTGCATGTGACATTTTGACCACTCTTTGGGAAGCCTTGCCTGTGAGAGATCTCCAGAGCTTTCATTGAAATGAGCTTCCTCACCATTTCATGGTTCTTGGATGAATGGAAACCCCAAAGTGCCTCCAACTTCATTCTTGAACAATGGATAGATAAATACCATGAAATTTTTGAAATTCCCAATGACCAGGTGGCACTGGAGAACCATTGGATGTCCTATTGCTGCTCATGAGTGTACAAGACAGTGCCTTGATTGACTGGATTTCTTGACAATGGTGTAGAACAGAGATGCCAGTAAGTTGGAGCCTGCTGAGTAGTGAGCCTAGAGCAGCGGTGTGCAGTTGTCTGATAATATATTTGTGGTGTGGCCATGTGGGTGTGTCATTGGCTTCCAAATGGCTTGAGACTGATTTGGTGCAGCCAGCAGAAAATTATATAAAAAGGCATCTGGTTATATGGACAGGTTTCATGGCAATGTTCAGAATCAGGTTGCTATGGTCAAGGGAGCAAGCAATGTGGGATAGAAGCCTGGTTGGTGCATTCTCCTGAAGACCCTGACCCACCACACCTTACAGGACTCCCACCAGCACTGTGACCCATTTGAAATCCTTGTATGTTGTGAAGCAAATACAAAACACCCAGTGCAGCTGCAAGAAACACCATGAAAATTGGAGGATGACCAAATGGCTTCAAAGTCCACACAGGGAGACACTTAGCCCCCAGTGGCCACAGTTTATCTACAAAGAGAGAATTCATCACTGCTTCCTCATGTTCATTAGAAAATAAGAAACCATATCCTCCAGGTCACATAGATGCAGACCCAGCTTTGATGGTCTCCGTACACAGGGAGCTAAAGCTCCTGACAACAACATATACTTCAAGTGCCCAACCTCAGAGGCAGTTTCTCAAGAAGTCTTAATGTCAGCATAGCTCCATGTTTGTGGAGTGTTTACACTGTCCCTTACATTTGGAAACTCCTCTACCACCTCCTGAACATTTTCCATTCCAGGTATGTATTCACAGATTTTCTAACTCTTCCTCTCTAATTGTGTCTTACTAGGGGCGAAGATATTGTCAAGGCATTGTTCTGGATGAAAGTGGAAATTTTTTTGTAGCACATATTTGCATACACATTGGATTCATTTTCCTATTTTCCATTTGAAATACTTAATAACTGACACTAACCCATACCCTAATAGACTCTTACTACTAATCCTAATATGATGGAGTAAAATAACCCAAACAGAATAGAAATACAAACATTTCAGAGGAGGCATGGTGTATAGTTAGACTTGGCTTTTGCATGATAAAGTGTAGGTGTTATAAATCTAGTTAATTTTTAATTGAAATAGTTCCATGTGTACTTAAAGTTAACAAATATGTGAATTCCTGTCACCCTTTCTCTGTAGCCTATTCAGCACATGTATTTTTATATGCACATATAGAATTCTACCTGGTACCACAGGTACATTCTTGTGAGGTGGCTGACTTGGCAGATAGAAATTGTGAGAATAGATCACTCCGCCTAAACGCTGTTGAAACTGAAATTACAAACTATGGGTGAGCTTCCTAGTTGAACAACATTATACATAAATCCATGTTCAGTAAAATGAATATTTTTGGATCTGTGGATGATATATATTTCATGGTGAATTTCGATTGGCATATGTATTGCTAATTTTAATGTCTGTGTGTGTGTGTGTGTGTGTGTGTGTGTGTGTGTGTGTGTGTGTGTGTGTATATATATATATATATATATATATATACACTCTAAATTTTTTTAAAATATAAAATATATGTGTCTTATTATAAACTCCCTAAATTCATTCATATTCATGTATGTGGATTTAGAGTTAACATTTCACAAGATTATTCATGGAAATATTCATCCACCTGAAATACATATTTTTTTCCTAGAAATGAATACTAACTTCAGTGAATGGTGGATACAAATCCTAATATTTCTACAATAATTGATCCAGTTTCTCATCAATGCAAGTAGATTCCTATGGGACATGATGTGTATTTTGATGTTCATTCTTATTCACCACTGGTATGTTACAATTTCTTCAGTTTATGCACATTATAGGATATATATTTCATCCATACGTTAGCAAAATTATAGGCATTTGTTTCACTTTCAATCATTTTCTGCTTTAGAACACATGTAATCCTCCATGTTTCTTGACTGGTTTGTTTATGAGACTTCATTCCAAACATATTATTTTCGATTTCCATAATCATATTTGAAGCAAAACTCACACAACGTTCATGATAAACTATAACCCTAATATTACTATTAGATGTATAACTGGTTGGAATGAATGATTGTATATCAATATAAGATTTCTTATATATTTTCAGATATCAAATAAATCCATTATTTAAAGTGGAACCAGTTATATTATTTATTCACACTATTGTCTATTCATGCATTGTCTCTATATTCATAGACACAGGGTACACCTCTTTGTAAACCCAATACTAATTTATACGTCTTCAAAATTTTGCTCCCAGTAATGGTGGAAGAAATACTCATGATATCTGATCTACATATACATTTTATCACAGTAATATTCTGGACAGAAAAAGAAAAGGTCACACTTATGTTTGCACCAAAGCCTAAATGTAAAGTGAACATGGATTACTAAAACCATCCATGTCAAGTTTGGCTAATGCTCTCAAAAGTCAATCCTATTTGTGACAACATATTTGTTTCTTGCTAAGTTTATATATTCAAACTCAACCCTGTTGAAAATATATAATCCTATCTCTCACTTTATACTTTTCCTGGTTTCATAATGTCTCTATTTATATCAGCTTTCCTACATACTTTCCACAGTTCATCATTGTGACTGACTCTTCAATTGTGCTGACATTTACATTCACACTCTAATCCAAACCCTATTGCTAAGGAATTTTTTTCCAAATCCTATACTCACTCTTCTTCTTAAACCTACTGACTATCTTCCTAATCCTACCCATTATCCCTTTTTGACTGGATGTTCTCTTATACATTCAATAATGCAAGGTACAGTGTCTAATGCCATTGTATATCGATCTATCTCAGACATCTGTGCAGAACATAATTCAACGCTAAGTATCACAATCAAGGGCCCATCCCCATTCTGCGCTTCAAATCTTATTTAGATTTCTGTTTTCATACATATATTTCACCTATATATACTTATAAATGTCGCAGGTTCCCAGTACCATTATTCATCCAGCAGAATGATTCCTAATTCAAATTGAACATATTGTTAAGCCTAACCATACACTGTTCCCTCAATCTAACTTTACAGAAGAGCAGGGACAGAGTTGGTCTTACAATACAGAAATATAGGGGATCTTCCACCTCCTGAGAACCTCAAGGTCCATGCAGAAATGATCCCTGGAGAAGATGTAAACAACTATGAAGGACCTGAGAGAGCAAAAGTCAGCATCCATGGCAAACAACCTGGTCAGGATGAAAGGTTGTTTATGAATCAGCCTCTCTCTTCTTATTGTAGAGAAGATGGACCAAACCAGGTTGGTGTGGAGAGCTGTTCCTAGGTGCCTATGGTTGATATACCATTCTACCTTGTGAAAGTGTCACAGAAAGTAGGGGAAGCCTCCATCTCATGGTCGTCTTGGAAGCAACTGTTAGGACAAAGTGGTTACCAAGGCAGTGATCTGATTCAGTTCCTTAAGGAAGTGACCTCACCTCACTTCTTTGTTGATGGAACTCTCTGAACTTGGTATCCAAGAAGCCAGTCACCAAGAGGCAGTCCCAATCCCAGTGGTCTCACTTGTATGGATTTACCAAGGACAGAGTCAGTCATTCTTGGTACCTACTGATGTGAGGACAGCCAAAACCAGGAAAGCTCTGAAGAGGGGCTTTTCCTGAGAAAGTAGGTAGTGGCTCACTGCTGGCTCCTGACAACTTCACAGAGTTGGCCAAGGAGACCAGATCTGAGACAGGACAGGCCATTTCATTGGAACATAGTATGGCCCACCAGTCAGAGGACACTCCGGATAGTCACAGACCTACTTGGGGGAAGGATGTGTCTTTGTGGGAGTGGGTGTGGGTTTGTGGTTTTGTCTCATATTCTGAGAATAGGTAGGAATGGCGGTTTGTTTGGTTTGGAGGGAACTGTTTCTAGTAAGTCATTTGACAAGGCGAGTGTTTCTATGTCTGTTTATACCACTGTGTCCCTGGTTGTAGACATTAGAAAAGAAAATGCATCAATGGGTGAGTCCTGTCTAGTAGAAAGCTTCTCAGCTTTCATCCTGCCCAATTCATGAATGGACTGTGGCTTGACTTATCAATGGGGAACACCTGCTAACTTCTTAAGTTCCTGTTTTCTTCCTGAATTGTGTGCCCTCTCCAGAATAGGCTCATGGTTTTGTGTCCATGATATGTACCTCCTCAAATCTCTCTGACATGGCCATGTACTGGATAGCTGAAGCGAATGGCGAGCATCTCAGAAAGCTCAGATATCAGTGTGACCAGGAATGCCTCAGTGGAAAAACCCTGCTTTGGACATTTTGCTTACCTATTCTTCTGTTGCCCTGAAAGTCAGGAAGGTCTTTGCATCAGGTGTGTCATGTGGGAGTGTTTTGGTTTTAATTGTGGTCATTTTTGTGGCCGTTGGAAGAGATGACTATGTCCACCTGGGCTTGAACACTTATGTGATTCCCCTTAGAGACTGAGTTCTGGAACTGACCTCAAAGAAGGATTGCCATGTATTGTGTTGGGATTTTAGGAGGCCACGCATGAGAGTCGCACTTGGAAACTGAGATCTAGGCCCAGGGAGGCTTTCGGAAGAGCACTGGAAATTTCAGGAAGGACATCACATGATTTTATTCTTACAGACTTGGCAGCCATCGTTGCAAGTCAAAACACACATGGACCTCACATTGTAGACCTCCAATGCCTGGCTTAATGTGACCTTTTAGCCTGTCTTTGGGAAGCCTTACCTGTTGGAATTCTCCAGAGCTTTCATTGAAATGAGCTTCTTCTCCATTTAATGGTTCCTGAATAAATTGAAACCCACAGTGCCTTTGTTCCAGTTGAACTTCTCGTATTTTGTGAAGCAAATACCAAACTCCCAGTGCAGCTGCAAGAAACACCACGTAAGTTGGAGGATGACCAAATGGCTTCACAGTCCACACTAAAAGACACTTAGCCCCCAGTGGCAACAGTTTACCTATAAAGAGAGAATTCAGCCCTGCTGCCTCATGTTCATAGGAAAAAAAGAAACCATGTCCTCCAGGTCATATAGATGCAGACCCAGCTTTGATGGTCTCACTACAAAGGAAGCTAAAGCTCCTGTCATCAACATATATTTCAGGTGCCCAACCTCAGAGGCAGTTTTTCAAAAAGTCTTTAGGCCAGCAGAGCTCCATGTTTTTGGAGTTTTTACCCTGTCCCTTACTTTTTGAAACTTCTCTACAACCTCGAAGGTTGTGAACTCCTGAGCATTTTCCATTACCGATATGTATTCACAGATTTTCTAACTCTTCTCCTCTAATTGTGTCTTACTTGGGGTGAAGGAAATGTCAAGGCATTGTTCTGAATGAGAGTTGGAAGATTTTTGGGTAGCACATATTTGCCTACACATTGGATTCATTTTCCAATTTTCCATTCGAAATACTGAATCCCTGACTGTCAAGGGTAGAAGGAATTCTTTTTCAAAGAACAGCCTGACACTTACAAGAAACAGCCACCAGGAGACATCCTGTCTGGAAGACATCCTGTAGCCATATGTGTCCCTGAGACATCCTGTGGCCATCTTTCTTCCAGAAACATCCTGAAGTTATCTCACCTTGTGAAGACATCCAGGAACTGCCGATAAGAGAGTTTTCCCAAATCCAGCATTTTAATACCCATGTGTGAACAATAAAATTTTGCAGCTTGATCAGAACTCCTGTGTTGCTCTCATCTCTCGTGTCTCTTGTCCCTTCATTCCTCCCCATCTAGGTTCGCTGCCCATGTTGATGTGTCCTGCCGGCCGGGACATCTGGCGCCCACCGACTGGGGCTCAAGCCATTGACTGAGGGGGAACCCCTTCCTCCTGGAAGACGTGGTCAAGAGGAGCCCGCGATCGTCTCAGCAGACACCACCCAAAGACATATCCAGGAGGAGGGTGGGAATGATGCACGGTGAGTGACCCACCATGTGACAAGCAGTATCGTCACATGATTTGTTTATTTCAGGCTTCAAGGAGTTCTTCAAGACATGGGGGGCACATGTTAAGAAAAAGGACTTAAAATTTTTCTTTTCACACATAGGAGCATTGTGTCCATGGTTTCCTCTTGAAGGGACCATTGATGGCAAAAATGGCTTAGAGTAGGAGACTGTTTAAAAGATTATTATGAATCCTTTGGCCCAGAAAAAATGCCAGTTCCCACCTTTTCTTACTGGAACTTAATTAATGAAATTCTTAAAAGTTTTCGCTTTGACAATGGTACCTTACAACTTGTCAGGATTGGGGAAGAGATTATGCAAAAGACCTCTCGTCCCTCCTCTGCATGCCCATCATTAGTATAGACATAGACCCTTCTCAGTCTTCCCAGGACCCTGAGAACCTTCCTGGTCCCCCTAAAAATACGACCCTAATTAATAAGGCTCCAATGATTAAAAACCACCTTTATCCAGTTTTAAATCCCAGACACACATTGACCCCTGGGAAGGACGCTATCTTGGAGAAGGAAGCAGCTTTCTACCATTCAGAAGACCCGCAACCTCTCAGGACCCTGCCACAGCCTACAGGATTTACACATCCCCATCCACCTCCCTCCTATATCCCTCCTGCCTTTTGTACTCTGGCCCTTCAGGGGCCAAGTGCCCGCCCAGATATTTTTTCCCTACTTCCCCTACCTAACCTCGCTCCCTTGCCAGCATCCTTCCAACATAGACAGGAAGAGATGCAACTTTTAAAATAATTAAATTCCCTTGACTCTGAGCTCTCTTCATTAGCCTTAGCTATGGAGTCAATGCAAGCTGGCCCACAGCGGTCTAATACAAAGTCGAAGCCACTCCATCGGCCTGTTCTCACCTTCCCAGTCACCACCAGTCAGATAGATAAGCCTGCCCAGTCTGTGGTCAAAGACTTCGATGAGGAACAAGAGGAGGAAGTGGGGGAAATGGATCAAGGAGATCAGGACTCAGAGGATGAGGAGTTCACCCCTGGGCAGGAAGGAACTCAGAGTCTACAAAAAATTAAGCCTATGTTTTCTTGAAAAACTTAATAAGGCTTGTGCTCACTATGGCCCCACTGTGCCCTACACGTTGGCTTTATTAGAAATCCACAGCGCACAATGGCTTACTCCCAATGATTGGAAATTTTTAGACCAAGCTACCTTCAGTGCCGGAGACTTCCTGTTATGGAATGCAGATTTCGAAGACAATGTCGGGAAACTGCTCAAATAATTTTAACTAAGGCCTCCTCTGAATCTGGGACTTAAGTTTAGTTAGTGGGCAATGCGCCTTTTGACACTAAAAATAACAGGCACGTTTCCCTCCTGGACTCTTGGCGCAGACTCAGATGGCTGGTTTTCATGCTTGGTGACACCTCCCTCAAAAGGCCTCGGCTACCAATTCCCTGGCAAAAATTTGACAAGTGCCCCATGAGCCTTATAGGTAGTTTGTTCCCCGGCTTAACCTAGCTGCGGAATGCTTGCATGAACCAAGCGAAGGTGAAAGCACCTATGTAAAACATCTTGCCTTTGAAAATGCCAACCCAGCATGTCAGGATGTTCTTCAATCACATAAGGATAAAGGGAAACTTTCTGAATTTATTAGACTCTGTGCTGGCGTGGGTGCAGCCCATGCCATGGGTCTCGCTTTAGGGGCCGCCTTTACCAAGGCGTTTCACAATCCTGGCTCACGTACTTGCTTTACTTGTAAACAACCTGGCCATTTTGCATGTGGGTGTCCGACAGGCAAACAAAGCCTAGGAATAGCGTCTCCTCAAACTGGGGCTTAACCGCCCCCAGCTACCCTTTTCCATAGAAGTGGTAAAGGTCATCACTGGGACAGTGAGTGTAGATCTAAGACAAATGCTCTCAGACAGCCTATTTCTTCCTGCTTCTCGGGAAACTCGCTGCGGGGCCAGCCCCTGGCCACAACATCCCCCAGGACAAACACAGGAGCAATAAGGTTTGTTCCCTCCCAAACTCCCAACCTACCACAAAATCCTTCTCCACAATTGCCTCCCTCCAACTAGCCACCCCAGGCAGCGCAAAATTGGACCTCTCTGCCACCACAGTTACAATATTAGACTCAATGCAAGGGCCCCAGATAATACCCACTGGAATAATGGGTCCCCCTCCATCTCATACATGTGCCCTTATTCTTGGAAGAGCCTCCACTACCATACAAGGTGTTCAGGTCTTCGCTGGCATTAATGATAATGATTTCACTGAAGAAATAAAAATACTGGCCACTGCTATTAATGGAGTTGCCGCCATCCCAGCAGGAACAAGACTTGCACAATTAATTCTCCTTCCCTTGGATTCAGGAGGCATTTCCACCACCCAAACCTACCTCGGGGGGCTGCCTTCTTAGGCTTCTCTGATGTGTATTGGGTTCAACCCATTTCTCACAATAGACCCACCCTTACCTTACTTACTGAAGGAAAGGAATTCCAAGGAGTTCTAGATATTGGAGCTGATGCCACAATTATTTCTCAAAAATACTAGCCATCAAGTTGGCCCCTCACTCCATCCTTGACTGACCTTAAAGGGATAGGAAAATAAAAAAATCCTCTGGTCAGCTCAAGGTCTATTAGCTGCACTGATAAAGATGGTAATAAGTCAACTGTCACTCCTTTCGTTGATTCTGACCTCCCTGTTAACGTATAGGGTGGAGATATTTTGAGTCATTGGAAGTTATTCTCGCCAGTCCCAATTCCATGGTGACTCATCAAATGCTTCCTATGAATTTTGTTCCTGGTACAGGCCTGGGGATACTGAAACAAGGACTGGTGGAGCCTATACAACCCATAAAAAAAACAAATACATGTGGACTTGTGTATTCAGATTTTTAGTGTCGGTCCCTGACCCTCCTGTACCCCATGCAGATAAAATTATTTGGGAGACTCAGACTCCTGTGTTGGTGGATCAGTGGCCCCTTACCCAAGAAAAATTGGAGGCTGCCTCCACGTTAGTGCTGGAACAGCTGGCAGCCGGCCATGTAAAGCCCTCAACCTCAGCATGGATTACTCCTATTTTTATTATCAAGAAAAAATCAGGCAAGTGGCGCCTTTTACAATATTTGTGTGCCATTAATAAAGTTATGTGCCCGATGGGAGCACTACAGCCAGGCATTCCCACACCAGTGGCGATTCCAAAAACCTATTGTAAAATGGTTATTGACTTAAAAGATTGCTTTTTCACCATTCCTTTACATCCTGAGGATAGACCCTATTTTGCCTTTAGTCTCCCTCGCATTAATTTTCTGGGCCCTATGCAGAGATTTCAATGGAAGGTTCTTCCCCAAGGTATGGCCAACAGCCCTAGTCTTTGCCAAAAATACGTTGCTCAAGCAGTAGACCCTGTGAGAGAGCGATGACCACAAAATTATATTTTACATTATATGGATGATTTGTTAATTGCTGCACCTAATACCCATGACCTTAATAATTGTTACTTGGACTTTTACAAAACCTCACTACCTTGGGACTACAGATAGCTCCAGATAAGTTTCAAACACAGGACCCTAATACCTATTTGGGCCTTAAACTTCAAGATAATCAGATCCAAATTCCTAAAATACAACTATGTGTGGACCATATTCACACACTTAATGATTTTCAAATATTACTGGGGGATATTCAATTGCTAGGAACATATTTAAAATTACCCACTTGTGTACTTTTGCCCCTTAATGATATTTTGATAGGTGATTCCCACCCCTCCTCCCCTCAAAAGCTTACTCCCGAGGCATGACATGCATTAAACCAAGCCACAGAAGCCATTGCCCAAAAGTTTGTTACACAAATTTCTTATAACCTTCCTCTGGTTCTGGTTATTTTCCACACTCCTCATAAACCCACAGGAATATTTTGGCAGCGAGATCCACATTTTAAAAATAAAGGCTGCCCCTTGCTTTTGGTCCTTGTACCCACCACATCCTCCAAGGTTATTACTGTTTATCTTGCTCAGGTAGCTTCTCTTATTTTTAAAGGTCGTTTGCTTTCTCGACAACATTTTGGCAAAGACCCTGATAATATTTTAATTCCATATACTAAGGACCAAACCCTTACTACAATTTTTACTACAGACATGGATGAATGGGATATTGCCCTATCAGGCTTTTTGGGAACAATTCATAACCACATCCCCGATGACCCCCTTTTAAATTTTGTCCAGTTACATCCATTTATTTTTCCCAAAATTACTCAAAAGGCTCCCATTCCTCAAGCCCTTACCTTTTTTACAGACGGTTCCAGTAATGGCCGTGCAGTCTTTGTTGTCAATAACAAGCCTACCACCTTTGATACTGTCTATCAGTCAGCTCAGTTTGTGGAATTGTTCGCCATAACACAAGTTTTTATAAAGTTTTTTGATAATCTTGTTAATATTTATACAGACAGTGCCTACATTGCTCATTCTGTGCCCCTTCTGGAGATTTCACCCACCATTAAGGCTTCTTTCAATTCCCCCTTTCTGTTTCACCAGCTTCAGCAGCTAATTCAGGCCAGAAAACATCCATTTTCCTTAGGACACATCATGACACACTCTGACTTTCTGAGCCCTCTAACACAAGGTAATGCCCAAGCTGATGCAGCAACACGTTCCATCTTTCCAATTTTTGTTGGCTCCATTCAAAAGGCCATGGAGTTACACAATCTTCACCATCTAAATTCCCAGAGCCATCGATTACTTTGGAAAATTACCAGGCAACATGCATGAGAAATAGTAAAAGCATGCCCTGCTTGCACTGTCTCCCTCCCCATTCAACACTTGGGAGTTAACCCCCGAGGATTACTGCCCAATCAGATTTAGCAAATGATGTTATTCATTTTCCTGAATTTTGAAAAACCAAATATATATACGTTTCTATAGATACCTTCAGCGGCTTTATTTTTGAATCACCACATTCTTGAGAGGCTACCAAAGATGTCCTTTCTCATCTTGTTTCAGCCTTTTTCATAATGTGTAAACCAATACATATTAAAACAGATAAATGTCCTGCATATACCAGTGCCAAGTTTAAACAGTTTTGTGCTACCTTGCAATTTTGTCATACTACTGAAATTCCATACAACACTCAGGGCCAAGGCATGTGGAACTTTCCCAGCTTACCTTAAAGACTTGGCTATCCCGTCTTAAGGCTTCCGCCCTTGTATTTACCACTCCCAGGGATCGCCTTAACCATGCATTATTTGCCCTTATTTTTCTTACCCTAGACAGTGAAGGCCATTTGGCCACAGACAGACACTGGCATCCTTCATCCAATTCTGTTCGCACACCTGTTATGTGGTGCAATCCCATTACAAATAAATGAAAACGCCCACATCCTATCCTCATCAGGGGATGAGGCTCAGCTTGTGTTTTGGACCAAGAGCAAGCATCCCTAAGATGGTTACCAGAATGCCTGGTTAAACAGGTAAATTACTTACCTCAACCCAGGGATGGAGGCCCTCCCCCTGAGGACAAATTTTCCTCCATTTCAGATACAGCCAACAATCTGTGCGAGGATCCTGCTTAAGGCACTTCTGCTGAACAGGTTTGAACACAGAGGCCTTGGACCTCTAATTTCCAACATCATGGGGTACCTTTTTGCCCCCCCCCCGTGAATGCAAAGGAGGATTTTGGACTGAGGCTCCCACTAGTTGGACCCAGACTGCTGACTGCATGACTAAGGTGATTTACCTCCGTGCCAAGGTAGACCATAATCTCGGAGGAGTTCATCAGCCTAAATGGGTATGTGTTAACAAGCCAAAGATTATTCCCCCTAGTACAAGTAAAGCTCTCCAAAATTGTTCTGCAACTTGTATGCATACCCAGGCGATGCATGTCTCTTGTAATGCGTCGGCTTAACTTTGTGTTAATAAACAGGGAGAACAATTTTTTGAAGCCTCCCTAACTAAAACTCATGCAGCAGGGGGACCACTATTCATTATACCCCCATTCTCTTTGACCATGGAGGAGATGGCAAATACACCAAGCTACAGTCAGCTGGGTGCCAAGGCACTGTCGGAAAACCTTCCTACTGGCCCATTAAGGCCCCTACAGGGGTCTCTGATGGTGGAGGACCAACTTATTCTGTCAAGCATCCTCAGATAATCAAACTTTTGAAACCCCAAATCCCTGAGCTCACATATCATCCCTTAATGTAGCCTAAATCCCAGTTCCCAGGTTTAGATACCAATACATTAGATATTTTGCAAACTACATTCTCCTAGCTTAATAATTCGAACCCCACCCTTGCTGGTGATTGCTGGCTCTGCATGACAGCAGGGGCAATCATGCCTATGGCAGTTCCTATTAATTCTATCATGGACAATGATAATACATGCCAACCCGGATTTCCCTTTAAAGTACAGCCTATAGGCACTTTTTCATTGTTTCTTTTAGGCGCGATGCAGAATAATACCTATGATATTGATGTTCGACTTACTTCCTTTGGAAATTGCTCAACAGTATAAAATTATTTCTCACCCACCCCATCTTTTTGTCCCTCCAATGGCACAGTTTTTATGTGTGGAGGAAACTCGGCCTTCCCACGCTTCCAGCGAATTGGACCATTGGTTGTGTTCTTGCTTTATTACTCCCTGATATAACTATTGTCCCAGGAGATGAACCTCTACCAATTTCTAGCCTAGACACTTTAGTCAAAAGACATAGGTGGGCAATACAGGCTTTACCACTCATTGCCAGCCTTGGAATAACAGCTGCTGTGGGCACAGGTACAGTGGCTTAGGCACGGCTATTCACTCTTACCATCGCCTGTCTCAACAACTTATAAATTATGTACAAACTTTATCAGGAACCATTAAAGATTTGCAGGACCAAATAAATTCCCTGCAGAAGTGTTCCTTCAAAACAGACGAGGCTTAGATTTGCTGACAGCTAACCAGGGAGGTATTTGCTTAGCCTTAGGGGAACGATGCTGCTTTTATGCAAATAAATCAGGCATAGTATGCATTAAAATTAAGCAGCTTCAAGAAGATCCAGAAAAGAGACAAAGGGAACTATTTGAAAATCCCCTCTGGATTGGGCATAATGGATTTCTACCCTACCTTCTTCCCCTATTAGTCCCTTTGTTGGGTTTACTTTTAATGGTGTCCATAGGCCGCTGCATTATAAAGAGGCTGGTACAATTTATTAAAGAACAGATTAATATTTTGGTTTCTAAGCCCATACAGGTCCACTATCATGGTCTGGAGATGGAAGACAGCACTGCCAACATTTAAAAGAATGTTCAACCCTTCTCACAGGCTTATTAAGTTTACATCCCCACAGATCTCTCTTTCTTACAGAAAACTATAAGTAACAGCTCTGAGCAACCATCTTCTACCCTTGCAATAAGGGTTCGTTGTCCATGGGCCCCTCCGCTTGGGGGAGGACACACCCTTGGAATGAGCACGTTAGGCCATAATAACGGAGGGTCCAGGAAGGACTGCAGGAGGATGGATCCACGGATCCCCAAACACAAGACCTCTGAATGACACGCTCTGGTGCATGGCGGTTGGCATGCTATCCCCTCAAAGACGTCTCCTCCAAAAACATGCCAAAGCCAACACGAAATCTCCTAGGAAAGATGCTCGCTCAAATCAGGAGATATTCTAAGGCATCCTAGAGAAACAGAGCCACTATCACCCCCTAAATCCATGGCCTGTAAGGTATGGTCGAATATTTTATATAACAAAAGGGGAGATGTCAGGGGCTAGAAGGAAGTTCTCCTTCAAAAAATAGACTGACACAAGAAACAGCCCCCTGGGACACAACCTGCCTGGGAGACATCCCACAGCCATCTATCTCCTTTTGACATCCGGCTACCATCTGTCTACCTGAAACATCCTGAGGTTATCTCACCCTGTGAAGATATCCAGCAACTGCCGATAAGAGAGCTTTCCCATCCGCAGCATATAAATACCCTCTGAGAATAATAAAAGTTTGCAGCATGATCAGAACTCCTGTCTTGCTGTCATCTCTCGTGTCTCTTGTCCCTTCATTCCTCCCCAACTAGGATCGACACCCAAGTTGATGTGTCCTGCCAGCCGGGCCATCTGACACTAACCCATACCCTCCTAGACTCTGATGACAAATCCTAATATGATGGAGAAAAATAAACCAAACAGAATAGAAATACAAGCAGTTCAAAGGAGGCATGGGGTATAGTTGCACTTGCCTTTTGCATGATATAGGGTAGGTGTTATAAATCTAGTTAATTTTTAATTGAAATAGTTCTCCATGTGTTTTTAAAGTTAACAAATATGTGAATTCCTGTCTCCCTTTCTCTGTAGCCGATTCAGCACATGTATTTTTATATGCACATATAGAATCCTATCTGGTATCAGATGTACATTCTTGTGAGGTGGCTGACTTGGAAGATACAAATTGTGAGAAGAGATCACTCCTCCTAAACGCTGATGGAACAGAAAATTCAACCTATGGGTGAGCCTCCTAGTAGAACAACATTATACATAAATCCATGTTCAGTAAATTAAATATTTTTGCATCTGTGGATGATATATACTTCATGATGAATTTCGATTGGCATATATATTGCTACATTTTATTGTCTGGGTGTGTGTGTTGTGTGTGTGTGTGTGGGGGGGGGGATATATATATATATATATATATATATATATATATATATATATACACTCTGCAAATATTTCAAAATATGAAATATATGTGTCTTACATATACTACCTAAATTCATTCATGTTCATGTATGTGGATTTATAATCAACTTTTCACAATATTATTCTCAGAAATATTCATCCACCTGAATTACATATTTGTTTTCTAGTACTGAAAACTAACATCAGTGAGTGGTGCATACAATCCTAATATTTCTACAGTAACTGACCCAGTTTAACATCAATGCAACTAGATTCCTCTTGGATATGATGTCTATGTTGAAGTTCATTTTATTCAACACTGGTACATTACTATTTGTTCAGTTTATACACATCATAGGATATATATTTCATCAACAACTTCAATAATTTATAGGATTTTGATTCACTTTCAATCATTTCCTGATTCAGAACACATGTATTCCTCCAGGTTACTTGATTGTTTTTTCATGAGACTTCTTTCCAAATGCTTTTTTTTTTTCGATTTCCATAATCATTTTGAAGAAAAACTGACACACTCTTCATGATAAACCATAACCCTAATATTACCATTAGATGTATTTCTGGTTGGAATGAATGATTGCATATAAATATACGATTTTCTGTTTATTTTCAGATATCAATTCAATCGAATATTTAAAGTTGGAACAAGTTATAATATTTAATCACAGTATCGTCTATTCATAAATTATCTCTATGTTCATAGACACAGAGTAAATCTATTTGTAACCCCAATACTAATTTTTTCATCTTCAAAATGTTGCTCCCAGAAATGGTGGAAGAAATACTCATGTCACCTAATCTACATATACATTTTATCACAGTAATATTCTGGACACAAAAAGAAGAGGTCACACTTATGATTGTATCAAAGCCTAAATGAAAAGTGAGCATAGATTACTGAAAACATTCATGTCCAGTGTGCCTAATGCTCTCAAATGTCAATCCTATTGGTGACTACATATTTGTTTCTTCTTAAGACTATATTTTGAACCTCAACCCTGTTGCAAATGTCTAATCCTATCACTCAATTTATACTTTGCCTGATTTCCTAATGTCTCTATTGATGTCTGCTTACCTAAATATTTTCCCCAGTTCACCATTGTGACTGACCCTTCACGTGTGCTGACATTTACATTCACTCTCTACCCGATACACTATTGCTAAAGAACTTTTGGTCCAAATTCTGTACTCAGTCTTCTTCTGAAACATATCGAATATCTTCCTAATCCTACCGACTATCCCTGTTCTAGTGGATGTTCACTTCTACATTCAATCATCCAAGGTACAAGGTCCTATGCCATTGATTATCGTTTTATCTGAAACACCTGTGCAGAACGTATATCAAAGCTAAGTATCCCAATCAATAGCGCAATGCCCTTCTGGGCTTCAAATCTTACCTAGATTTTTGTTTTCATACTTATATTTCACCTATATATTCTTATAAATATCACAGGTTCCCAATACCATTATTCATCAATTAGAATAATTCCTAACCCAAATCAAACCTGTTATTAACCCTAACCATACACTGTTCCCTCAATCTAACTTTACAGAAGAGGAGGGACCAAGTTGGTCTTACAATACAGGAATGTAGAAAATCTTCCACCTGTTGTAAAACTCAAAGGTCCATGAAGAAGTGATCCCTGGAGAACATGTAGGCAGCCATGAAGGACCTGAGAGAGCAAACGTCATCTTCCATTGCAAACAACCTGGTCAGGATGAAGGGTTGTGTCTGCATCAGCCTCTCTGTTCATAATGTAGAGAAGATGGACACAAACAGTCCTGTTTGGAGAGCTGTTCCTGGGTGCCTATGGTTCATATACCATTCTAACTTGTGAAAGTGTCACAGGAAGTAGGAGAAGCCTCGATCTCATGGGACCCTTGGAAGCAACTGTTAGGACAAAGTGGTTGCCAAAGCAGTGACCTCATTCAGTTCCTGAAGGAAGTGACCTCACCTCACTTCCTTGGTCATGGAACTCTCAGTACTTGGGATCCAGGAAGCAAGGTACCAAGAGCCTGTCCCAGTCCCAGTCCCAGTGGGCTCACTTGTTTGGATTTACCAAGGACAGAGTCAGTCTTTCATGGTACCTACAGATATGAGGATGGCCAACTGCCAGGAAAACTCAGAAGAGGGGCCTTTTCTGAGAAAGCAGATAGTGGCTCACCGCTGGCTCCTGACAAGTTCACAGAGTTGGTGATTTCCGGGGATCATAAGTTGGCCCACCAGTCAGAAGACACTCTGGATAGTCACAGACATACTTTGTAGAAGGTGGTGCCTCTGTGGTTGTCGGTGTGGGTTTGTGGTTTTGTCTCATGTTCTGAGAATAGGTAGAAAAGGCGGTTTGTTTGATTTGGAGTGAACTGTTTATAGTAAGTCATTTGGCAAGCAAGAGTTTCTATGTCTGTGTATCCCACTGTGTCCATGGTTTTAGACATTAGAAAACAGAATGCATCAATTGTTGTGTCCTGTCTAGTAGAAAGCTTCCCAGCATTCATCCTGCCGAATTTATGAATGGATTTCAGCTTGCCTTATCGATGAGCAACATGTGGTATCTTCCAAAATTTCTGCATTCTTCATGAATTCTGGCTACTCTCCAGAATAGGCTCATGGTTTTGTGTCCAAGATATGTAGCAGTTCCAAGCCCTGTGACATGGCCATGTACTGGATAGCTGAAGGGAATGTCGAGCATCTCAAAAAACTCAGATATAAGTGTGACCATGATAGTCTAAGTGGAGAAACCCTGCTTTGGGCCTTTTGCTTACCTATTGTTCTGTTGCCCTGAATGTCAGGAAGGTCTTTGCCTCAAGACATTCGTTTGTGAAGCCTGAAGAAAACAGGTTCATATGGAAATGAATGGACATCACCTGTGGATCTTTGCTTAATTCCTTTGGAAATGGAAGTGTCTGAATCAGCCTCTTGGCCCTGTGAGAGGCCGTGGCTTAGATTCTCAACCCCTGAAGAATCTAAAGAAACATCACATGTGTGCATCCAAAACAAAAATGGCCAAAAGTGCAGTTATTGTGGATGAAGTCTATCCCCATTCTCTGTGAGGTTCCTGTCCTCCATCAAGTTAGAATAGGGATCCTTTGGGCCAAATCATTTCTTCAAAGCCCTAAAGAGGCTTGCCCATAATTGCTTGAATTTTCCCGTGACTACAATTCACATAAAGAATCCAATCTGCACAGTCAATACGCCTCAAATTGGAGAAACAGAGAAGTATTAACAGCAGGCCTATATGAACACTCCTGGTTCACAGGAGTGGTGTCCAGGCCACCCTGAATTTAGGCAAATTAGGGGCAAGAGAGATTATTTAGGAGACTGTCTTGAGCTTCGCCCCTCGTGGAAAATTCCAGCGATAGGTTATGATGAGTGTCTATATAAAAGAACATGAGGGCCATGTGGGAGTGTTTTGGTTTTAATTGTGGTTGTTAGTGTGGTGGTTGGAAGAGATGACTGAGTCCACCTTGACATGAACTCTGGTGTTTTTCCCCTTAGAGACTGAGTTCTGGAACTGACCTCAGAAAAGTATTGCCATTAATTGTGTTGGGATTTTAGGAGGCCATGCATGAGAGTCGCCCTTGGAAACTGAGATCAAGGCCCAGGGTGGCTTTCAACAGAGCACTGGGAATCACAGCCAAGATATCACATAATTTTCTTCTGAAAGACTTGGCAGCCATAGTTGAGAGTCAAAAGACACATGGACCTCACATTGTAGAACTCAATGGGCCTGGCTTCATTTGACCTTTTGGCCATTCTTTGGGAAGCATTACCTGTGAGATTTCTCCAGAGCTTTCATTGAAATGAGCTTCGTCATGATTAATGGTTCTGGAATGAACTGAAACTCACAGTGCCTCCAACGTCATTGTTGAAATATGGCTAGAAAAATACCATGAAATTTTTGAAATTTCCATGACCAGCTGGCACAGGAGAACCTTTGGATGTCCTGTTGCTGATCATGAGTATAACAGACAGTGCCTTGATTGACTGGTTTTAATAAAAATTGTGTAAAACAGAGATGCCAATAAGTTGGAGCCTGATGATTAGTGGGCCTAGAGCAGTGGTAGGCAGGTGTGTGATAAAACATCTGTAGTGGGGCCATGTGGATCTGCCATTGGCTTCCAAATGGCGTGTGACTGACATGATGCAGCCAGCAGTCCCTTCTAAGTAAAGGCATGTTGTTATATGGAGAGGTTTCAGGGCAATGTTCAGAATCGATTTGCTATGGTCAATGGGGCAAGCTATGTGATATAGAAGCATGGTTGGTGCATTCTCCTGCAGAAATTGAAATACCACATGTGACAGAACTCCCTCCTGCACTGTGTCCCAGTTGAACTCGGTGTATTTCATGAAGCAAATACCAAACTCCCATTGTAGCAGCAAGAAACACCATGAAAATTGGAGGATGAACAAATGGCTTCACAGTCCACACAGGGAGACACTTAGAACCCAGTGGCCACAGTTTACCTACAAAGATCTAATTCAGGACTGGTGTCTCATGTTAATTGGAAAATAAGAAACTATGTTTTACAGGTCACATAGGTGCAGACCCAGCTTTGATGATCTCAGTACAAAGGAAGCTAAAGCTCCTGATAACAACATATGTTTCAAGTGCCCAACCTCAGAGGCAATTTCTCAAGAAGTCTTTAGGCCAGCAGAGCTCCATGTTTATGGAGTGTTCACCCTGTCCCTTACTTTTGGAAACTCCTGTACCACCTTCAATTTAGTGAACTCCTTAGCATATTCCATTCCAGATAAGTATTCACTGATTTTCTAATTCTTCTCCTCTAATTATGTCTTACTTGGGGCGAAGATAATGTCAAGCCATTGTTCTGGAGGAGTGGGAAGATTTTGTGTGGCACATATTTGCATACATTTTGGATACATTTTCCAATTTTCCATTCGAAATACTGAATCCCTTACTCTAACCCCTACCATACTAGACTCTGACTACTAATCGTAATATGATAGAGAATAATAACCAAAACAGAATAGAAATACAAGCAGTTCAGAGGAGGCATGGTGTATAGTTGGAATTGCCTTTTGCATTATATAGGGTAGGAGTTATAAATCTAGTCATTTTTTTGTTGAAATAGTTCTCCGTGTGTTTTGAAAGTTAACAAATATGTGAATTCCTGTCTCCTTTTCTCTGTAGCCTATTCAGCACATGTAATTTTATATGCACATATAGAATTGTACCTGGTATCACACGTACATTTTTGTGAGGTGACTGACTTGGCAAATACAAATTGTGAGAAGAGATCACTCCTCCTAAATGCTGTTGGAACTGAAAATTCAACCTATGGGTAAGCCTCCTAGTTGAACAACATTATACATAAATCCATGTTCAGTATATGAATATTTTTGGGTCTGTGGATGATATGTATTTTATGATGAATTTCGATTGGCATATATATTGCTAGTTTTTAATGTCTGTGTGTGTGTGTGTGTGTGTGTATATATATATATATATATATATATATATATATACTCTCCAGATTTTTCAAAATATGAAATATTTGTGTCTTATTTTGCACTCCCTAAATTCATTCATATTCATGTATGTGGATTTATAATCCACTTTTTAAAAAATTATTCTCAGAAATATTCATCCACCTGAAATACATATTTTTTCCTAGTACTGAAACAGTTTTCAGTAAATGGTGCATCCAAATCCTAATATTTCGGCATTGCAAGATGGCTGTGAAGACAGTGTATCACACCCAGTGTACCCTGCCACTGCGCAAGTGAATAACGAGTTAGAGGGATGAAAAACTATCTTGTTAGGATCTTACAGGAAAATGGGTGTTTACCGAAACCTAGAAGAATGATTTCCACCACCGAGGTCAGGTAATTGAGTCTCAAACACAAGCCACTTGTGCAACTGGAGATCCATTCTGATTGATCCGCGTGACCTGCCTTGTGTCTACAAATGGTGAGGCACCACCGAGAAGCGACCAGCAAGCAGGGAGAAACGTTGATGCAGATTCTGTGGAATCATGCTGGCTGAGCATCCACTGAGCCCCCAGCTGAATTTCGGATTTCAGAAGGGGAAGTTAGCAGTACATTTCTATGCCCCAAAGCGGAAACTCCACAAAGGAAACCAACAGCCACCATCTTGGAGAGCTGAAGTAACCACCACCACTCCCTGACAGATTGCAAGAATAAAACAGGTGTGTGTTTCTCAGCTCATCTCACATACAAAGGGGAATTCGCATAAAATATCTCCTAGGCTTTTGGGGGAGGGATAATCAGAGCAAGTCTGCATAAAGACTGGGGGAAAACTAGAGGCACCTGACCTTCATCTCCCCTTCCCATCAGCGGCAAAAATGAAACTTGTCTAGCCAGTGCGGGGCGATGGGCAAGCGAAAAATATTAAAACAATAGACTTCCAGGGTTCCCAATAGACATCCTCCCCACCCAACAAACGGCAGACCCAGAGAACAGTTTGAGCTGCCGAGAAGCATCACTCAGGAGAAATCTGGTCTAGCAGGAGAAATCAGGACTAGCAGGATAAACCAGGGGACTAGAGGCCAGGCCCTCCTGGCTGGTTGGCTGGAGAACGCCGGCCCACTGCCAGTGTGACTGGGCAACTGGAGACCACCTTCCTGCTGGCGCCAGCCCACCTGCTGACGCTATGTCTTGACGGCTGGAGAACGCGCGCCTGCCGGCGACCGAACGCGCAACTGTGTGGCTAGAGATCACCCACCAGCCGAAGACAGACCACAAGCTGCCCGCGCTACTGGGTGGCTGGAGAATGCCGGCCTGCCAGCGACCGGGAGCTGAAACCAACCAGAGAAAATCCAGTCCACCCACCCAATTCGGACACTCCGGCAAGGAGCCTGGGGCCCACCACAGCAGAGAGGTGACATCACTGGAGCTCGGCCGTCAGAATTCCTTAACAGCGGAATCCACTTAAGCAGGCATAGTCTACCAACACAAAGGAGAGAAAACAGAGATATATAAACCCATAACAAATCTATAGAAGAGAGCAGAAACACAGCAATCAAATAGAGCTGGAAAATGACGTGAACATCATGAAAAAACAAGGGAAAATAAGGTGTACAAACAATGAAGGACAACTTAATACTACAGGAGAACCTAGAAGCATCAGAAACAGGGATAGGGAAAAAACTTAAGTCATACCTAACTCAGATGGAAAGGAATAAGAGAGAAGACATGAGGCAGCAAGTCTAAGCAATGAAAGTATATTTTGAAAATGAATTAAACAAACAAATTCAAATGGCAAAGAACAAGCTTTACAAGGAGATAGAGATCTTTTAAAAAATCATACAGTAATTCTAGAAATGCAGGAAACTATAAACCAAATTAAAAACTCAAACAAGAATATTACAAATAGACTAGATCAAGTAGAAGTCAGAACATCAGATAATGAAGACAAAGTTTGTCAACTTGAAAAGAATATAGTTAACACAGAAAACATGCTTAAATCCCATGAGCAACTATTCAAGAGATATGGGATGTCATAAAAAAAAACAAAATTGGGAGTCATCGGGATAGAAGAAGGCATAGAAATTCAAACCGAATGAATGAACAACATATTAAATGAAATAATTCTAGAAAACTTCCCAGAGATGAAAGATGGAATGGATTGCCATATCCTGGAAGCCTACAGGACCTCAAACATTCAAAACCATAATAGACAAACTCCAAGACATATAATTATGAAGATAGCCAACATACAGAACAAGGAGAGAATATTAAAAGCTATGAAAGAAAGTAGGCAGATAACATTCAGGGGTAAACCAATAAGGTTAACAATTGATTTTTCATCACAGACTTTGAAAGCGAGAAGATCTTTGAACAATGTATTTCAAACACTGAAAAATAATGGATTCCAACCAAGAATACTGTATCCAACAAAATTAAGCTTCAGATTTGACAATGAAATTAAGTCCTTCCTGATAAATAAAAGCTAAAAGAATTCGCAGACAGAACACCAGCACTGCAAAGCATTTTGAGCAAAATACTACAAGAAGAGGAATTGAAAAATAGTGCCCAAAACTAACAGCGGGAGGTATCTCAGTAAAGGGGTAAGAAAAAAACCAAAAAGTAAAAACTACCCAAATTAAAATAAATAAATAAATAAACATGACTGGAAGTACAAATCATATTTCAATTGTAACCTTAAATGTTAAAAATCTAAACTCACCAATCAAGAGACATAGGCTAGTAACCTGGATCAAAAAAATAAATCCAACAATATGCTGCCTTCGGGAGACTCATATGAAAGGTAAAGACATACACAGGCTGAAAGTGAAAGGTTGGGAAAAATCATACCACTCATATGGCCCTCGGAAGCAAGCAGGAGTGGCCATACTCATATCATATAAAATCAACTTCAAAACTACGCTAATCAAAAGGAATAAAGTAGGACACTATATATTGTTAAAAGGAACCATCCACCAACAAGACATAACAATTATCAATTGGTATGCACCAAACAATTGAGCTGCAACGCTCATAAAACAAACTCGCCTGAAGTTCAAGAGTCAAATAGACTACAACACAATAATTATGGGTGACTTCAACACACCGCTCTCGCCATTAGACAGATCCTCTATAAAAAACTGAATAAAGAAACTATAGAATTCAACAGCACAATCAATAACCTTGACGTAACCGACATATATAGAATACATCAACCATCATCAAGTGGATACACTTTATTCTCAGCAGCACATGGATCCTACTCCAAGTTAGACCATATATTATGCCATTGGGCAACTCTTAGTAAATATAAAGGCGTGGAGAAAATACCATGCACCATATCTGATCATAATGGAATGAAACTGGAAATCAATGATAAAAGAAGGAAGGAAAAATCCTACATCACATGGAAAATGAACAATATTCTACTGAATGATCAATGGGTTACAGAAGACATAAAGGAGGAGATAGAAATATTTTTAGAATCAAATGACAATACAGACACATCATACTGGAATCTATGGGACACAAAGAAGGCAGTTTTAAGAGGGAAATTCATTTCTTGGAGTTCTTTCCTCAAAAAAAGAATAAAACAACAAATAAATAAACTCACAGTACACTTCAAAAACCTAGAAAAGGAAGAGCAAAACAACAGCAAATGTAGTAGAAGACAAGAAACAATTAAAATTAGAGCAGAAATCAACGAAATTGAAACAAAAAAAAAAAACACCGAAAAAATTGATAAAACTAAAAGTTGGTTCTTTGAAAAAATAAATAAGATTTACAGGCCCTTAGCCATGCTAAGGATGAGAAGAAGAGAGAGAACTGAAATTACTAACATACGGAATGAAAAAGACAATATCACAACAGACAGTACACAAATACAGAAGATAATTAGAAAGTATTTTGAAACCCTATATTCCAATAAAATAGAAGATAGTTAAAATATCGATAAATTTCTTAAGTCATACGATCTGCCCAGATTCAGTCAGGAAGACACACACAATTTAAACAGACCAAAAACAAAGGAAGAAATAGAAGAAGCCATCAAAATACTACCAACCAAAAAAAGCCCTGGACCTGATGGGTATAGAGCAGAGTTCAAAAAAACCTTCAAAGAAGAATTAATACCAATAGTTTTCAAGCTATATCAAGAAATAGAAAAATAAGGAGCTCTTCCAAATTCATTCTCGGAGTCCAAAATCACCCTGATCCCAAAACCAGACAAAGACACTTCAAAAAAGAAAACTACAACCAATATCTCTAATGAACTTGGATGCAAAAATTCTCAATGAAATCCGTGTGAATTGAATCCAAAAGCATATCAAAATATTTGTGCACCAAGATCAAGTAGGATTCTTCCCTGGAATGCAAGGCTGGTTCAATATACGGAAATCAATAAATGCTATTCACCACATCAATAGACTTAAGGACAAGAACCATATGATCATCTCGATAGATGTAGTAAAAACATTCGACACAGTTCAGCATCCCTTTATGTTCAAAACACTAGAAAAACTAGAAATAACAGGAACTTACCTCAACATTGTAAAAGCTATATATGCTAAACCTCAGGCTAGGATCATCCTAAATGGAGAAAACTGAAGGCATTCCCTCTGAAATCTGGAACAAGACAGGGATGCCCTCTATCACCACTTCTATTCAATTTAGTTCTTGAAATACTAGCCAGAGAAATTAGACAGACAAAAGAAATTAAAGGCATAAAAATAGGAAAAGAAGAACTTGAATTATCGCTATTTGTGGATGACATGGTAATATATTTAACAGACCCAAAAGGGTCTACAAAGAAACTGCTAGAGTTAATAAATGAAGGATATAAAACCAACACGCATAAATCAAAGGCATTCCTGTATATCAGAAACAAAACTTCTGAAATGGAAATGAGGAAAACCACTCCATTCACAATATCCTCAAAGAAAATAAGATACTTGGAAATCAACCTAACAAAAGAGGTGAAAACCACAGAACCCTAAAGAGAGAGATAGAAAAAGATCTTAGAAGATGGAAAAATGTACCCTGTTCATGGATAGGCAGAACTAAATTCATCAAAATGGCGAAATTACCCAAAGTTCTATACAGGTTTAACGCAATGCCAATCAAAATCCCAATGGCATTTCTTGTAGAAATGATAAAGCAATCATGAAATTCATATAGAAAAACAAAAGACACAGAATAGCAAAAGAAATTCTAAGCAGGAAGTGTGAATCGGGAGGTATAGCGATACCAGAGTTCAAACTTTACTACAAAGCAATAATAACAAAAACAGTGTGGTACTGGTACGAAAACAGGCAGGAGGACCAATGGTATAGAATGGAGGACAGAGAAACCAATCCACAAAATTACAACTTTCTTATATTTGATAAAGTGGCTATAAACATGCAATGGATGAAGGATAGCATCTTCAACAAATGGTGCAGGGAAAATTAGAAATCCATATGCAACAAAATGAAACTGAATCCCGTTCTCTCACCATGCACAAAACTTAAATCAAAATAGATCAAGGAGCTAGATATCAAATCAGAGACACTGCGTCTCATAGAAGAAAAAGTTGGCTACGATCTATATACTGTGGGGTCAGGCTCCAAATTCTTTAATAAGACATCAATAGCCCAAGAGTTAATAACAAGAAAAAAACAAATGGGACTTACTTAAACTAAAAAGTTTTTTTCTCAAGAAGAGAAACAATAAGAGAGGTAAATAGAGAGCCTACATCCTGGGAACAAATTTTTACCCCTCACACTTCAGATAGAGCCCTAATATGCAGAATATACAAAGAACTCAAAATATTAAACAATAAGATAACAAATAACCCAATCAACAAATGGGCCGAGGACCTAATCAGACACTTCACAGAGGAGGACATACAATCAATCAACAAGTACATGAAAAAATGCTCACCATCTCTAGCAGTCTGAGAAATGCAAATCAAAACCACATTAAGATACCATCTTACTCCAGTAAGATGAGCAGCCATTATGAAGTCAAACAACAATAAGTGTTGGCGAGGATGTGGGGAAAAGTGTACACTTGTACACTGCTGGTGGGACTGCAAATTGGTGAGGCCAATTTTGAAAGAAGTATGGATATTCCTGGGAAAGCTGGAAATGGATCCACCATTTGACCCAGCTATCACCCTTCTTGGATTGTTCCCTGAGGATCTTAAAAGAGCGTACTATAGGGATACTGCCACATCAATGATCATAGCGGCACAATTCACAATAGCTAGACTGTGGAACCAACTTAGAAGCCCTTCAATAGATTAATGGATAAAAAAAATGTGGCATCTATACACAATGGAGTATTACACAGCACAAAAATGACAAAATCATAGAATTTGCAGGGAAATGGATGGCATTAGAGCATATTATGTTAAGCGAAGCTAACCAGTCCTTAAAAAACAAATGCCAAATGTCTTCTCTGATATAAAGAGAGCAAATAAGAGCAGAACAGGGAGGAAGAGCATGAGGAAAATATTAACATTAAACAAAGACGAATGGGGGAGAGAAAGGGAGAGAGAAGGGAAAGCTTATGAAAATTGTAGGAGACCCTCAATGTTACACAAAATCGCATATAAAATGTTGTGAGGGGAAGTGGGGGGGAAACAATGGAGAGAATTGAACAATAGCAGATGAGGTAGAGAGGGAAGATGGGAGGGGAGGAGAGGGTGGATAGTAGGGGATAGGAAAGGTAGCAGAATACAACAGTCACTAATATGCCATTATGTAAAAGTGTGAATGTGTAACCGATGTGATTCTACAATTCGTATTTGGGGAAAAAATGGGAGTTCATAACCCAATTGAGTCAAATGTATGAAAGATGATATATCTTGAGCTTTGTAATGTTTTGAACAACCAATAAAAATAAATAAATAAATAAAGGTTTAAAATTTAGTGGGAAGAAATCAGCTAAAAATGGCTTCAGATGTATTCATTTTGCTATGCAGAAACTTTGTTTGTGTAGTTGTAAATATCACAAATTTATTTTACCAGAAAATGCACATAAATTGAGATGAAAGGATAATTCACCTATCTTCATGAAAAATTCATAGCATTTTCTACACTTTTCATACTTCATTTTTTTCGTGAATATTTTGACATGGACAAGGTCTAGTCTTAGGCTATTCTTCCAGAATACTACCTCATCTGAGAAGTTCGTACAATGTGTTGGATTGTTCTTTTCATCTTTTATTTAATAGTTTCTAGCTGATAATGTGTATTTTTCTTATCTTTATTTGGACATTATCTTTGCATTTTATGTTTTACTGGGGAAGAGACTCATCAAAAGCTCTTTATTATATGTATCAACAATCAAACATTTAGAGCATGCAATTATTCTTAATTTTGCATGAAAATAAATTTGTACCATGTTTCTTATAAAGATGTAGTATTATTAATAATGTCCCTACTGTAATAAGTAACTACTTACAAGAAGAATTAAACAATTGACTTTATATCAATTATGAACATGAAAAGTACTAAAATAAGTATTTGGCAATTAATACACAATTGATAGAAATAGAAATCACAAGAACGCCATTTAAAATGTCAGTGCATATGGTCCTTAAATAATAGGTTGTTCAAATAAAATTTCTCTAATTCATAAGAGTTAATATGCCATATTACAGCTTAATGTGATATAAAACCTTAAATTATCAGTATTGATAAATAAGAATGATACCTTTTTACTTAAATATGTTTATTTGATTTTCACTGTAAGATGTTAATTATGGAAGAATTGAGAATTAAGAAAGACTTGGTCTATATTATTTCTAACAGGAAAATCAAAGTACTTTTAAATATATATGTATATATATAATATATGTAATGCATATGCATGAATATAGATACATATGTGTAATAAATGTATTGTAATATATCTATCAGGTGATTATAATTTTTAGATTTTCTCAAGAAAAAGAATGACTATAAAGAACAGTCTTAAACTTAAATTTCATAGCATACTACTGTTAGTAATGACATGAGAGAAAAATAGATATGGAGGGGAAACGAAAAAGGAAGGGAGAGAAGGGGGAAAATGGGGAAGAAAGTGAGTAAAGAAGAGGGACATGAGTGTATGATGTTAAGATAAAAGTGGAGGGGCTGGGTTTGTGGCTCAGTGGTAACATGCTTTTCTAGCATGTGTAAGGCACATGGTTCTATTCTCAGCACCACATACAAATAAACAAAATGAAGGTCAATCAACAACTGAAAAAATAAAAAAGAAAAAAGAAGAAATATTACGAAAATTCCAAGCTTTGATGAATGTTAAATAAAAAAAATTATGTTACATAGCCTTATGTAATTTTAGACTATCCAAAATAGTCACTAAATGTTAGATTATTAGTGCTATAACTAAAAATCCATTGATCTTTCCTCTACATTCTGTGGCATGCTAGTGCTAAAATAAATTGTATTATTAATCCCCCCCAAAATCCTAATATTTCTACAGTAACTGACCCAGTTGAACATCAATGCAAGTAGACATGATGTGCATTTTGACGTTCATTTTTATTCAACACTGGTACATTACTATTTCTTCAGTTTATGCACATCATAGCATATATGTCTCATCAAAATTTCGCAAATTTATAGGCATTTGTTTCACTTTCAATCACTTCCTGCTTGAGAACACATGTATTACTCCATGTTTCTTGACTGCTCTTTTCATGAGACTTCTTTCCAAACACATTATTTTCGATTTCCATTATCACATTTGAAGCAAAACTCACAAACCCGTCACAATAAACCATAACACTAATATTACCATTAGATGTGTAACTGGTTGGAATGAATGGTTCTATATCAATATAAGATTTCTTACTTAGTTTCAGATATCAATTCAATCCATTATTTAAAGTGGAACCAGTTATATTATTTATTCACAGTACAGTCTATTCACGAATTATCTCTATATTCATAGACACAGGTACACATCTTTGTACCCCCAATACTAATTTATACGTCCTCAAAATATAGCTCCCAGAAATGGTGGAAGAAATACTCATGTCACCTGATCTACATATACATTTTATCACAGTAATATTCTGGACACAAAAAGCAAAGATCACACTTATGATTGTACAAAACCTAAATGGAAAGTGAACATGGATTACTAAAAACATCCATGTCCAGGTTGCCTAATGCTCTCAAATGAAAATCCTATTGGTGACTACATATTTGTTTCTTCCAAAGATTATATATTCAAACTCAACCATGTTGAAAATGTCTAATCCTGTCACTCACTTTATACTTTGCCTGATTTTGTAATGTCTCTATTGATATCTGCTTTCCTACATATTTTCCCCAGTTAATCATTGTGACTTCCTCGTCACATGTGCTGATATTTACATTCACTCTCTTAGCGATACCCTACTTCTAAAGAACTTTTGTTCCAAATCCTACACTCATTCTTCTTCCTAAATTTACCGAATATCTTCCTAATCCTACCGACTATCACTTTTTGACTGGATGTTCTCTTCTACATTCAATCATCCAAGGTGAAAGGTCCTATGCCATCGTATATCGATTTATCTGAAACATCTGTGCAGAATGTAATTCAATGCTAAGTATCCCAATCAAGGGACAAATGACCTTCTGGGCTTCAAATCTTACTTAGATTTCTGTTTTCGTACATATATTTCAACTCTATATTCTTGTAAATATCACAGGTTCCCAATACCATTATTCATGCAGCAGAATGGTTCCTAACCCATATCGAACATGTTAATAACACTAATCATACACTGTTCCCTCAATCTAACTTTGCTGAAGAGCAGCGACAGTGTTGGTCTTACAATACAAGAATGTATGGGATCTTCCACCAGCTGAGAACATCAAAGGTACGTGCAGAAATGATCTCTGGAGAAGATGTAGGCAGCTATGAAGGACCTGAGAGAGCAAAAGACATCTCCATGGCAAACAACCTGGAAGGATGAAGGAATGTGTCTGAATCAGCCTCACTCTTCTTAATGTAGAGTAGACCAAACCAGGCCTGTGTGGAAAGCTCTTCCCAGGTGCGTATGGTTGATATACCATTCTAACATATGAAATTGTCACAGGAAGTAGGGGCAGCCTCCATCTCATGGAACCCTTGGAAGCAACTGTTAGGACAAAGTGGTAGCCAAGGCAGTGACCTCATTCAGTTCCTGAAAGAAGTGACCACACCTCACTTCCTTGGTGATGAAAGTCTCTGAACTTGGGATCCAGGAAGCCAGGCACCCAGAGCCATTACCAATCCCAGTCCCAGTGGTCTCACTTGTTTGAATTTACCAAAGACAGAGTCAGTCTTTCTTCTTACCTCTTAAGGTCTGTAAACAAGTCAGATTGGCACCTGTTATTTTGCTGGAGAAATGTTAGAGTCTGTAAACAAGTCTGGATGGCGCCTGGCAAAATGCCAGAGGGAGTGGTTTGTGAAGTAACAAAAGCGAGCCATTAAGTGTGAAGATTCCTTATTGGTTGACTGCTGTATCTATTTTATGCTAATGAGATAGGCTGTGTAAAATGTATAAATATCGCTCAGATCTTACAATAAACGGCTCTCATTCCTGCTGCATCAACATACACAAGTTATTCGTCACCCCCCAGGTTATTCTGCTGCAGCGGGACTGCGGCAGATGGTGGCCCGTTACGGGGAGCCCTGGGACCCTCACGGGTAAGGGTCGAAAAAAGCTTTCTGTCCATAGATAGGACGGGAGCAATCTGCTCGTCCCTAGGCATATAGGGCGATAGGAAAAATGACCATTTCGAGAAAATGAAGAAGATTGATGCAGTATGTTTGTGTCTTGTTTTGTCTTGAAATGTTGTATTGTCTTTGTGATGAAAATATGGAAGGGGTGAGAAGTAAATTGATAAGAGAAAAAGGCACCCCAGTGGAACCAAGAATAGTTAGGGCATGTGTTGATAAAAGCCCAGAATCTCTAGTCAGAAAGAAAAAGAAAGTTCAGAAGAAGAAGGATTATCAGGAAAAAAGTTGCAGCAAAAGGCTATTACTGAATACTTTTCGATACTGGAGGGTGCGTGAAATGACAAGGCGGCTGCCACCTGCATAAGCCGATCATGGCGCAGTAAGAATTTTCCAAGAGGCAGTTGAGGGCTCTTCCCCGCCCCCCTGCCCGGGGGAGAGGATCACCACTGTGAGCCCAAATCTAGACCTGACCTGGAGGCACAGTCTCGCAGGCTTTTGCTCCCTGTGCCCGGAAGAAGTTTGAGCCCAGGACTCTCCTTGGGGCCATCTGGGGCTGCCCAGGATGCTACAGCTGGCAGAAGATGCCACTGGCATCCCTGAAGTTTGATCATTTCCAAGGCCAGTAACTACAATGGGTCTCCCACACCTGCAGGCTGATGAGTAATGAGTACTATTAAGGCTTATTTTAAATGTAAAAAACCTTGAGATAATGTACTAAAATTGTTCAGAAGGTTGTTTTCTTAGTGAAATGCTACAGGATTTTCTTTAGCCATCCGGAGTTCCTGCCTTCATCCACGTGCCGGTGAAAACAAAGGTGGAAGAATTTACAATGTTGCTGAGAACTGGAGGAAACTTTGGCTGAGAACCTGAGGAGACTTCGGAGCTATCGCTGTTTCTGCTACTACAACTTAAGCTAGCTGCCTGGAGAACTTACCTGGACTGTGATTTACCTGAACTCTGAGTTAATCTATTGAGACACTGCTTTATCTGGACTGAGACAACAGACTGTAATCTACAACAACTTGTAACTCGGTATCTTTGCTAACGGTGTCATTGCTGGTATAAGTTTTCCAAGGGCTTCTTGCATGGAGCCATCAATTGGATTGGTATTGTAACATTTTGTATCCTCCCTTTCTGTTTCTAGCAGGTTATTTATGGTGTTTCTGTAAAAAACACTATGGTCCTTATTTAAATTAAACAAAAGGGGGAAATGTTAACGTCTGTAAACAAGTCAGATTGGCACCTGTTATTTTGCCAGAGAAATGTTAGAGCCTGTAAAGAAGTCTGGATGGCGCCTGGCAAAATGCCAGAGGGAGTGGTTTGTGAAGTAACAAAAGCGAGCCATTAAGTGTGGAGATTCCTTATTGTTTGACTGCTGTATCTATTTCATGCTAATTAGATAGGCTGTGTAAAATGTATAAATACCGCTCTTATTCAACAATAAACGGCTTCCAGTCCTGCTGCATCAGTCTACACAAGTTGTTCGTCACCCCCCCCCCGGTTATTTTGCCCAGCCAGCCGGGCTACGGCACTTACCTACTGATGTGAGGATGGCCAAATGCCAGGGAAGCTCTGAAGATGGTTCTTTCCTGATAAAGCAGGTATTGGCTCACCGCTGACTCCTGACTACTTCAAGAGTTGGCAAAGGAAAGCAGATTTGAGACAGAACAAGCAATTTTGGGGAACATAGTATGGCCCAACAGTCAGAGGACACTCTGGATAGTCACAGACCAACTTGGAGGAAAGAGTTGCCTTTGTGGGTGTGGTTGTGGGTTTGTGTATCCCACTGTGTCTGTGGTTATAGACATTAGAAAAGAGAATGCATCAATGGATCTGTTCTGTCTAGTAGAAAGCTTCTCAGCATTCATTCTGCCAAATTTATGAATGGACTACGACTTTCCTTATGAATGGGCAATACCTGCTATCTTCCTAAGTTCCTGTTTTCTTCCTGAATTCTGGCCACTCTCAAGAATAGGCTCATGGTTTTGTGTAAAAGATATGTACCACCTCCAAACTCTGTAACATGGCCTTGTACTGGATAGATGAAGGGAATGGAGAGGAACTCAGTAAACTCAGATATCAGTGTGACCAGTAAAGTGTCAGTGGAGAAACACTGATTTGGGCCTTTTGTTTACCTATTGTTCCGTTGCCCTGAATATCTGGAAGGTCTTTGCCTCAGTCCACCCCTTTGTGAAGCCTGAAGAAAACAGTTTTCTAATGGAAAATAATGAGCATCACCTGTGGCTCTTTGCTTAATTGCCATGGAAAGGGATGTGTCTGAATCAGCCTCTTGGCCCTGTGTGAGGCTGTGACTTAGATTCTCACCACCTGATGAATCTAAGGAAAGATCTCATGTGTGCATCCAAAACCAAAATGGAAAAAGAGCAGTCTTGTGGATGAAGTCTCTCGCCTTCCTCTGTAAGGTTTCTGATTTCAATCAAGTGAGAATAGGTATCCTTTGGTTCAAAAAGTTTTTCAAAGCCCTGCAGAGGCAAGCCCATAGGTGCTTGGATTTTCTCATGACTCCAATTCACATAAAGAATCTAAACCCCACAGACATTAGGCTCAAATTGGAGAAGCAGCGCAGTATTAATGGCAGGCCTATTTGATCACCTCTTGTTCACAGATAGGTTGTCAAGCCACCCTGACTTTAGACAAATGAGGGTAGGGAGCATATTTTGGATACTGTCTTCAGCTGCGCCCCTCATGGAAACTTGCAGCCAGAGGTAATGATGATTGTCTATGTGGAAGTAGTTGAGAGCCATGTGGGAGTATTTTGGTTTTAATTGTGGTCATTTGTTTGGCTGATGGAAGAGATGACTGGGTCCACCTTGGCTTGAACTCTGGTGTGAGTCTTCTTAGAGACTGAGTTTGGAAATTACTTCAGAGATGTATTGCCATGAATTGTGTTGGGATTTTTGGAGGCCACACATGGTAGTGGCCTTTGGAAACTGAGATCTAGGTCCAGGGGGCTTCCCACAGAGCACTGGGAATCTGAGCCAGAATATCACATGATTTTATTCTTTAAGACTTGACAGCCATAGTTGAGAGTAAAAACACACATGGACCTCACATTGTAGACCTCAATGGGCCTGGCTTCATTTGATCTTTTGACCACTCTTTGGGAAGTCTTGCCTGTGAGAGTTCTCCAGATGTTTCATTGAAATGGGCTTTCTCACCATTTGATGTTTCCAGAATGAATTAAATCCCACAGTGCCTCCAACCTCATCCTTGAAAAATGGCTAGATAAACATCATAAAAATTTGAAATTCCCATCACCAGGTGACACTGGATACACTTTGGATTTCCTGTTGCTGATCATGAGTGTACCAGACAGTGCCTTGATTGACTGGGTTTCATGAAAATGGTGTAGAACAGTGATGCAAATTAGTTAAAGTCTGTTGAGTAGTGCGCCTAGAGGAGTGTTTTGCAGGTCTGTGATAAAACTTCTCTGTTGGGATTATGTGGATCTGCCAAAAGGCTTGTAACTGACATGGTGCAGCCAGCAGACCCTTGTATGTAAAGGCATCTTGTTGAATGGAGAGGTTTCAGGTCAATGTTCAGAATCAGGTTGCTATGGTCAAGGGGGCAAGCTATGTGGGATAGAAGCCTGGTTGGTGCATTCTCCTGCAGACCCTGACGCACAACACGTGACAGATCTCCCTCCAGCACTGTGACCCAGTTGAATTTCTTGTATTTCCTGAAGCCAATACCAAACTCCCAGTGCAGCAGCAAGAACACCATGAAAAGTGGAGGATGACCAAATGGCTTCACAGTCCACACGGGGCCACACTTAGCCTTCAGTGGCAAGAGTTTACTTACAAAGAGAGAATTCAGCCTTGCTGCCTCACTTTCTTTGGAAAATAAGAAACCATGTTCTGCAGGTCACATAGATGGAGACCCAACTTTGGTGGTCTCACTAGAAAGGAAGGCATAGGTCCTGACAACAACATATACTTCAAGTGGCCAACCTCAGAGGCAGGTTCTCCAGAAGTCTTTAGGCTGGCACATCTCCATATTTGTGCAATATTTACCCTGTCCCTTACTTTTGGAAACTCCTCTACCACCTCCAAGATTGTGAACTCGTAATCATGTTCCATTCCTGATATGTATTCACAGATTTTCTAACTCTTCTTCTTTTATTTTGTCTTACTTGGGGCAAAGATAGTGTCAAGGTATTGTTGTGAATGAGAGTAGGAAGATTTTGTGTAGCACATATTTGCATACACATTTGATTCATTTTCCTATTTTACATTCAAAATACTGAATCCCTGACACTAACCCATACCCTACTAGACTCTGACAACTAATCCTAATATGGTGGAGAGAAATAATGCAAACAGAATTGAAATACAAACAGTTCAGAGGAGGCATGGTGTATAGTTGGATTTGCCTTTTGCATGATAAAGTGTAGGTGTTATTAATCTAGTCAATTTTTAATTAAAATAGTTCACCATGGGTTTTTGTAGTTAACAATTACGTGAATTCCTGTCTCCCTTTCTCTGTAGCCTATTCAGCACATGTATTTTTATATGCACATATAGAATCCTACCTGGTATCACACGTACATTTTTGTGACCTGGCTGACTTGGAGATACAAATTGTGAGAAAAGATCACTCCTCCTAAACGCTGTTGGAACTGAAAATTCAACCTATATGTGAGCTTCCTAGGAGAACAACATTGTACATAAATCCATGCTCAGTACAATAAATAATTTTGCATCTGTGGATGTTATATATTTCATGATGAATATTGATTGGCTTATATATTGGTACTTTTTAATATCTCTGTGTGTGTTTTGGGTATATATATATATATACACTCTCAAGATTTTTCAAAATATGAAATATATGTGTCTTATATACACTACCGAAATTCATTCATGTTCATGTATGTGGATTTATAATAAAAATTTCACAAGATTATTCTCAGAAATATTCATTCACCTGAACTACATATTTGTTTCCTAGTACTTAAAACTAACTTCAGTGAATGGTGCATACAAATCCTAATATTTCTACAGTAATTGACCCAGTTTAACATCAATGCAATTAGATTCCTATGGGACATAGTGTGTATTTTGATGTTCATTTTTATTCAACACTGGTTCGTTAATATTTCTTCAGTTTATGCACATCATAGGATATATATTTCATCCACAAATTCACAAATTTATAGGCATTTGTTTCACTTTCAATCACTTCCTGCTTCAGAACACATGTATTCCTCCAGGTTTCTTGACTGGTCTTTTAATGAGACTTCTTTCCAAACACATTATTTTCGATTTCCATAATCACGTTTGAAGCAAATCTCACACAGTCTTTATAATAAAACATAACGTAATTATACAATTAGATGTGTAACTGGTTGGAATGAATGATTGTATATCAATATAAGTTTTTGTGTATATTTTCACATATCAATTCAATCCATTATTTAAAGTGGAAACAGTTATATTATTTATTCACAGTATTGTCAATTCATGCATTAATTCTATATTCATAGACACAGGGTACAAATCTTTGTACCGCCAATAATAATTTATACATCTTCAAAATATTGCTCCCAGAAATGGTATAAGAAATACTTATGTCACCCGATCTAGATATACATTTTATCATAGTAATATTCGAGACACAAAATGCAAAGGTCAAACTTATGATTGTACCAAAGCCTAAATTGAAAGTGAGCATGGATTACTAAAAACATCCATGTTGCCTAATGTTCTCAAATGTCAATCCTATTTGTGACAACATATTTTTTTCTTCCTAAGATTATATATTCAAACTCAACCCTGTTGAAAATATCTAATCCTATCACTCACTTTATACTTTTCCTGATTTCTTAATGTCTCTATTGATATCGGCCTTCTGACATATTTTCCCCAGTTCATCATTGTGACTGACTCTTCACATGTGCTCACATTTAAATTCACTCTCTATCCGAAACCCTATTGCTAGAGAACTTTTTGTCCAAAACCTATACTCACTCTTCTTTCTGAAACTGAATATCTTTCTAATAATTCCAACTATCCTTTTTTGACTAGAAGTTCTCTTAAACATTCCATCATCCAACGTACAAGGTCCTATGCCATTGTACATCGATTTATCTGAGACATCTCTGCAGAAAATAATTCAAATCTACGTATCTCAATCAAGGGCCCAATGCCCTTCTGGGCTTCAAATCTTACCTACATTTCTGTTTTCATACTAATATTTCACGTATATTTTCTTGTAAATATTGCAGGTTCCCAAACATTCCTGCAGAATGATTCCTAACTCATATCGAACATGTTATTAATCCTAACCATACACTGTTCCCTCAATCTAACTTTTCAGAAGATTAGGGACAGAGTTGGTCTTTCAATACAGGAATGTAGCAGATCTTCCACCTGCTAAGATCCTCAAAGGTCCATACAGAAATGATCCCTGGAGAAGATGTAGGCAGCTATGAAGGACGTGAGAGAGAAAAAGTAATCTCCATGTAATGGCTCACCGCTGGCTCCTAATAACCTCACAGAGTTGGCCAAGGAGTCCAGATCTGAGACAGGACAGGCCATTTCTGGGAACATAGTATGGCCCACCAGTCAGAGGACACTCCGGATAGTCACAGACCTACTTGGGGGAAGGAGGTGCCTTTGTGGGTTGGGTGTGAGTTTGTGGTCTTTTCTCATTTTCTGAGAATAGGTAGAAAAGGCAGTTTGTTCATTTTGGAGTGGATGGTTTCTAGAAAGTCGTTTGACAAAGAGTGTGTTTCTATGTCTGGGTATCCCAATGTGTTCGTGGATGAAGACATTAGAAAGAGCATGCATCAATGGATGTTTTCTGTCTAGTAGAAAGCTTCCCAGCATTCATTCTTCCCAATTTATAGGTGGACTTGGCTTGCCTTCTGGATGGGCAACACCTACTGTCTTCCTAAGTTCCTGTTTACTGCCTGAATTCTGGCCACTAACCATAATAGGCTCATGGTTATGTGTCCAAGATATGTACCACCTCCAAGCTCTGGGACATGGCCATGTACAGGATAGCTGAAGGGAATTGGAGCATCTCAGAAAACTCAGATATCAATGTGACCAGTAAAGTCTCTGTGGAGAAACCCTGCTTTGGGCCTTTTGCATACCTATTCTTCTGTTGCACTGAATAACAGGAAGGTCTTTGATTAGGCCACGCCTTTGTGAAGCCTGAAGAAAACAGTTTTCAAATGGAAATGAATGGGCATCACCTGGGGCTCTTTGCTTAATTGTTTGGAAAGGGATGTGTCTGAATTGGCCACTTGGCCCTGTGTGAGGCTGTGGCTTAGATACTTAGCACTTAATGGACCTAAAGAAACATCCCATGTGTGCACCCAAATCCAAAATGTCCAAAAAGCATTCATTGTGGACTACGCCTCTCGCCTTCCTCTGTAAGGTTCCTGATCTCCATCAAGTGAGAATAGGGATCCTTTGCATCAAATGAGTACTTCAAAGCCATGTAGAGTCTAGCCCATTGGTGCTTGTGATTACGCATGACTCCAGTTCACATAAAGAATCTAAATCCCACAGTCAGTAAGCCTCAAATTGGAATTGTGGAGCAGTATTAAAGGCAGGGCTCTATGATCATGCCGTGTTCAAAGGAAGGGTGTCCAGGAAACCCTGACTTGTGACAAATGAGGTGCGAGGGTGCTTATTTTGAACACTGTGTTGGTCTGTGCCCCTCATGGAAACCTCCAGCCAGAGGTTATTATTAGTGTCTATATGAAAGAAGATGAGTGCCATGTGGGAGTCTTTTGTTTTTAATTGTGGTCATTTGTGTGGCGGTTGGAAGAGATATCTGGTTCCTCCTGGGCTTGAACTCTGGTGTGATTTCCCTTAGAGACTGAGTTGTGGAACTGTTTTCAGAGAAGTATTGCCATGAACTGTGTTGGGATTTTAGGAGGCCACACATGAGATTCGCCCTTGGAAACTGAGATCTAGGCCCAGGGTGGCTTTCCACAGAGCACAAGTAATCTCAGCCAGGATATCACAAGATTTTATTATTAAAGACTTGGCAGCCATAGTTGAGAGTCAAAACACACATGGAGCTCACATTGTAGACCTCAATGAGCCTGGCTTCATCTGACCTTTTGGCCACACTTTGGGAAGCTTTGCCTGTGATAGTTCTCCATTTCTTTTGTTCAAATGAGTTTCCTCGCCATTTAATGGTTCCTGAATGATTGGAAACCCACAGTGCCTCCAACTTCATCCTTAAAAAATAGCTAGATAAATACCACCAAATTTTTGAAAGTCCCTTGACCAGGTGGCACTGGAGAACCTTTGGATTCCTGTTGCTGATCATGAGTATACCAGACAGTGCCTTGATTGACTTGGTTTCATGAAAATGGTGTAGAACACAGATGCCAGTAAGTTGGAGCCTGCTGAGTAGTTGGCCTAGAGCAGTGGTGGGGAGGTGTCTGATATAACATCTGTGGTGAGGCCATGTTTATCTGCCATTGGCTTCCAAATGGCTTGTGACTGACATTGTGCATCCAGCAGACCCTTGTATGTAAAAGCATCTTGTTATATGGAGAGGTTTCAGGGCAATGTTCAGAATCAGGTTGCTATGCTCAATGGGGCAAGCTCTGTGGGAAAGAAGCTTGCTTGGTGCATTCTCCTGCAGACCCTGACCCACCACATGTGACAGAATTCCCTCCAGCACTTTGTCCCAGTGGAACTCCTTGTATTCCAAGAAACAAATACCAAACTTCCAGTGAAGCAGCAAGAAACACCACAAAAAGTGGAGGATGAAAAAACGGCTTTACAGTAAACACGAGGAGACACTTAGCGCGCAGTGGCTACAGTTTACCTACAAAGAGAAAATTCAGCACTGCTGCCTCATGTTCATTGGGAAATAAGAAACAATGTCCTCCAGGTCACATAGATGCAGACCCAGTTATGATGGTCTAACTAGACGGAAGCTAAATCTCCTGACAACAACATATATTTCAAGTGCCCAAACTCAGAGGCAGTTTCTCAAAAGTCTTTAGGCCAGCAGAGCTCCATGTTTGTGCAGTGTTTACCCTGTCCCTTACTTTTGGAAACTCCTATACCACCTCCAAGGATATGAACTCCTGAGCATATTCCATTCCAGATATGTATTCACAGATTTTTGTAACTCATCTCCTCTAATTGTGTCTTACTTTAAGCGAAGGTGATGTCAAGGCATTGTTCTGGATGAGAGTGGGAAGATTTTTTTGTAGCACATATTTGCATAAATATTGAATTTATTTTTCTATTTTCAATTCGAAATACTGAATCCCTGAAACTAACCCATAACCTACTAGACTCTGACTACTAATCCTAATATGATGGAGTAAAATAACCCACACAGAATAGAAATACAACCAGTTCAGAAGAGGCATGGTGTATAGTTGTACTTTCCTTTTGCATGATAAAGGGTTGGTGTGATAAATCTTGTCAATTTGTAGTTAAAATAGTCCTCTATGTGTTTTTAAAGTTAACAAATATGTGAATTCCTGTCTCCCTTTCTCTGTAGCCTATTCAGCACATGCATTTTCATATGCACATATAGAATACTACATGGTATCACACGTACATATTTGTGAGGTAACTGACTTTGCAAATACAAATTGTTAGAAGAAAACACTTCTTCTAAATGCTGTTGGAACTGAAAATTCAACCTATAGGTGAGCTTCCTAGTTGAACAACATAAATCCATATTTAGTAAAATCAATATTTTGGGATCTGTGGATGATATATATTTCATGGTGAATTTCGATTGGCATACATAATGCTACTTTGTAATGTCTGTATTTAAGTGTGTATGTGTGTGTGTGTGTGTGTGTGTGTGTGTGTGTATTATATATATATTATATATATATTAATATATATATATATATATATATATATATATATATTCACTCTGCTGATTATTCAAAATATAAAATATATGTGTCTTATTATACACTAACTAAATTCATTCATATTCATGTATTTGGATTTATAATCAACGTTTGAGAAGATTATTCTCAGAAATATTCATCCACCTGAAATACATGTTTGTTTCCTAGTACTGAAAACTAACTTCAGGGGATCATATTATGGCGGTGATGGGAGTTCATTACCCCCGTGTACCGCCTCACATTGCAGGAGAAGGACAAGTTAGAACGGCTAAAATCTATCTTGTTAGAAATTTCCAGGAAAATTCGTGTGCTCCAAAACTTACAGGAAGGATTTCCATTGCACAAGGACCAGCTACGGGGGCTCAAACGCCAGCGATTTTTCCTCACAGAGGGTCACGCTGCTTATTCAGCAAATCACCCCACAGCTAGTGTCTGCAATTCGCGCTGGGAAACGACGAGAGAGCAACGCAAAGATATAGCCCTGTGGATTATGCGGGCTCCTTCCAGCTGTGCAATCACTGTGCTCAGTGTTGAGTTGTGGGTTTGAAACGGGGGAAGGAAGCGGTCCAATTCGGTTTTCCACACCGGTGAGACCACAGAGGAAGATAGCGGTCACCATCTTGGAGAGCTGACGTCACCATCCCTGTTTTCGACTCATCACAGCTCATTCAGATACAGAATAGGTAATTTCAGGCTGCCATTCGCCTTCACTTGCAAACAAATTACTCAGGGTCAGTGCTGAAGAACCCACGAAAATTGCTTCTTGGATCCTGCTCCTATCAGAACATACACCGAGCCCGGAGCGGCTGAATTCCGGGTCCCGGAACTGCTCTGGCCCAGGGCTAAAGAACCTGCAGAAACTGTTTCTTGGTCTGGGTCCTGCTGAATACTGTAAAGGTAAATGCCAACTGAGCCTTCATAGACAGTGGCAACAGGATTGAGACGGGGCTTGTGAGGGCCGGTCAGGACTCACTTGTTGCTTTGGTCACCCGGCAAAGGGAAAGAAATGCTGCCATTCACATGGGATACCAACATGGCAGAGATCTGATGTGATCACAAAGCGGTGGAGGAGATAACTTCATCTATACCAGCGGCGAGAGAAATAGTTGGTCTCCTGGTAAAGAAAGTGAGTCACAAACATCCGAGTCTCTCTCACTTAGTCATCAAGCCAGAGGTGCACAGCAGAGCTGCCGCCTGTGCCTGGAACAGGCCCAGCGACCCACCGGCATGGTAGTCACGTCACCCCAATTGGAGTAGGGGCAGAGCACACCCATGCCTGCAAGGTAGGCAGACGTACAACCGACCGGCAGAACAGGCCCAGGGGCCGGTCAGAATGGTAGACAGATCACCCCAATTGGAGGAGCATCACAGCCGCCAACCACACCTGCAATGGAGACTTTTCCACTATTCAAGAGCAATATAAATATATAGGGGGAAAATTTCAAAAACACAACAGTTTCACCAAGCAGAAAGAAACGCAAGCTGTATGAAAAGACAAGAAAAGAAAGGACCACAAGCAATGCAGGTCAACTCAACTTTAGAAGAGGTAATAGATGCAGCATATGGAATGTCAGATAAAGAATTCAGGATATACATGCTTCATGTGATCTGGAATCTCAAGGAAGACATTAGACAGCAAAAATCAGACAATGAAAGATCACTTCGACAATGAATTACATAAAAAAATCCAAGTAGCAAAGATCAACTATACAGTGAGATAGAGGTTATAAAAAACAAACAAACTGAAATCTTAGAAATGCAGGAAGTAATGAACCATCTTAAAAACTCAATTGAGAATACTACCATTAGAGCAGAATACTTAGAAGATAGAACATCAGACAATGAAGACAAAGTATTTCAACTCAAAAAGAACATATACAGCTCAGTAAGACTGTTAAGAAACCATGAGCAAAAGTGCAAGAAATATGGGATAACATAAAGAGACCAAACATAAGAGTCATTGGGATACAGGAAAGTATAGAGGTCCAAACCAAAGGAGTGAGCAATCTATTCAATGAAATAATAGGAGAAAAATTCCTAGACTTGAAGAATGAGACAAAATCCCAAATCCTAAAAGTCTACAGGACGCCGAACATGCAATATCATAAGAGATCCACACCTAGACACATGATAATGAAGATACCCAACATACAGAATAAGGAGAGAATTTTAAAAGCTACAAGAGAAAGGAAGCAGATTATAGTTAGTGGTAAACCAACCAGGATAACAGCTGATCTTTCAACACAGACTCTGAAAGCTAGAAGATCCTTTAATAACATATTTCAAACACTGAAAGAAAATGGGTTCCAACCAATAATCATGTATCCAGTGAAATTAAGCTTCAGATGGAAGATGAAATTAAAACCTTCCACAATAAACAAAAGTGAAAAGAATTTGCAGCTAGAAAACCATCTCTTCAAAACATCCTCGGCAAAACATTACAGGAAGTTGAAATGGAAAATATCAATGAAAACCAACAGTGGAAGGTAGGACATTAAAGGGGGGAAAATAATCAAAGAGGAAAACAAACTATGTTTAGTAACATAAATAAACAAATATGGCTGGAAGAAAAACCCATATCTAAATAATAACCAAAAATCTTAATGGCTTAAACTCACCAATTAAGAGACACAGGCTAGTAGAATGGATCACAAAACAAGAACCAACAAAATGCTGCCTACAGGAGATGCATTTTACAGGAAGAGACATACATAGACTCAAGGTGATACTTGGAAAAATCATATCACTCTTATGAACGTTGGAAACAAGCAGGAGTGTCCATACTCATATCAAATAAAATAGATTTCAAGCCAAAGTTAATCAAAAGGAATAAAGAAGGACACTACATACTACTCAAGAAAACCATACGCCAACAAGACGTAACAATCATAAATATATATGCCCCAAACAATGGTGCAGCTTTGTTCATCAAACAAACTCTTCTCAATTTCAAGAGTCTAATAGACCACAATACAGTAATCATGAGAGACATGAACACACCTCTCTCACCACTGGACAGATATTCCAAACAAAAGTTGAATAAGAAAACTATAGAACTCAATAACACAATTAATAACCTAGACTTAATTGACATATATAGAATGTACAACCCATCATCAAGAAGTTACACTTTTTTCTCAGCAGAACATGGATCCTTCTCAAAAATACATCATATATTATGTCACAGGGCAACTCTTAGAAAATAAAAAGGAGTAGAGATAATACCATGCATTTTATCTGATCATAATGGAATGAAACTAAAAATCAATGATATAAGAAGGAAGGAAAAATCATTCATCACTTGGAGAATGAACAATAGGTTTCTGAATGATCAATGGGTTATTGAAGACATCAAAGAGGAAATTAAAAAAATTCTTAGAGGTAAATGAAAACACAGACACAATATATCGGAATCTATGAGACACATTGAAAGCAGTTCTAAGAGGAAAATTCATTGCTTGGAGTTCATTCCTTAGAAAAAGAAAAAACCAACAAATAAATGATCTCATACGTCATCTCAAAATCTTAGAAAAACAAGAGCAAACAACAGCAAAAGAAGTAGAAGGCAAGAAATAATTAAAATCGGAGCAGAAATTAATGAAATTGAAACAAAAGAAACAATTGAAAAAATTGACAAAACAATACATTGGTTTTTTGAAAAAATAAATATAATCGACAGACCCTTAGCCATGCTAACAAAGAGAAGAAGAGAGAGAACTCAAATTACTACCATATGAAATGAAAAAGGAAATATAACAAGAGACACTTCAGAAATACAGAAGAAAATCAGAAATTATTTTGAATTAATATACTCCAATAAAATAGAATATAGTGAAGGCATTGATAAATTTCTTAAGTCATATGATGTGCCCAGTTTGAGTCAGGAGGATATAGACAACCTAAACAGTCTAATATCAATTGAGGAAATAGAAGAAACCATCAAAATACTACCAACTAAGAAAAGCCCAGGACTGGATGGGTATAGAGCATAGTTTTAAAAAACCTTTAAAGTAAAACAAAAACCAATACTTTTCAAGCTATTTCAGGAAAAATGCAAAAATCCTCAAAAAAATTCTGGCGAATCAGACACATAATCATATATATAAAAAAAAATGTGCACCATGATCAAGTAGGATTCATTCCTGGGATGCAAGGCTGGTACCATATACAGAAATCAATAAATGTTATTCATCACATCAATAGACTTAAAAATAAGAACCATATGATCATCTCGAGAGATGCGGAAAAAGCATTCGACAAGGTACAGCATCACTTTACGTTCAAAACTCTAGAAAAACTAGGGATAACAGGATCATACCTCAATATTGTAAAAGCAATCTATGCTAAGCCTCAGGCTAGCATCATTCTGAATGGAGAACAATTGAAGGCATTCCCCCTAAAATCTGGAGGAAAACAATGATGCCCTCTCTCACCCCTTCTGTTCAACATAGTTCTCGAAACACTGGCCAGAGCAATTAGAAAGGCTAAAGAAATTAAAGGCATAAAAATAGGAAGAGAAGAACTCAAATTATCGCTATTTGCAAAAGACATGATTCTATACCTAGCAGACCCAAAAGGGTCTACAAAGAAACTATTAGAGGTAATAAATGAATTCAGCAAAGTGGCAGGATATTAAATCACCACGCATAAATCAAAGGCATTTTTGTATATCAGCGACAAATCCTCTGAAATGGAAATGAGGACAATCACTCCATTCACAATATCCTCAAAAAAATAAATAAAATACTTGGGAGTCAACCTAACAAAAGAGGTGAAAGACTTATACAATGAAAACTACAGAACCCTAAAGAGAGAAATAGAAGAAAATCTTAGAAGATGGAAAAATATACCCTGTTCATGGATAAGCATAACTAACATCATCAAAATGACAATATTACCAAAAGTTCTCTATAGGTTTAATGCAATGCCAATTAAAATCCCAAGGTCATTTCTTGTAGAAATAGATAAAACAATTATGAAATTCATATGGAAAAATAAAAGACCCAGAATAGCAAAAACAGCTCTAAGCAGGAAGTGTGAATCAGGCAGTATACCGATACCAGACCTCAAACTATACTACAGATCAATAGTAACAAAAATAGCATGGTACTGGTGCCAAAACAGGTGGGTGGACCAGTGGTACAGAATAGAGGACACAGAAACCAATCCACAAAACTACAACTATCTTATATTTGATAAAGGGGCTAAAAGCATGCAGTGGAGGAAGGATAGCATCTTCAACAAATGGTGCTGGGAAAACTGGAATTCCATATGTAACAAAATGAAACTGAATCCCCTCCTCTCGCCATGCACAAGAGTTAACTCAAAATAGATCTAGGAGGTTGATATCAAATCAGAGACACTGCATCTGGTAGAAGAAAACTTTTGCCACAATCTACATACTGTGGGGTCGGGCTCCAAATTTCTCAATAGGACACCCATAGCACAAGAGTTAATCACTAGAATCAACAAATGGGACTTACGCCAACTAAATAGATTTTTCTCAGCAAAAGAAAAAATAAGAGAGGTAAATAGGGAGCCTACATCCTTGGAACAAATCTTTACTCCTCACACTTCAGATAGAGCCCTAATATCAAGAGTATACAAAGAACTCAAAAAAATTAAACAATAAGAAAATGAATAACCCAATCAACAAATGGGCCAATGACCTGAACAGACACTTCTCAGAGGAGGACATACAATCAATCAATAAGTACATGAAAAAATGCTCACCATCTCTAGCAGTCAGAGAAAAGCAAAACAAACCCACCCTAAGATACCATCTCACTGCAGTAAGATTGGCAGCCATTATGAAGTCAAATGACAACATGTGCTGTCGAGGATGTGGGGAAAAGGGCACACCTGTACATTGCTGGTGGGACTGCAAATTAGTGCAGCCAATTTGGAAAGCAGTATGGAGATTTCTTGGAAAGCTGGGAATGGAACCACCATTTGACCTATTCCCCTTCTCGGTCTATTCCCTAAACACCTAAAAAGAGCATGCTACAGAGATACTGATAAATCGATGTTCATAGCAGCACAATTCACAATGGCAAGACTGTGGAACCAACCTAGATTCCCTTCAATAGATGAATGGATTAAAAATGTGGCATTTATATAGAATGGCTTTTGACTCACAAGGTGCAGCCAGCAGACCCTTATATGTAAAGGCAAATTGTTATATGGTTTGGTTTCAGGTAAATGTTCAGAATCAGGTTGCTATGGACACGGGGGCAAACTATGAGAGATAGAAGATTGGATGGTGCATTCTCCTGCAGACCCTGACCATACACACGTGACAGAACTCTCTCCAGCACTGTGTCCCAGTTGAACTCCTTGTATTTCGTGATGCAAATACCAAACTCCCAGTGCAGCAGCAAGAAACTGACGAAAAGTGGAGGATGACCAAATGGCTTGACAGTTCAAACGGGGAGACACTTAGGTTCCAGTGTCCACAGTTTACTTAGGAAGAGAGAATTCAGCACTGTGGTCTCATGTTCATTGGAAAATAAGAAACCATGTCCTCCAGGTCACATAGATGCAGACCCATCTTTGAAGGTCTCACTACAAAGGAAGCTAAAGCTCCTTACAACAAAATATATTTAAAGTGCCCAACCTCAGAGAGACTTTCTCAAGAAGTCTTTAGGCCAGCAGAGCTCCATGTGTGTGGACTGTTTAACCTTTCCCTTACTTTTGGAAACTCCTTTAACACCTCCAATTTTTTGAACTACTGAGCATATTTTATTCCACATATGAATTCACAGATTTTCTAACTCTTCTCCTCTAATTGTGTTTTACTACGGTCGAAGGTAATGACAAGGCATTGTTCTTGATGAGAGTTGGAAGATTTTTGCGTAGCATATGTTTGCGTACACATTGGATTCATTTTCCTATTTTCCATTCAAAATACTGAATCCCTGACACTAACCCATACCCTACTAGACTTTGACGATTAATCCTAATATGGTGAAGAAAAATAACCCAAAGAGTATAGAAATACAAGCAGTTCAGAGGAGGCATGGTGTATACTAGGTCTTGCCTTTTGCATGATAAATGGTAGGTATTATAAAAATAGTCAATTTTTAATTGAAATAGTTCTACATGTATTTTTAAAGGTAACAAATATGTGACTTCCTGTCTCCTTTTCTCTGTAGCCTATTCAGCACATGTATTTTTATACGCACATATAGAATCCTACCTGGTATCACACATAATTTCTTTTGAGGATACTGACTTGGAAGATAAAAATTGTGAGAAGAGATCATTCCTCCTAAACGCTGTTGGAACTGAAAATTCAACCTATGTCAGCTTCCTAGTAGAACAACATTATACATGAATCCATGTTAAGCAAAATGAATATTTTTCGATATGTGGAATATATATATTTCATGATGAAATGCGAATGGCATATATATTGCTACTTTTTAATGTCTGTGCGTGTGTGTATGTGTGTGTGTGTGTGTGTGACTCTCCAAGTTTTTTAAAATATGAAATATATGTGTATTATATACACTCCCTAAATTCATTCATGTTCATGTATGTGGATTTCTAAACAACTTTTCAGAAGATTATTCTCAGAAATATTCCTCCACCTGGAATACATATTTGTTTCCCATTACTGACATCTGACTTCAGTTAATGGTTCATACAAATCCTAACATTTCTACATTAACTGACCCAGTTTAACATCAATGCAAGTAGATTACTATGGGACAAGATGTCTATTTTGAACTTCATTTCTATTCAACACTGCTACATTACTATTTCTTCACGTTTAGCCCATCATAGCATATATATTTCATCCACAAGTTCACAAATTTAGAGGCATTTGGTTCACTTTAAATCCCTTCCTGCTTTAGAACACATGTATTCATCCAGGTTTCTTGACTGGAATTTTTTGAGACTTCTTTCCAAACACATTATTTTCGATTTCCATAATCCTTTTGAAGAAAATCTCACACACCCTTCATGATAAACCATAACCTAATATTACCATTAGATGTATAACTGATTGGAATGAATGATTGTATATCAATATTAGATTTCCTGTATATTTTCAGATATCAATTAAATGAATTATTTAAAGTGGAACCAGTTATATTATTTATTCACAGTATGGTCTACTCATGCATTATCTCTATATTCACAGACACAGCGTACACCTCTTTGTACCCCCAATACTAATTTATACGTCTTCTCAATATTACTCCCGGAAATGGTTGAAGAAATACTCATGTCACCTGATCTACATATACATTTTATCACAGTAATATTCTGGACAAAACTGCAAAGGTCACACTTATGATTTTACAAAGCCTAAATGGAAAGTGAACACGGATTACTAATAACATCCATGTCCAGGTTGCCTAATGCTCTCAAATGTCATTCTTTGGTGACTACATATTTGTTTCTTCCTAAGATTATATATTCAAACTCAATCCTGTTGAAAATGTCTAATCCTAACACTCACTTTGTACTTTGCCTAATTTCCTATTGTCTTCCTTGATATTTGCTTTCCTACATTTTTTCCCTAGTTCATCTTTGTGACTGACTCTTCACATGTGCTGACATTGGCATTCACTCTCTAATCGAAACCTTGTTGCTAAAGATTTTTTTTTTTCCAAATTCTATACTCACACTTCTTCCGAAAACTACCGATTATCTTCCTAATCTTACCGACTATCCCTTTTGGAGTTGATGTTCCCTTCTAAATTCAATCATCCAAGATACAAAGTCTTATGCCATTGTATATTGATTTATCCAAGAAAACTCTGCTGAAGGTAATTCAATGCTAAGTATCCCAATCAAGGGCCCAATTCCCTTCTTGGCTTCAAATCTTACCTAGATTTCTGTTTTCATACATATATTTCACCTCTATGTTCTTATAAATATAGCAGATACCCAATATCATTATTCATCCCTCAGAATAATTCCTAACCCAAATAGAACAAGTTATTAATGCTAACCATACACTGTTCCCTCAATCTAACTTTACAGAAGAGCAGGACAGAGTTGGTCTTACAATACAGGAATATAGGGGATCTTCCACCTGCTGAGAACCTCAAAGGTCCATGCAGATATGACCCCTGGAGAAGATGTAGGCAGATATGAAGGACCAAACAAGGCCTGTGTGGAGAGCTGTTCCTGGGTGCCTATGGTTGATATACCATTCTAACTTGTAAAAGTGTCACATGAAGTAGGGGAAGCCACCAGCGCTTGTCCCCGTTGAACTCCTTGTATTTCATTAAGCAAATACCAAACTCCCAGTGCAGCAGCAAGAAACACCACGAAAATGGAGGATGAACAAATGGCTTCACAGTCCACATGGGGAGACACTTTGCCCCCAGTGGCCACATATTACCTACAACAGGGAATTCAGTACTGCTGCCATATGTTCATTATTAAATAAGATACCATGTCCTCCAGGTCACATAGATGCACACCCAGCTTTGATGGTCTCACTACAAAGAAGCTATAGCTCCGGACAACAATATAAATTTAAGTGCCCAACCTCAAAGCCAGTTTCTCAAGAAGTCTTTAGGCCAGCAGAGCTCCATGTTTGGGTTGTGTTTACAATGTCCCTTACTTTGTGAAACTCCTCCACCACATTCAAGGTTGTGAACTCCTGAGAATTTCCCATTCCAGATTGGATTTATTTTCCAATTTTCACTTCTACAGTAACTGACCTAGTTTTACATAAATGCAAGTAGATTCCTATGGAATATGATGTGTATTTTGAAGTTCATTTTTATTAAACACTGTTACATTACTATTTCTTCAGTTTATGCACATAATAGGATATATATTTATTCCACAAGTTAGGCAGTTTATAGGCATTTGTTTCACTTTCAATCACATTTCTGCTTCAGAACACATGTATTCCTCCATGTTTCTTGACTTTTCTTCTCATGAGACTTCTTTCCAAACACATTATTTTCTATTTCCGTAATCACTTTTGAAACAAAACTCACACACCCTTCATTATAAACCATAACTCTAAGATTACCATTAGATGTATAACTCTTTGGAATGAATGATTGTATATCAATATAAGATTTCCTATATATTTTCAGATATCAATTCAATCCATTATTTAAGTGGAACCAGTTATATTTTTTCCCAATATGATCTATTTATGCATTATCTCTATATTCATAGACACAGCGTACACCTCTTTGTACCCCCAATACTAATTTATTCGTCTTCACAATATTGCTCCCGGAAATGGTGGAAGAAATACTCATTTCACCTAATCTACATATACATTTTATTACAGTAATATTCTGGACACCAAATGCAAAGGTCACACTTATTATTGTACCAAAGCCTAAATGGAAAGTGAGCATGGATTACTAAAAACATCCATGTCCACATTGCCTAATTCTCTCAAATGTCAATCCTATTCCTGACTACATATGTGTTTCTTTCTAAGATTATATATTCAACCTGAACCCTTTGAAAATGTCTAATCCTATCACTTTATAGTTTGCCTGATTTTGTAATGTCTCTATTGATATCTGCTTTCCTACATATTTCCCAAGTTCATCATTGTGATTGACTCTTCACATGTGCTGACAAACATATTCACTCTCTAACCAAAACCCTATTGCTAAAGAACTTTTGTTCCAAATACTATACTCACTCTTCTTCCTATACCTACCGACTATCTTCCTAATCCTACCGACTATCCCTGTTTGACTGGATGTTCTCTTGTACATTCAATCATCCAAGGTAGAAGATCCTATGCCATTGATTATAGATTTATTTTAGACATCTGTGCAGAAAGTAATCCAATGCTAATTATCCCAGTCAAGGTCCCAATGCCATTCTGGGCTTCGAATCTTACCTAGATTTCTGTTTTTATAATTATATTTCACCTCTATATTCTTTTAAATATTTTAGGTTCCAAATACCATCATTCATCCAGCAGAATGATTTCTAACCCAAATCAAACATGTTGTTAACCTTAACCATTCACTGTTCCATCAATCTAACTTTATGGAAGAGCAGGGATAGAGTTGGTCTTAAAACACAGGAATGTATGAGATATTTCACCTGATGAAAACCTCAAAGGTACATGCATAAATGATCCCTGAAGAACATGAAGGCAGCTATAAAGGACCTGAGAGAGCAAAAGTCATCTTCAATGGCAAACAACCTGGTCAGGATGAAAGGTTCTGTCTGAATCAGCCTCTCTCTTCTTAATTAGAGAAAATGGACCAAACCCAGCCTGTGTGGGTAGCTGTTCCAGGGCGCCTATTATTGATATACCATTATAACTTGTGAAAGTGTAACAGGAAGTAGGGGCAGCCTCCTTCTCATGTGACACTTGGAAGCCACTGGTAGGACAAAGTGATTGCCAAGGCAGTAACCTCATTCAGTTCCTGAAGGAAGTGACCTCACCTCACTTCCTTGGTGATTAAAATCTCTGAACTTGGGATTCATGAAGCCAGTCACCCATAGCCAGTCTCAGTCCCAGTCCCAGTGGTCACACTTGTTTGGATTTACCAAAGACAGAGTCAGTCTTTCTTGGTAACTACTGATGTGAGGATGGCCAAATGCCAGGAAAGCTCTGAAGAGGAGCCGTTTCTGAGAAAGCAGGTAGTGGCTCACCTCTGGCTCCTGACACCTTCACAGAGTTAGCCAAGGAGACCAGATCTGACACAGGTCAGGCCATTTCAGGGGAATATAGTATGGTCCACCAGTCAGAGGACACTCTGGATATTCACAGACCTACTTGAGTTAAGGAGGTGCCTTTGTGGGTGTGGGTGTGAGTTTGTGGTTTTGTCTAATGTTTTGAGAATAGGTAGGAAAGGCGGTTTGTTTGGATTGGAGTGGACTGTTTCTAGTAAGTCGTTTGACAAGGCGAGTGCTTCTATGTCTGTGTTTCCCACTCTGTCCATGGTTGTAGACATTAGAAAAGACAATGCATCAAGGATGTGTCTTGTCTAGTAGAATGCTTCCCAGCATTCTTCCTGCCCGATTTAGGAATGGACTGTGGCTCGCCTTATGCATGGGAAACACCTACTAACTTTCCAAGTTCCTGTTTTCTTCCTGAATTCCGGCAAATCTCAAGAATAGGCCCATGGTTTTGAGTCCAAGGTATGTACCACCTCCAAGCTCTGTGACATGGCCATGTACTTGATAGCTGTAGGGAATGGGAACATCTTAGAAAACTCAAATAAATGTGTGACCAGTAAACTCTCAGTGGAGAGACCCTGCTTTGGTTTATTTGCATACTTATGGTTATGTTGCCCTGAATGTCAAGAAGGTCTTTGCCTCAGGCCACCCCTTTGTGAAGCCTGAAGAAAACTGTTTTCAAATGGAAATAAATGGGCATAACATGTTGCTCTTTGCTTAATTGCTTTGGAAAGGGATGTGTCCGAATCAGCCTCTTGGGCCTCTGTGAGGTTGTGGCTTAGATTCTCAGCACATGATAGATCTAAAGATAGATTCCATGTGTGCAATCAAAACCAAAATGGCAAAAAAATTAGTCATTGTGGATGAGTCTCTTGCATTCCTCTGTTAGGTTCTTTACCTCCATCAAGTGTGAATAGGAATCCTTTAGGTCAAATGAGTTCTTTAAAGCCCTGCAGAGGTGCTTGTGTTTTCTCAAGACTCCAAATCACATAAAGAATCTATACCTGAGAGTCAGTAGGCCTGAAATTGGAGAAGGAGAGCAGTATTAATGGCAGGCCTATTTGATCACTCCTGGTTCACAGGAAGGGTGTCCATGTCACCCTGACTTAGGCAAATGAGGGGCAAGCAACATTATTTTGGACACTCTCTTGGGATGCATTCCGCATGGTAACCTCCAGCCAGAGGTTATGATGAATGTCTATATTTAAGAAGATGAGGGCCATGTGGGTGTATTTTGGTTTTAATTGTGGTCATTCTTGTGGCAGTTGGAAGAGATGACTGGATCCACCTGGGCTTGAACTCTGGTGTCATTCCCCTTAGAGACTGAGTTCTGGAACACACATCAAGGAAGAATTGCCATAAATTGTGTGGGGATTTTAAGAGGCCACGCATGAGAGTCGCCCTTGGAAACTGAGATCTATGCCCACGGTGGCTTTCCACAGAGCACTGGGAATCTCAGACAGGATATCACATGATTTAATTCTGAAAGACTTGGCAGCCATATTTGATAGTCAAAACACACATGGACCTCAATTGTGGACCTCAATGGGCGTGGCTTCATGTGACCTTTTGGCCATGCTCTGGGAAGCCTTGCCTGTGAGAGTTCTCCAGAGCTTTCATTGAAATGATCTTCCTCAACATTGAATAATTCCTGAATGAATTGAAATAAACAGTGCCTCCAACTTTATCCTTGAAAATTGGCTAGATAAATACCATGAAATTTTTAAAATTCCAATGACCAGGTGGCACTGAAGAACCTTTGGATGTCCTGTTGCTGATCATGAGTGTACCAGACAGTGCCTTGATTAACTGGTTTTCATGAATATGGTGTAGAAGAGAGATGCCAGTAATTTGGAGCCTGCAGAATAGTGGGCCTAGAGCAGAGGTGATTAAGTGTGTGATAAAACATCTGTGGTGGGGTCATGTGGATCTGCCATTGTCTTCCAAATGGCTTGTGACTGACATGGTGCAGCCAGCAGAACATTGTATGTAAACGCATCATGTTATATGGAGAGGTTTAAGGGCAATGTTCAGAATCAGGTTGCTATGGTCACGGAGGCAACCTATGTGGTATACAAGCCCTGTTGGTGCATTCTCCTGCAGACCCTGACCCACCACATGTGACAGAACTCCCTCCAGCACTGTGGTCAAGTTTACCTCCTTGTATTTCATGAAACAAATACAAAACTCTGAGTGCAGCAGGAGACATTATAAAAAGTGGAGGATGATGAAATGGCTTCACAGTCCACATGGGGAGACACATAGACCCCAGTGGCCATAGTTTACCTACAAAGAGAGAATTCAGCACTGCTGCTTCATGTTCATTGGAAAATTATAAACCATGTGCTCAAGGTCACAGAGATGCATAAACAGCTTTGATGGTCTTACTAGAAAAAAAGCTAAAGCTCCTGAAAACAACATATATTTCAACTGTCCATCTTAGAGGCAGTTTCTGCAGAGTCTTTAGGCTGGCAAATCTTCATGTTTGTGGAGTATTTACATAGTCCCTTACTTTTGGAAACTCCTCTACCATCTCCAAGGTTGTGAAATCCGGAGCAGTTTTCATTTCAGGTATGAATTCAAAGATTTTCTAACTCTTTTCCTCTAATTGTGTCTTACTTGGGGTGAAAATAATGTAAAGTTATTGTTCTAAATGAGAGTGGGAAAATTTTTGTGTAACACTAATTTGCATACACATTGATCCATTTTCCAATTTTCCATTTGAAATACTGAATCCCTGACAGTAACTCATACCCTACTATACTCTGACTACTAATCCTAATATGATGGAGAATAATACCCAAACAGAATGAAAATACAAGCAGTTCAGTGGAGACATGGTGTACAGTTGGACTTCCCTTTTGCATGATTAAGGGTAGGTGTTATAAATCTACTCAATTTTTAATTGAAATAGTCCTCCATGTGTTTTTAAAGTTCACAAATATGTTAATATGTCTCCCTTTCTCTGTAGCCTACTCAGCACATGTATTTTTATATGCACATAGAGAATCCTACCTGGTATCACACGTACATTTTCATGAGTTGGCTGAATTGGCAGATACAAATTGTGAGAAGAGATCAGTCCTCCTAAACCCTGTGGGAACTGAAAATTCAAACTATGTGTGAGCTTCCCAGTAGAACAATATTATACATAAATTCATGTTCAGTATAATAAATATTTTTGCATCTGTGGATGATGTATATTACATGATGAATTATGATTAGCATGTATTTATTGATACTTTTTAATGTATATTTGTGTTTATTTAATATATATATATATATATATATATATATATATATATATATATATATCCAGATTTCTCAAAATATGAAATATATGTGTCTTATACACACTCTGTAAATTCATTCATGTTCATGTATATGGATTTATAATCAACTTTTCAGAAGATAATTCTCAGAAATATTCATCCACCTGAAATACATATTTGTTTCCCAGTACTGAAAACTAACTTCAATCAATGGTGTTTACAAATCCTAATATTTCTACAGTAACTGACCCAGTTTAACATCAATGCCAGTAGATTCCAATGGGACATGATGTCTATATTGACCTTCATTTTAATCCAACACTGGTACATTACTATTTCTTCAGTTTTTGCACATCATAGGATATGTATTTCATCCACAAGTTCACAAATATATAGGAATTTGTTTCACTTTCAAACACTTCTTGCTTCAGAACACATGTATTCCTCCATGTTACTTGACTCGTCTTTTCATGAGACTTCTTTCCAAATACATTATTTTCAATTTCCATAATCAATTTCGAAGCTAAACTCACAAACTCTTCATGATGAACCATAACATTAATATTAACATTAGATGTATAACTGGTTGGAATGAAAAATTGTATATCAATATAAGATTTCCTCTATATGTTCACGATTCAATTCAATCCATTATTTAAAGTTGGAACCAGTTATGTTTTTTATTCACAGTATTGTCTATTAATGCATTATCTCTATATTCATAGATACAGTGTACTCCTCTTTGTCCCTTCAATACTAATTTATACGTCTTCAAAATATTGCTCCCAGAAATGGTGGAAGAAATACTCATGTCACCTTATCTATATATAGATTTCATCACAGGAATATTCTGGACACAAAAAGCGAAGGTCACACTCATGATTGTATCAAAGCCTAAATGCCAAGGGAGCGTGGATTACTAAAAAGAACCATGTCCAGGTTGCCTAATGCTCTCAAATGTAAATCCAATTGGTGACTACATATTTGTTTCTTCCTAAGATTATATATTCAACCTCAAACATGTTGAAAATGTCTAATCCTATCACTCACTTCATACTTTGCCTGATTTCGTAATATCTTTATTGATACCTGCTTTCATACATATTTCCCCCAGTTCATCATTGTGGCTGATACTTCACATATGCTGACATTTACATTCACTCTCTACCCGAAACCCTATTGCTAAAGAACTTTTGGTCCAAATCCTATACTCACTCTTCTTTCTAAACCTACTGACTATCTTCCTAATGCTACTGCCTATAGTTTTTTGACTCGATGTTCTCTTCGACAATCAATTATCCAAGGTATAAGGTCCTATGCCATTGTATATCAATTTATCTGAGACACATGTGCAGAACATAATTCAAACCTAAGTATCCCACTCAAGGGCCCAGTTCCCTTCTGGCTTCCAATCTTAGCTAGATTTCTGTTTTTATACTTATATTTTACCTATATATTTTTGTAAATATCACAGGCTCCCAATACCATTATTCATCCGGCAGAAAGATTCCTAACGCAAATCAAACATGTTATTAACCCTAAACATACACTTTTCCCTCAATCTAACTTTACAGAAGAGGAGGGACAGAGTTGGTCTTACAATACAGAAATGTAGGGGATCTTCCACCTGCTGAGAACATCAAAGGTATATGCAGAAATGATCCCCTGAGATGATGAAGGAAGCTATGAAGGACCTGAGAGAGCAAAAGACATCTTCCATGGCAAACTATCTGGTCAGGATGAAGGGATGTGTCTCAATCAGCCTCTACCTTCTTAATGTAGAGAAGATGGACCAAACCAGGCCTGTGTGGAGAGCTGTTCCCAGGTACCTATGGTTGGTATACCATTCTAACTGTGAAAGTGTGACAGGAAGTAGGGACAGCCTCCATCTCATGGGATTTTTAGAAGTAACTTTTAGGACAAAGTGGTTGCAAAGTCAGTGACCTCATTCAGTTCCTGAAGGAAATGACCTCACCTCACTGCCTTGGTGATGGAACTCTCTGGACGTTTGATCCTGGAAGACAGGCACCAAGAGCCAGTCACAGTCCCAGTCCCAGTGGTCTCACTTGTTTTGATTTATCAAGAACAGAGTCAGTCTTTCTTAGTACCTACTGATGTGACGATGGCCAAATGACAGGAAAGCCTTGAAGAGGAGCTTTTCCTGGGAAATCAGGTAGTGGCTCACCCATGGCTCCTAACAACTTCAAAGTGTTGGCCAAGGAGACTAGATCTGATACAGGACAGGCCATTTTGGGGGAACATACAATGGCCCACCATTCCGAGGACACTCTGGATAGTCACAGACTTACTTGAGCAAAGGAGGTGCCTTTGAGTGTGTGTGTGTGGGTTTGTGGTTTTGTCTCATGTTCTGAGAATAGGAAGGAAAGGCTCTTTGTTTGGATTGGTGTGGACTGTTTCCAGTAAGTCGTTTGACAAGGCGAGTGCTTCTATGTCTGTGCATCCCACTCTGTCTGTGGTTGTAGACATTAGAAAAGAGAATGCATCAATGGATGTGTCCTGTCTAGTAGAAAGCTTCCAAACATTCATCCTGCCCAATTTACAAATGGACTGCAGCTTGTCTTATTGAAGGGCAACATCTGCTCTCTTACTAAGTTTCTGTTTTCTTCCTGAATTCTGGAAACTCTCCAGAATAGCCTCATGTTTTTGTGTCCAAGATATGTACCACCTCCAAGCTCTGTGATATGGTGATGTACTGGATAGCTGAAGGGAATGGCGAGCATCTAAGAAAACTCAGATATCAGTGGGACCAGGAAAGTCTCAGTGGAGAAACCCTTCTTTCGGGCTTTTGCTTACCTATTGTTCTGCTGCCCTGAATTTCAGGAAGGTTTTTACCTCAGGACACTCATTTGTGAAGCCTGAAGAAAACAGTTTTCAAATGGAAATGAATGGGCATCACCTGTGGCTCTTTGCTTAATTTCATTGGAAATGGATGATTCTGAAACAGCCTCTTGGCCCTGTGTGAGGCTGTGGTTAGATACTCAGCACCTTATACATCCCACGTGTTCATCCAAAACCAAAATGCCCAAAAGAGCAGTCCTTGTGGATGAAGTCTCTCCCTACCTCTGTAAGGTTCCTGACCTCTATCAAGTGAGAATAGGGTGCCTTTGGGTCAAATGAGTTCTTCAAAGCCCTTCAAAGGCTAGCCCATAGGTTATTCCAATGATTCCAATTCACATGAAGATTCTAAACCCCACAGTCAGTAGTCCTCAAATTGGAGAACCAGAGCAGTATTAACGGCAGGCCTATTTGATCAGTCATGGTTCACAGAAAGGTGTTCAGGCCACCCCAACTTTAAGCAAATGAGGGGCAAGGAAGCTTATTTTGGACACTGTCTTGGGCTGTGACCCTCATGGAAACCTCCATCCAGAGGTTAAAATGAGTGTCTATATGGAAGAAGATGATGGCCATGTGGAAGTGTTCTGGTTTTAATTGTGGTTATTAGTGTGGTTGTTGAAAAATATGACTGGCTCCACCTGGTCTTGAACTCTGGTGTGATTCCCCTTAGAGACTGAGTTCTGGAACTGATCTCAGAGAAGTATTGCCATGAGTTTTGTTGGGATTTTAGAAGGCCATGCATGAGAGTCACCCTTGGAATCTGAGATCTGTGCCCAGGAAGGCTTTCCACAGAGCACAGGGAATCTCAGCCAGGTTATCACATAATTTTTTTCTGAAAGAATTAGCAGCCATAGTTGAGAGGCAAAACAGGCAAGGATTTTACATTGTAGACCTCAATGGGCCTGGCTTCATGTGACCATTTGGCAACACTTTGGGAAGCCTTGCCTGTGAGAGTTATCCAGAGCGTTCATTGAAATGGGCTTCCTCACCATTTAATGGTTACTGAATTAAATGAAACCCTCAGTGCCTACAACTTCATCCTTGAAAAATGGGCTCGATAAATACCATGAAATTTTTGAAATTCCCATGACCAGGTGGCACTGGAAAACCATTGGAGATCCTGTTGCTGATCATGAGTGTACCAGAAAGTGCCTTGATTGACTGGGTTTCACAAAAAAATTGTGTAGAACAGAGATGCCAGTAAGTTGGAACCTGCTGAGTAGTGGGCCTAAAGCAAAGGTGGGTAGGTGTGAGATAAAACATCTCTGGTGGTTTCATGTGGATCGGCCGTTGGCTTTCAAATGGCTTGTGACTGGCATGATGCAGCCAGCAGACCCTTATATGAAAAGGCATCTTGTTATATGGATAGGTTTCTGGGCAATGTTCAGAATCAGGTTGATATGGTCAAGGGGGCAAGCTATGTTGGACATAAGCCTGGTTGGTGCATTCTCCTGCAGACTCTGTCCCACCACACGTGACAGAACTCCCTCCAGCACTGTGTCCCAGTTGAACTCCTTGTATTTCATGAAGCAAATACCAAACTCCCAGTGCAGCAGCAAGAATCACCACGAAAAGTAGAGTATGACCAAATGGCTTCACAGTCCACACGAAGAGACACTTATCCCCCAGTTGCCACAGTTTACCTACAAAATGAGAATTCAGCACTGCTGCCTCATTTTCATTGGAAAATAAGATACAGTGTCCTCCAGGTCACATAGATGTTGACCCAGTTTTGATGCTCTCACTACATAGGATGCTAAAGCTACCGACAACAACATACATTTCAAGTGTCCCAACTCAGAGGCAGTATCTCAAGAAGTCTTTAGGCCTGCAGAGCTCCATGTTTGTGGAGTGTTTACCTTGTCTTTTATTTTTGGAAAGTCATCTACCACCTCCAAGGTTGTGAACTCCTGAGCATATTCCATTCCGGGTATGTATTCACAGATTTTCTAACTCTTATCCTCTAATTGTGTATTTCTTCCAGCGAGGGTAATATCAAGGGATTGTTCTTAATGTGAGTGGGAAGATTTTTGTGTAGCACATATTTGCAAACACATTGGGTTTACTTTCCTATTTTCCATTCGAAATACTGAATCTCTGACACTAACCCATACCCTACTAGACTCTGACTACTAATCCTTATATGATGGAGAATAGTAACCCAAACAGAATACAAATACCAGCAATTCAGAGAAGGCATGATATGTAGTTGGATATCCCTTTTGGATTATATTGTGTAGGAGTTAAAATATATATTTAATGTTTATTGACATAGTTCTCCATGTGTTTTTAAAATTAACAAATATGTGAATTCCTCTCTCCCTTTTCTGTAGCCTATTAAGCACATGTATTTTTATATGCACAAATAGAATCCTACCTGGTATCACATGTACATTCTTCTGAGGTGGCTGACATGGCAGATAAAAATTGTGAGAAGAGATCACTCCTCCTAACCTCTGTTGGAACCGAAAATTTAACCTATGGGTGAGCTTCCTAGTTGACCATCATTATGCATAAATCCATTTTCAGTAAAATGTATATTTTTGGATAAGTGGATGTTATATATTTAATGATGAATTTCGATTGGCATATATATTGCTACTTTTTAATGTCTCTGTGTGTGTGTTTGTGTGTGTGTGTGTGTGTATATATATATATATATATATATATATATATATATACTCTCCAGATTTTTCAAAATATGAAATATATGTGTCTTATTATACACTTCCTAAAATCATTTATATTCATGTATGAGGATTTATAATGAACTTTTCACAAGATTATTCTCAGAAATATTCATCCACCTGAAATACATATTTGTTTCCTAATACTGAAAACTAACTTCAGTGAATGGTGCATACAAATCATAATATTTTGACATTGCAAGAGGGCCGTGAATAGAGAGCATCATACCCATTGTACCGCGCCACTGCGCAGGTGACTAATGACTAAGAACGACAAAAAACTATCTTGTTAGGAACTTACAGCAAAATGGGGGTGCACTGAAACCTAGAAGAAGGATTTCTAGCACTGAGGTCCGGTAAATGAGTCCCAAACATGAGCCAACTCTGCGACCGGAGATCCTGTTTTACTGATCCGCGCGACCCGTCCAGTGGCTACAGACAGCAGGGCACCACCGAGATGCGATCAATAATCACGGAGAAACGTTGATGCAGATTCTGTGGAATTCTGCCAGTAGAGTCCCCACTGAGCCCTGGGCTGAGTTCAGGGTTTCAGATGGGGAAGGAAGTGGTACAGTTCTAACCCCCACAATAGAAACTCCACGAAGGAAACCAACGGCCACCATCTTGGTGAGCTGAAGTAACGACAGCCACTCCCCTACAGATTGCAACAATAAAACAGGTGCTGTTACTCAGCTCATTTCCCATACTTCGGGGAATTTGCATCAAATCTCTCCTAGGCTTTCTGGGGGAGAGATTATCAGAGCGAGCCTGCATAAAGACAGGGGAAAACTAGAGGCACCTGACTTTCAACTCCCCCTCCCATCAGTGGTGAAAAAAACCTGTCTAGCCAGCGCTGAGAGAGGGGCAAGCGGAAAAAAAAAATCAAAACAATAGAGTGCCGGGGTTCCCAATAGCCAACTGTGCAATCAGAGATCCGGGCTGATTGAATCATGCAGCCAGGCCTGCTGTTTCAGATGGCGGGGCACCACCGAGAAGTGACCTGAAGCAGGGAGAAATGTTGCTGCGGATTCTGTGGAATCCTGCCGGCTGAGCTCCCACTGATCCCCGGGCTGAGTTTGGGAATTCAGACAGGGAAGAAAGTGGTATAGTTCTATCCCCCACAAAAGAAACTCCACCAAGGAAACCAGCGGCCACCATCTTTGAGATCTGAAGTAACCACCGCCCCTCTCGAATAGACTGCAACAATAAAACAGATGTGTGTTACTCAGCTCATCTCTCATACAGCGGGGATTTCGCATAAAATGTCTCCTAGGCTTTCCGGGGGAGGGTTAATCAGAGCAAGCCTGCATAAAGACGCAAGAAAAACTAGAGACACCTGACTTTCGACTCCCCCTACCATCAGTGGCCATAACGAAACGTGTATAGCCAGTGCTGGGGGAGGGGCAAGCGGAAAAAATCAAAACAATAGAGTGTCTGGGTTCCCAAAAGACACCCTCCACATCCAACAAACGGCAGGCACAGAGTACAGTTTGAACTGCCGAGAGGCATCACTCAGGGGAAATCTGGTCTAGAAAAAGAAACCAGGACAAGCAGGAGAAACCAAAGGACTAGAAGGAAGGCCCTTGTGACTGGGCGGCTGGAGACCGCAGGCCTGCACGTGACATTCCACCCACTGCCTGAGTGAATGGGGGGCTGAGGAATGCCCGCCCACCGGCAACCGAGCGTGAGACTGCGTGGCTAGAGATTGCCAACCCAACGGCGACAGCCCACCTGCTGCCCGCGTGACTGGGCGGCTGGAGACCGCCTGCCCACTGGCGACCAACCGCGCAATTGGGCGGCTGGAGACCACCCACCTGCCAGTGACCCAGAGCTGAAACAAACCAGAGACAGTAAAGTCCCACCCCCCAATTCGGACACCTCGGCAAGGAGCCTGGGGCCCGCCAAAGCAGAGAGGTGACATCACTGGAGCTCGACCTTTGGAATTACTTCCAAGCGGAATCCACTTTAGCAGGCATAGTTTACCAACACAAAGGAGAGACAACAGAGATATACAACACCAAAACAAATCTAAAGAATAAAGCAGAAACACAGCAATCAAATAGAGCTGGAAAGTAACGTGAACATCATGAAAAAACAAGGGCAAAAAAGGAGTACAAACAATGCAGGACAACTTAATTCTACAGGAGGAACTTGAAGCATCAGAAACAGGGATAGGGAAAGAACTCAAGGCATACCGAACTCAGATGGAAAGGAATATTAGAGAAGACATGAGGCAGCAAGTCCAAGCAATAAAAGTATATTTTGAAAATGAATTAAACAAACAAATTCAAAGGGCAAAGAATGAGCATTACCAGGAGATAGAGATCTTAAAAAAGATATTAAACAGTAATCCTAGAAATGCAGGAAAATATAAACCAAATTAAAAACTCAAACGAGAATATTACAAATAGACTAGATCAAGTAGAAGTCAGAACATCAGATAATGAAGACAAAGTTTATCAACTTGAAAAGAATTGAGTAAACACAGAAAAGATGCTTAAATCCCACCAGGAATTTATTCAAAAGATATGGGATGTCATAAAAAAACAAAAAACAAATTTAAGAGTCATCAGGATAGAAGAAGGCATAGAGATTCAAACCAAAGGAATGGACAACATATTAAATGTAATAATTCTATAAAACTTCCCAGAGATGAATGATGGATTGGATTGCCAATTCCTGGAAGCCTACAGGACCCCAAACATTCAAAACCAAAATAGACCAACTCCAAGACATATAATTATTAAGATAGCCAACATACAGAACAAGGAGAGAATATTAAAAGCTACAAGAGAAAGGAGGCAGATTACATTCAGGGGTAAACCAATTAGGTTAACAACTGATTTTCCATCACATTCGTTGAAAGTGAGAAGATCTTGGAACAATGTAATTCAAATGCTGAAAAAAAAAAAGAATTCCAACCAAGAATACCATATAAAGCAAAGTTAAGCTTCAGATTTGACAATGAAATTAAAGTCTTTCACGATAAACAAAAGCTAAAACAATTCTCAGCCAGAAAACCAGCACTGCAAAGCATTTTGTGCAAAATACTACAAGAAGAAGAGTTAAAAAATAGTGCCCAAAACTAACAGTGGGAAGTATCTCAGTAAAGCGGGAGGAAAGTAACCAAAAAAGTAAAAACTATCCAAACTAAAATATAATAAATAAATAAACATGACTGGAAGTACAAATCATATTTCAATTGTAACCTTAAATGTTAATGGCCTAATTTCACCAATCAAGAGACATGTGCTAGTGACCTGGATCAAAAAAAACAAATCCAACAATATTCTGCGTTCAGAAGACTCACATGATAGGAAAAGACATACACAGGCTGAAGGTAAAAGGTTGGGAAAAATCATAACACTCACACGGCCCTCGGAAGCAAGAAGGATTTGCCATACTCATATGGAATAAAATCAACTTCAAACCTAAGTTAATCAAAAGGGATAAAGAATGACACTATATTCTGTTAAAAGGAATCATCCACCAACAAGAAAAAAACAATTATCAATTTGTATGCACCAAGCAATGGAGGTGCAACGTTCATAAAACAAACTCCCTCAAGTTCAAGAGTCAAATAGACTACAACACAATAATTATGGGTGACTTCAACATACCACTCTCGGCATTAGAGAGATCCTCTAGACAAAAACTGAATAAAGAAACTATAGAACTCAACAGCACAATCAATAACCTAGACTTAACCGACATATATAGAATATATCAACCATCATCAAGTGGATACATGTTCTTCTCAGCAGCACATGGATACTACTCAGAGATACACCATATATTATGCCATAGGGCAATTCTTAGTAAATATAAAGGCATGGAGATTATACCGTGCACCATATATGATCATAATGGAATGAAACTGGAAATCACTGAGAAAAGAAAGAAGGAAAAATCCTACATCACATGGAAAATGAACAACATGCTACTGAATGATCAATGGGTTACAGAAGACATAAAGAAGGAGATAAAAAAAATTCTTAGAGACAAATGACAATACAGACACAACATACCGGAATCAATGGGACACAATGACAGCAGTTTTAAGAGGGAAATTCATTTCTTGGAGTTCTTTCCTCAAAAAAAGAAAAATACAACAAATAAATGAACTTAAACTACACCTCAAAAACCTAGAAAAGGAAGAGCAAAACAACAGCAAATGTAGTAGAAGACAAGAAATAATAAAATTTAGAGCAGAAATCAATGAAATTGAAACAAATAAAGTTGAAAAAATTGATAAAACTAAAAGTTGGTTCTTTGAAAAAATAAATAAGATCGACAGGCCCTTAGCCATGCTAAGGAAAAGAAGAAGAAAGAGAATTCAAATTACTAACATATGGGATGAAAAAGGCAATATCACAACAGACACTACAGAAATACAGAAGATAATTAGAAAGTATTTTGAAACACTATATTCCAACAAAATAGAATATTGTGAAGATATTGATAAATTTCTTAAGTCATACAATCTGCCCAGATTGAGTCAGGAAGACACAAACAATTTAAACAGGCCAATAACAAAGGAAGAAATAGAAGAGGCAATCAAAAGACTACCAACCAAAAAAAAGCCCTGGACCGGATGGGTATACAGCGGATTTCTACAAAACCTTCAAAGAAGAATTAAAACCAATATTTTTTCAAGCGTTTTCAAAAAATAGAAAAAGAAGGAGCTCTTCCAAATTCATTCTATGAGGCCAACATCACCCTGATCCCGAAACCAGACAAAGACACTTCAAAGAAAGAATACTACAGACCAATATCTCTAATGAACTTGGATGCAAAAATTCTCAATAAAATCATGACGAATCAAATACAAAAGCATATCAAAATAATTGTGCACCATCATCAAGAAGGATTCATCCCCGTGATGCAAGGATGGTTCAATATACGAAAATCAATAAATGCCATTCACCACATCAATAGAATTAAAGGCAAGATCCATATGATCATATCGATAGATGCAGAAAAAGCACTTGACAAAGTTCTGCATCCCTTTATGTTCAAAACACTATAAATACTAGGGATAACAGGAACTTACCTCAAAATTGTAAAAGCTATATATGCTAAACCTCAGGCTAGCATCATCCTAAATGGAGAAAAACTGAAGGCATTCCTTCTAAAATCTGGAACAAGACAGGGATGCCCTTTATCACCACTTCTATTCAATTTAGTTTTGAAATACTAGCCAGAGCAATTAAACAGACCAAAGAAATTAAAGGCATAAAAATAGGAAAAGAAGAATTTAAAGTATTACTATTTGCAGATGACATGATAATATATTTAACAGACACAAAAAGGTCTACAAAGAAATGGCTAGAGTTAATAAATGAATTCAGAAATGTGGCAGGATATATAATTAACACGCATAAATCAAAGGCATTCCTGTATAACAGCAACAAAACTTCTGAAATGGAAATGAGGAAAACCACTCTATTCACAATATCCTCAAATAAAATAAGATACTTGGGAATCAACCTAAAAAAGAGGTGAAAGATTTATATAATGAAAACTACAGAACTCTAAAGAGAGAGATAGAAGAAGATCTCAGAAGATGGAAACATGTGCCCTGTTCATGAATAGGCAGATCTAACAACATAAAAATGGCAATATTACACAAAGTTCTCTACAGGTTTAATGCAATGCCAATCAAAATCCCAACGGCATTTCTTGTAGAAATAGATAAATCAATCATGAAATTCATATGGAAAAACAAAAGACCCAGAATAGCAAAAGCAACTCTAAGCAGGAAGTGTGAATCTGGAGGTATAGCGATACCAGAGTTCAAACTGTACTACAAAGCAATAGTAACAAAAACAGCATGGTACTGGTACCGAAAAAAGCAGGTGGACCAGTGGTACAGAAGAGAGGACACAGAAACCAATCCACAAAATTACAACTTTCTTATATTTGATAAAGGGGCTAAAAGCATGCAATGGAGGAAGGGTAGCATCTTCAACAAATGGTGCTGGGAAAATTGGAAATCCATATGCAACAAAATGAAACTGAATTCCCTTCTCTCGCCATGCACAAAATTTAACTCAAAATGGATCTAGGATCTAGATATAAAATCAGAGACACTGCATTTCATAGAAGAAAAAGTTGGCTACGATCTACATACTGTGGGGTCGCGCTCCAAATTTCTTAATAGGACGCGCATAGCCCAAGAGTTATTAACAAGAATAAAAAAATGAGACTTACTTAAACTAAAAAGTTTTTTTTTCTCTGCCAGAGAAACAATAAGAGAGGTAAATAGAGAGCCTACATCCTGGGAACAAATTTTTACCCCTCACACTTCAGATAGAGCCCTAATATCCTGAATATACAAAGAATTCAAAAAAAAACTATCAATAAGATAACAAATAACCTAATCACCAATGGGGCAAGGACCTGAAATGACACTTCACCGAGGAGGACATACAATCAATCAACAAGTACATGAAAAAATGCTCACCACATCTAGCAGTCAGAGAAATGCAAATCAAACCCACCCTAAGATACCATCTCACTCCAGTATGATTGGCAGCCATTATGAAGTCAAATAACAAGTGTTTACGAGGATGTGGGGAAAAGGGGACACTTGTACACTGCTGGTGGGACTGCAAATTGGTGAGGCCAACATGGAAAGCAGTATGGGAATTCCTGGGAAAGCTAGGAATGGATCCACCATTTGAACCAGCTATCACCCTTCTCGGACTATTCCCTGAGGATCTTAAAAGAGTGTACTAAAGGGATACTGCCACATCAATGATCATAGTGGCACAATTCACAATAGCTAGACTGTTGAACCAACCTAGATGCAATTCAATAGATGAATGGATAAAAAAAATGTGGCATCTATACACGATGGATGCAGCACTAAAAAATTACAAAATCATAGAATTTGCAGGGAAATGGATGGCATTAAAGCAGATTATGCTAAGAGAAGCTAGCCAATCCTTAAAAAAAAAATGGCAAATGTCTTCTTTGATAAAAAGAGAGTAACTAAGAATAGAACAGTGAGGAAGAGCATGAGGAAAAGATTAATATTAAACAAAGATGAGTGGGAGAGAGAAAGGGAGAGAGAAGGGAAAGCATATGGAAATGGTAGTAGACCCTCATTGTTACATAAAATTACATATAAGATGTTGTGAGGGGAAAGGCGGGAACAAGAGAGAGAAGTGAAGAATAGCAGATGAGGAAGAGAGGGAAGATAGGATGGGAGGGGAGGGGGGATAGTAAGGGATAATAAAGGTAGCAGAGGACAACAGTCACTAATATGACATTATGTAAAAATGTGAATGTGTAACTGATGTGATTCTGCAATTCGTATTTGGGGAAAATTGGGAGTTCATAACCCATTTGAGTCAAATGTATGAAAGATGATATATCATGAGCTTTGTAATGTTTTGAAAAACCAATAAAAATAAATAAACAAAGGTTTAAAATTGAGTGGGAAGAAATCAGCTAAAAAAGAGTTGAGATGCATTCATTTTGATAAGCAGAAAGTTTGTTTTGTGTAGTTGTAAATATCACAAATTTATTTTACCAGAAAACTGGCTTTTAAAAATGAACATATATTGAGATTAAAGGATAATCCACCTACCTTCATGAAAAATTCATATCATTTCCTATATTTTTCATATTTCATTTTTTTCGTGAATATTTTGTCATGGACCAGGTCTAGTCTTAGGCTACCTCTTCTGACAATTCGTACAATGTGTTGGATTGTTCTTTTCATCTTTTATTTGATAGTTTCTAGCTGATAATGTGTATTTTTCCTTATCTTTATTTGGAAATACATACCCAACTACATCTTTGCATTTTATGTTTTACTGGGGAAGAGACTCATCAAAAGCTCTTTATTATATGTATCAACAATCAAACATTTAGAGCATGCAATTATTCTTAATTTTGCATGAAAATATCTTTGTACCATTTTTCTTATAAAGATGTAGAATTATTAATAATGTCCCTACTGTAATAAGTAACTACTTACAAGAAGAATTAAACAATTGACTTTATATCAATCATGAATATGAAAATTAATAATATAAGTATTTGGCAATAAATATGCAATTGATAGAAATTAAAATCACGAGAAAGCCATTTAAAATGTCAGTGCATATGGTCCTTAAATAATAGGTTGTTCAAATAAAATTTCTCTAATTCATAAGAGTTAATATGCCATATTACAGCTTAATGTAATATAAAAACTTAAATGATAAGTATTGATAAATAAGAATGATACCTGTTTACTTAAATATGTTTATTTGATTTTCACTGTAAGATGTTAATTCTGGAAGACTTGAAAATTAAGAAAGATTTGGTCTATATTATTTCTAACTGGCTAATCAAAGTACTTTTAAATATATATGTATTTATATAACATATGTAATACATATGCATGAATATAGATACATATGTATAATAAATGTATTGTAATATATCTATAGGTTATTATAATTATTAAATTTTCTCAAGAAAAAAGAATGACTATAAAAAACATTCTTAAATGTAAATTTCATAGCATATTACTGTTTGTAATGACATGAGATAAAAACTCCTATGGAGGGAAAATGAAAAAGGAAGAGAGAGAAGGGGGAAAATGAGGAAGAAAGTGAGTAAAGAAGAGGGAGAGGAGTGTTTGATTATAAGATAAAAGTGGAGGGTCTGGGTGTCTGGCTCAGTGGTAACATGCTTGGCTAGCATGTGTGAGGCACTGGGTTATATTCTCATCACAACATATAAATAAATAAAATGAGGTCGATCAACAACTGAAAAAATTAAAATAAAAGTAGAAATATTACCAAAATCCCAAGTTTTTATGAATGCTAAATAAAAAAAATTGTTGCATAGCCTTATGTAATTTCTAGACTCCCAAAAATAGTCATTTAATGATAGATTACTAGTGCGATAACTAAAAATCCATTGCTCTTTCCTCGACATTCTGTGGCATGCTAGTGCTTAAATAAATTGTATTATAACAGAAAAAAAATTCTAATATTTCTACAGTAACTGACCCAGTTTAACATAAATGCAAGAAGATTCCCATGGGATATAATTGTATTTTGACGTTCATTTTTATTCAACACTGGTACATTACTATTTCTCCAGTTTATGCACATCATAATATGTATATTTCATTCACAATTTAGCAAATTTATACGCATTTGTTTTACTTTCAATCACTTCCTGCTTCAGAACACACGTATTCCTCTACGTTTCTTGACTGCTCCTTTCATGAGACTTTTTCCAAAGACATTATTTTTGATTTCCATTATCATTTTTGAAGCAAAACTCACACACCCGTCATGATAAACCATAACCCTAATATTACCATTAGATGTAAAACTGGTGGGAATGAATGATTGTATATCAATATAAGATTTCTTGCATACTTTCAAATATCAATTCAATCCATTATTTAAAGTGGAACCAGTTATATTATTTAATCACAGTATGGTCTATTCATGCATTATCTCTATGTTGATAGACACAGGGTACACCTCTGTGTACCCCCAATAATAATTTGTATATCTTCAAAATTTTGCTCCCAGAAATGGTGGAAGAAATACTCATGTCAACTGATCTACATATACATTTTATCACAGTAATATTCTGGACACAAAATGCAAAGGTCACACTTAGGATTGTCCCAAAGCCTAAATGGAAAGTGAACATGGATTACTAAAAACATCCATGTCTTGGATGCCTAATTCTCTCAAATGTCAATCCTATTGGTGAGTACAAATTTGTTTCTTCCCAAGATTATATATTCAACCTCAACCATGTTGAAAATGTCTAATCCTATCACTCACTTTATATTTTGTCTAATTTCCTAATGTCTCTATTGATATCTCTTTTCCTACATATTTTCCCCAGTTCATCATAGTGACTGATTCTTCACATGTGCTGACATTTACATTCACTCTTTATCCGAAACCCTATTGCTAAAGAACTTTTTGTCCAAATACTATACTCACTCTTTTTTCTAAACCTACCGACTATTTACCTAATCCTACGACTATCCCTTTTTGACTGGATGATCTCTTCAACAATCAATCATCCAAGGTACAAGGTTCTATACCATTGTATATTGATTTATCTGAGACATCTGTGCAGAACATACTTCAAAGCTAAGTATCCCAATCACGGGCCCAATGCCTTTCTGGTCTTCAAATCTTACCTAGATTTCAGTTTTCATAATTATATTTTACCTGTATGTTCTTATATATATTGCAGGTTCCCAATACCATTATTCATCCAGCAGAATGATTCCTAACACAAATCGAACATGTTATTAATCCTAACTATACACTGTTCCCTCAATCCAACTTTACAGAAGAGCAGGGACAGAATTGGTCTTACAATACAGGGGTGTAGGGGATCTTCCACCTGTTGACAACCTCAAATTTCCATGCAGATATGATCCCTGGAGAAGATGCAGGCAGCTATGAAAGGCCTGAGAGAGCAAAAGTCATCTTCCATGGCAAACAACTGGGTCAGGTTGAAAGCATGTGTCTGAATCATCCTCTCTTTTCTTAATGTAGGGAAGATTGACCAAACTAGGCCTGTGTGGAGAGCTGTTCCCAGGTGCCTATGGTTTCTATACCATTCGAACTTGTGAAAGTGTCACAGGAATTAGGGGCATCCTCCATATTATGAGACCCTAGGATGCAAATTTTAGGACAAAGTGGTTGCAAAGGCAGTGACCACATTCAGTTCCTGAAGGAAGTGACCTCACCTCACATCCTTGTTGATGGAACTCTCCGAATTTGGGTACCAGGAAGCCAGGAATCCAGACCCAGTCCAAGCTCCAGTCACAGTGGTCTCACTTGTTTGGATTTACCAAGGACAGAGTCAGTCTTTTGTGGTACCTAGTGATGTGAGGATGGCCAAATGACAGGAAAGTTCTGAAGACGGGCCCTTCCGGAGAAAGAAGGTAGAGGCTCACTGCTGTCTCCTGACCACTTCACAGAGTTGACCCAGGAGACCAGATCTGAGACAGGACTGGACATTTCTGGGGAACATAGTATATCCCTCCAGTCAGAGGACACTCTGGATAGTTTCAGACCTACTTGGGGGAAGGAGGTGACTTTGTGGGTGTTTGAGTGGGATTGTGGTTTTTTCTCATGTTCTGAGAATAGTTAGGAAAGGGGGTTTGTTTGGTTTGGAGTGAACTGTTTCTAGTTAGTCCTTTGACAAGGCGAGTGTTTCTATGTCTGTGTATCCCACTGTGTCCATGGTTGTAGACATTAGAAAAGAGAATGCCCCAATGGGTGTGTTCTGTCAAAGAGAAAACTTCCAAGCATTCATCCTGCCCATTTTATATATGGACTGTGGCTTGCCTTATCATTGGGCAACACCTACTATTTTCTTACGTTCCTGTATCCTTCCTGAATTCTGGCCACTCTCCAAAATAGGCTCATGGTTTTGTGTACAAGATATGTACCACTTCCAAGCTCTGTGACATGGCCATGTACTGGATAGCTTAAGGGAATGGCAAGCATCTCAGAAAACTCTGATATCAGTGTGACCAGTAAAGTCTCAGTGGAGAAACCCTGCTTTGGGCCTTTTGATTACCTATTGTTATGTTGCCCTGAATATCAGGAATGTCTTTTCCTCAGGCTACTCCTTCCTGAAGCCTGAAGAAAACAGTTTTCACATGGAAATGAATGGGCATTGCCTTTGTGTTTTACAATAAAACCTTCACAGAGATTAGGCTCTACTTATCTTAAAAATACTTTTAAATTGTATCTAAGTGTAAAAAGTAACATGTAACTGTACATATCTTTTTGATAACAAGTTCAATTATACAACACAAATGATACACATAAATTTGAAACATGTTTTTATTTTAAGCCTAGAATTACCATACAACCTTAGAACACCAGCATGATACAATGCTCTTTTGAAGCTTCTACCTTACACACTTGTATACCTGGAAGATATGAACACATTAACACCACAATTACATTGATGTTTTTGTATTAACCAAGTTTAGCTTTTTAAAGAAATAACCTGGCATAATTTTATAAAAACAGTAGTGTTTATCCAGCTGTTTAATTTTTTAAGATTACTTGCTCAAAACTTACACATATAACCAACTTACACAAACCTTTTTATTATTTACTTAAACCATTTTAATTACTTAATCATATAGACTCTCTTATCGAGAAACACATTTTCCCTCTATTAAATCTATATCTAGAAACTTTTAGTTTCTCTTTTCCATCTGTGAACCTCTTTCTGTTCACATTTTGAAACAATACTTATAAATTTCTGAATTTAAGCAGATTATTTTGTAGACATCAACATTTTAATTAGGGCCTGTTTGTACACCTAGAAAACTTATAGGCCTAATTCTAAAGACATCTTTATTTTTATCTGTTTACCCAATTTGAATTGAACCATTTGAATCACGTGAATCCAAGATATTTATATCAATTTTTAAATATTTTATGAGCGCTCCTCATCTGTCAATTGTCATATCACTGCATGATATATGGACATACACACATACAGACATACCAACATACAACACGTAACACAAGTGTAACACATAACACAATAGTGAAGGCCTTGTAGCTTTTTCAGGTGAAATATCCATTGCAATGTTTAAAAACTCCACAGTTGATCAAAAATAGAACTGATCAGATAACATTAACCCATCTGCAGGATCAAGATCATGAGCTCAAAAAATAAAAAATACAGAATCTAAGAAAAAGCAAGAGTGCCAAAAAAGATGACTGGCCAGTAATTAGTATATACCATATAATGTACTTATTGTTTGGATCTAGTTTGAGTTCAGGTAAAAAGACACTTTTACTCCTTTTTATCTGTCTCCTGCTGAGTGCTGCAGGCTTCTTTTATTTGCATATCAACTTAAGTCCTGGCTGAGGACTTGAAAACTATAAAGGCTGGAGTTCTGAGCAGAAACCTCATGCCTAAGGCATTTTAGCTATAAGTCATAATATCCAGGTTTGAATGTTGAAAATTATGATGCAAGTTTAAGATGTAATTCTCAAAATTTTATATCTTTATGTTTTTCTACACTAGAAAATCTTGAGTCCCTTAGCCTCACCACAAAAAAACTGAAAATATGATCATTTTTTGATAATATTAAAGCCACCATCATAAGAAGTTTCTCTAGGATCATCAAGCCACTTTCTTTGTTCTGAAGTTTCTAAAGTAGTACTAAGCTACATTAAATTTCTTGAAAAAAATTTTAAAAACAACCACAGACTACCATTTGTATCCCAAATTAAGCTTTAAAAATTTCCAAGACTGTTGCTAATTAATGTCATTTCACTAAGCCAGACCAACGTTTTAATTTAGCACGTTTTTAAAAAAATCTTACACATTGAAGGGAACAGATATCATATCATAATTTATTATCTTTGCCCAAGTTAATGCACTGGTATAAATAGTGAAATTTTCTCAGGCTACCTAGTTCAAAATTAAAACTCTTTAATTATTTTTTTATCCGAAGTATTTAAGTTTTCTAGCATCAGCTATCTTAAATCAAACTAAACTCTTGTTAAAACCCAACTTTTATCTGTAAGATAGTGCAATGCTTTAGAAACCCATTCAGATACCAGATTGTTACAATTAAAAATATCATCTTTTAAATACAATTTCAGCCAAGATCATCCCCAAGAAACAATCTAAAATATCAACATATTACTGCATTCATGGTCCCTTTTGTTAAGTAAACAGAGGTGGAGCAATCCTTAAAGTGCAGGTAAGGAATAAGGGAGTTCCCCACAGCAAAATGGCTCTGGCACCTGCTGGGAGTCCCTTAGCCTCACCATTTACTTACAGGATTAGTCCTTCTGGTGGTTTGACCCCAGGCACCAGGCATATTCTATATCTCCCACCTTTTCAGTAGTCAGCTTCCAAAAAATTCATCCTCTGCTTGCAATTGTTTTGAGTGCTAGGCTTCCCCAAGAGGGCAGAGTGTGGTTCATTGAAAGTCCCCACTGGTGTGTCAAAATTTATGACTGAAAGTTTGGTTCCCATCCCCAAAGCCAATTAATAACAATTTAATAATGAGGATAGGGTTTTGAGAAAAGTTTAAGCGAGATATCAATGTTCTTAGACCCCAGGCATTTCCTTCTGCAGTGGGCGTGCTCAAGCCAACTATGGGAAGAAAAGAAATCACTGCTTCCCTAATCTCGCTTAACAAAGAGAAGAAAAGTTTATCAAAGTTCTTTAAAACACAGCTAAGAGAGGTGTAAAAGGTGAGAACAGAAAAGCTGGCGGTTCTATTGACTTTTGGTCCCTCACAGAAGAAGCTTTAGGTTAAATTTTAGCTAAAGTTATTTCCACACATCTAAGGCAGGTTGGAACTCGGGACTCTGCATCGGTCCAAACAATGCCATCACATTTAACAGAAACACAGATAAAAAGACACATAAAAGACCATCATTCAGCTCCCGTTTGTTCACAACCCCAAGATCAACAATCTTGTGACTCAGGGAGAATGGAGGGAAGAGGGGGAGGAGCAGAAGGTTTGAGTTATAGGATTGTGGGCAAAGGGGTCAGATTGGAGGCAGCGACCAGGAAAGGCTTCAGGGACAGAGGCATGGAATGGCTTTGTCCCATAATGAGAGTTACTCAAACAGAGACAAGGACAAAACAAACGTAACACAAACACGGGCACACAGTTAACGTTTAACACGAGTTCAGAAGTAAAGATTAGAACCCAGTAACTGGCATAACCTGATGAGTTACACCACAAAGACAGACAGTGAATTCAACCTGAGAGAAAAAAGTAGCCAGCAAGACCTGATGGGTTTGCAACAGAGTCACTTAATGAGGGCTCATCTGTCCCTCCTCACCTAATGAGGGCACTTCCGTATCTCCTCACCTAATGAGATCACATCTGTCCCTCCCCGAGTCCTTCAAGGTGTCCCTTGCAAGAACGTGGCCGGTGGCTTTAGGACACGTTTGTCCACCACTGCCAGGGGGAACTTACACGCTCTGCTGGCAGCCACTCTGCCAACCCAAACCGAAAACCGAAAAACCAAACCTGAACAAAAAGCTCTGAGCGATCACAAGGAAAAATGGAAAGAGGCGCCTTTCTTACCCTCAGAGGGGTCCGTTGGGATCTCCTTGTTCGGTGCTGCACGATTCCCGGCCAACTCACCAAAATTAAGGGTTCAGCGAATGTCGGAGGAAGAGACCACCAAGAGACCGCGGATCATGCAACAGCAAAAAGCATTTATTGAGTTCCAATCCATCATGCTGGGGCTCCGTGCTCACTCAAGAAGGGAGAGCAGCCCAGAGCCACAAGCAGGAGTTGAGCAGTGCTTAAGTACACTTTTCGGGGAGGGCGGGACTTTACATACATCACAGTCTCTTTTAAAAAATCATCATACACCACGGGAAAATCAAACAACAATTCCAAAGATGATTAGCTCATTCTTTGGTGGGAACAGGTATGGCAGGAGTGATAGGTCAGTTCTAAAGTGGGGTACACATTGAAACTGATTGGTTTAGGCCCTGTGATGCCTATGTGCCAGGCCACAAAGGGTACTAGGTTATTAAACAATCAGGCAGTCAGGGGAAAATTTACTTGGCAGTCCGGGAATTGTCCTACAAGCTAAAGGAATTTCAGGTTTTGTGTATAGCATAGGAACGTAACAATACCTGGTCCTTTACATTTTAACTCAGACCTTGCAGCTTAGAAACTTTGCAACACCCAGTCTTTTAAACTTTAAATTTTACACATTAATTTCAATTTCTTTTACACTTACAGATTACTTCTGGTTCACAACAAGGGTGTCAAAGCCACCCTGACTTTAGGCAAATGAGGGGCAAGGGAGCTTATTTTGGACACTGTTTTTGGCTGTGCCCCACATGGCAACCTCCAGCCAGATGTTATGATGAGTGTCTTTATGGAAGATGAGTGCCATGTAGGAGTCTTGTGGTTTTAATTGTGGTCATTTGTGTGGCGGTTGAAAGAGATGACTGGGTCCACATGGGCTTGAACTCTGCTGTGATTCCTCTTAGAGACTGAGTTCTGGAACTGACCTCAGAAAAGTATTGCCATGAATTGTGTTGGGATAACAGGAGGCCACGCATGAGCATCGCCCTTGGAAACTGAGATATAGGCCCAAGATGGCTTTCCACAGAGCACTGAGAATCTCAGCCAGGATATCACATTATTTTTTTGTGAATGACTTGGCAGCCATAGTTGAGAGTCAAAACACACATGAACCTCACATTCAAGACCTCAATGGGCCTGGCTTCATGTGACCTTTTGGCCACTCTTTGGGAAGCCTTGCCTTAAAGAGTTCTGCAGAGCTTTCATTGAAATCAGCTTCCTCACCATGTAATGGTTCCTGAATGAATTGATACCCACAGTGCCTCCAACTTCATCCTTGAAAAATGGCTAGATAAATACCATGAATTTTTTTGAAATTTTCATGACCAGGTGGCCCTGGAGAACCTTTGGATGTTCTATTGCTGATCATGAGTGTACCAGACAGTGCCTTGATTGACTGGGTTTCAAGAAAATGTTGTAGAACAGAGATGCTAGTGAGTTGGAGCCTCCTGAGTAGTGGGTGTAGAGAAGTGGACTATAGGTTTGTGAATAAATACCTGTGGTTTTACCACGTAGATCTGCCATTGGCTTCAAAAGACTTGTGACTGACATGGTGCAGGCCACAGATCCTTATATGTATAGGCATCTTGTTATATTGAGAGGTTTGAGGGCAATGTTCAGAATCCGGTTGCTATAGTCAAGGGGGAAAGCTATGAGGGATAGACCCCTGTTTTGAACATTCTCCTGGAGACCCTGACCAACCACACGTGACAGAACTCCCTCCAGCACTGTGTCCTTGTTGAACTACTTGTATTTCATTAAGCCAATACCAAACTCCCAGTGCCACAGTAAGAAACACCACGAAAATGGAGGATGATGACCAAATGGTTTCACAGACCACAAGGGGAGACACTTAACTACCAGTGACCACAGTTTACCTACAAAGGGAGAATTCAGAACTCCTTCCTCATGTTCATTAGAAAATAAGGAACCATTTTCTCCAGGTCACATAGATGCAGATCCAGATTTGATGGTGTCACTACAAAAGAAGCTAAATCTTCTGACAACCACATATATTTCATGTGCCCAACCTCAGAGGAAGTTTCTCAAGAAGTCTTTAGGCCAGCAGAGCTCCATGTTTGTGCAGTTTTTAACCTCTTCCTTACTTTTGGAAACTGTTCTAACACATCGAATGTTGTGAACTCCTGAGCATTTTCAGTTCCACATATGTAATCACAGGTTTTCGAACTCCTCACCACTAATTGGGTCTCACTTGGAGTGAAGTTAATGTCGAGGAATTGTTCTGGATGAGAGTGGCAAGATTTTTGTGTAGCACATACTTGCATACACATTAGATTCATTTTCCTATTTTCCATTTTAAATACTGATCCCTGACACTAACACATACCCGACTAGAATCTGAAAACTAATCCTAATATGATGGATAAAAAGAAACCTAACCGAAAAGAAATACAGGCCTTCCATAGGAGGCATGGTGTATACTTTGATTTGCCTTCTGCTTAATCAAGGGTATGTGTTATAAATCTTGTCAAATTTTCTTTGTAATATTTCTCCATGATATATATATATATATATATATATATATATATATATATATATATATATATATATTTTTTTTTTTCTCAAAACATGAAACATATGTGTATTATTAAACACTCCCTAAATTCATTCATGTTCCTGTATGTGGATTTATTATCAACTTTTCACAAGATTATTCTCAGAAATATTCAACCACCTGAAATACATATTTCTTTCCTAGTACTGAAAACTAACTTCAATGAATGGTGCTTACAAATCCTAATATTTCTACAGTAACTGACCCAGTTTAACATCAATGCAAGTAGATTCCTATGGGACATGATGTGTATTTTGAAGTTCATTTTTATTCAACACTGGCACATTACTATTTCTTCAGTTTATGGAAATCATAGGATATATCTTACATCCACAAGTACACAAATTTATAGACATTTGGCTCAATTTCAATCACTTTCTCCTTGAGAACACATATATTACTCCATGTTTCTTTATGTCTATTCACTAGACTTCTTTCTAAACACATTATTTTCGATTCCATAATCATTTTTGAAGCAAAACTCACACTCTTCATGATAAACCGTAACCCTAATATTACCATTAGATATATAACTGGTTGGAATGAATGTATGTATATCAATATAAGATTTGCTATATATTTTCAGATATCAATTCAATGCATTATTTAAAGTTGGAAATAGTTATATAATTTATTCACAATATTGTCTATTCATGCATCATCTCTAGATTCATCAACACAGGTTACAACAATTTGTATCCTCAGTACTAATTTATAAGTTTTCAAAATTTTGCTCCCCAAAATGGTGGAAGAAATACTCATGTCACCTGATGTACATATACATTTTATCACAGTAATATAATGGACACAGTATTGATAAATAAGAATGATACCCTTTTACTTAAATATGTTTATTTGATTTTCACTGTAAGATGTTAATTCTGGAAGACTTGAGAATTAAGAAAGATTTTGTCTATATTATTTCAAACAGACTAATCAAAGTACTTTTAAATATATATATATATATATATATATATATATATATATATATACATACATATATATATATAACATATGTAATACATATGCATGAATATAGATAATATGTATAATTAATGTATTGTAATATATCTATGAGGTGATTATAATTTTTAAATTTTCTCAAGAAAAAAGAATGACTATAAAAAACTGTCTTAAATGTAAATTTCATAGCATACTACCGTTTGTAATGACATGAGAGAAAAATACATATGGAGGGATAATGAAAAAGGAAGAGAAAGAAGGAAGAAAATGAGGAAGAAAGTGAGAAAAGAAGAGGGAGAGTAGTGTTTGATGAAAAGATAAAAGTGGAGGGGCTGGGTTTGTGGCTCAGTGGTATCATGCTTGTCTACCATTTGTGAGGCACTGGGTTATATTCTCAGCACCAGATACAAATAAATAAAATGAAGGTCTATCACAAACTGAAAAAATAAAAAATAAAAAACTAGAAATATTACCATAATTCCAAGGTTTTATGAATGTTAAATAAAAAAAATGTTATATAGCCTTATGTAATTTCTACACTCCCCAAAGTAGTCATTTAATGTTAGATAATTAATGCTATAACTGAAAATCCATTGCTCTTCCCTCTACCTTCTGTGGCATGCTAGTGCTAAAATAAATTGTATTATAACACCAAAAATAATTCTAATATTTCTACAGTAACTGACCCAGTTTAACATCAATGCAAGAATATTCCTATGGGATATAATGTGTATTTTGACGTTCATTTTTATTCAACACTGGTATATTACTATTTCTCCAGTTTATGCACATAATAGGATGCATATTTCATCCACAATTTAGATAATTTATACGCATTTTTTTACTTTCAATCACTTCCTGCTACAGAACACATGTATTCCTCCATGTTTCTTGACTGCTCTTTTCATGAGACTTTTTTCCAAACACATTATTTTCGATTTCCATTATCACTTTTGAAGCAAAACTCACACACCCGTCATGATAAACCATAACCCTAATATTACCATTACATGTATAAGTGGTGGGAAAGAATGATTGTATATCAATATAAGATTTCTTACTTAGTTAAAAGTATCCATTCAATCCATTATTTAAAGTGGAACCAGTTATATTATTTGGTCACAGTATGGTCTATTCATGCATTACCTCTATATTGATAGACACAGGGTACACCTCTTTGTACACCCAATACTAATTTATACGTCTTCAAAATATTGCTCCCAGAAATGGTGGAAGAAATACTCATGTCAACTGATTCTACATATGCATGTTATCATAGTAATATTCAGGACACAAAATGCAAAAGTCACACGTATGATTGTACCAAAGCCTAAAAGGGAACTGAACATGGATTACTAAAAACATCCATGTCCAGGTTGCCTAATGCTCTCAAATGTCAATCCTATTGGTGACTACATATTTGTTTCTTCCTAAGATTATATATTCAATCTCAAAACTGTTGAAAATGTCTATTTTTTTTTTACTCACTTTATACTTTGCCTGATTTCCTAATGTCTCTATTGATATCTGCTTTCCTACATATTTTCCCCAGTTCAACATTGTGACTGACCCTTCAAATGTGCTGACATTGACATTCACTCTCTAACCGAAACCCTATTGCTAATGAACTTTGGTCCAAATCCTATACTCACTCTTCTTCCAAAGCATACTGACTATCTTCCTGATTCTATCGACTATCCCTTTTTGATTAGATGTTCTCTTCTACATTCAATCATCTAAGGTACAATGTCATATGCCATTGTTTATCGATTTATCTGAGATATGTATGCAGAATGTAATTCAATGCTATGTATCCCAATCAATTTCCCAATGCACTTCTGAGCTTCAAATCTTACTTAGATTTCTGTTTTTATACTTATATTTCACCTATATATCCATGTTAAGTAAAATGAATATTTTTGGATCTGTAGATGATATATATTTCATCATGAATTTTCTACTCACCTGATATACATATATATTTATCTCAGTAATATTCCAGACACAAAATACAAGGGTCACACTTATGATTGTACCAAAGCCTAAATTGAATGTGACCATGTATTACTAACATCATCCATGTCCTTGTTCCCTAACACTCTCAAATATCATTGCTATTGGTGACTACATATTTGTTTCTTCCTAACATTATATATTCAACCTCAACCCTGTTAAAAATGTATTTTCCTATCACACACTTTGAACTTTGCCTGATTTCCTAATGTCTCTATTGATAAATGCTTTCCTACACCTTTTCTCCAGTTCATCATTGTGAATGACTCTTCACATGTGCTGACATTGACATTCACTCTCTCACTGAATCCCTATTGCTAAAGAACTTTTGGTCCAAATGCTTTACTCAGTCTTCTTTTGAAACCTACCAACTATCTTCCTTATCCTACCAACTGTCCCAGTTTGAGTGGATGTTCTCTTCTATATTCAATGATCCAATGTACAAGGTCCTATTACCATGATTATCTATTTAACTGAAACATCTGTGCAGAATGTAATTCAAAGCTATGTATACCAATCAAGTGCCCAATGACCTTCTGGGCTTCCAATCGTTCCTAGATTTCTGTTTTCATACTTATATTTCACCTCTATAGTCTTATAAATATCGCAGGTTCCCAATAACATTATTCATACAGCAGAACAATTCCTAACCCAAATCGAACATGTTATTAACCCTAACCATACACTGTTCCCTCAATCTAACTTTACAGAAGAGCAGGGAAAGATTTGGTCTTACAATACAGGAATTTAGGGGATCTTCCACCTGCTGAGAACCTCAAACGTCCATGCAGAAATGATGCCTGTAGAAGATGTAGGCAGCAATGAAAGACCTGAGAGAGTAAGAGTCACCTTCCATGGCCAATGACCTGGTCAGGATGAAGGGATGTGTCTGAATCTGCCTCTCTCTTCTTAGTGTAGAGAAGATGGACCAAAACAGGCCAGTGTGGAGAGCTGTTCTGGAGTGCCTATGGATGATATACCATTCTAACTTGTGAAAGTGTCACAGGAACTAGGGGCAGCTTCCATCTAATGGGGCCTTTGGAAGCAACTATTAGGACAATGTGTTTGCCAAGGCAGTGACCTCATTCAGTTCCTGAAGGAAGTGACCTCACGTCATTTCCTTGGTGTTCGAAATCTCTGAACATGTGGTCCAGGAAGCCAGGCACCCAGAGCCAGTCCCAGTCCCAGTCCCAGTGATCTCACTTGTTTGGATTTACCAAGGACAGAGTCAGTCTTTCTTGGTACCTACTGATGTGAGGATGGCCAAATGCGAGTAAAGCCCTGAAGAGGGCCCTTTCCTGAGAAACCAGGTTGTGGCTCACCGCTGGCTCCTGTCAACATCACAGAGTTGGACAAGGAGAACAGATCTGAGACAGAACAGGCCATTTCATGGAAACATAGTATGGCCCACCAGTCAGAGGACACTCCGGATAGTCACAGACCTACTTGGGGGAAGGAGGTGCATTTGTGGGTGTGGATGTGGGTTTGTGGTTTTGTCTCATGTTCTGAGAATAGGTAAGAAAGGCAGTTTGTTTGGTTTGGAGTTAATTGATTCTAGTAAGTCGTTTGAAAAGGCAAGTGTTTCTGGGTCTGTGTATCCCACTGTGTCCGTGGTTGTAGACATTAGAAAAGAGAATGCTTCAATGGATGTGTCCTGTCTAGTAGAAAGCTTCCCCGGATTCATACTTCCCATTTATTAATGGACTGTGGCTTGCATTATCGATGGGCAACCCCTGATATCTACCTAAGTTCCTGTTTTCTTTCTGATTTCTGGCCACTTTCCAGAATAGGCTCATGGTTTTGTGTCCAAGATGTGTACCACCACCAAGCTCTGTGACATGGACATGTACTGGATAGCTGAAGGGAATGGCAAGCATCTCAGAAAACTTAGATATCAGTGTGATCAGGAAAGTCTCAGTGGAGAAATACTGCTTTGGTACCTATTGTTCTGTTGCCCTCAATGTCAGGAAGCTTTTTGCCTCTGGCCACCCCTTTGGGAAGCCTAAAGAAAACAGTTTTCAAATGGAAATCAATGGGGATCACCTGTGACTCTTTGCTTAATTGCATTGGAAAGGGATATGTCTGAATCAGGCTCTAGGTCCTGTGTTAGGCTTTGGCTTAGATTCTCAGCACATGATGGATGTAAAGAAAATCCCATGTTTGCATCCAAAACTAAATTGGCCAAAAGAGCAGTCATTATGGAAGAAGTCTCTCGCCTTCCCCTGTAAGGTTCCTTACCTCCTTCAAGTGAGAATAGGAACCTTTGGATCAAATGAGTTCTTCAAAGCCCTTTAGAGGCTATCCCATAGGTGCTTGGGTTTTCTCCAGAATCCAAATCACATAAAGAATCTATACCTGACAGTCAGTAGGCCTCAAAATGATGGAGCAAAGCAATATTAACAGCAGGCCTATTTGCTCACTCCTGGTTCCCCGGACGAATGTCCAGGCCACCCTGACTTTAGGCAAATGAGGGGCAATGGAGGTTATTTTGGACACTGTCTTGGGCTGTGCCCCTCATGGAAACCTCAAGCCAGAGGTAATGATGAGTGTCCATATGGAAGAAGATGAGGGCCATGTGGGAGTGTTTTGGTTTTAATTGTGGTCATGTGTGGGCGTTGGAAGGGATGACTGGGTCCACCTTGGCTTGAACTCTGTTGTGATTCCCCTTAGAGACTGAGTTGTGGACCTCACCTCAGAGAAGTATTGCCATGAATGGTGTTGGGATTTTAGGAGGATTCACATGAGAGTCACCCTTGGAAAATGAGATCTAGGCCCAGGGTGGCTGTTCACAGAGCACTGGGAATCTCAGCCAGGTTACCACATGATTTTATTCTGAAAGACTTGGCAGCCATATATGAGAGTCAAAACACACATGGATGTCACAATGTAGATCCTAATGGGCCTGGATTCATGTGATCATTTGGCCACTGTTTGGGAAGCCTTGCCTGTGAGACTTCTCCAGAGATTTCATTGAAATGAGCTTCCTAACCATGTAATAGTTCCAGAATGAAATGAAACACACAGTGCCTCCAACTTCAACCTTGAAAAATGGCTAGATAAATACCAAGAAATTTTGAAACTTCCCATGACCAGGTGGCACTGGAGAATCTTTGGATATCCTGTGGCTGATCATGAGATTACAAGACAGTGCTTTGATTGACTGGTTTTCATGAAAATGGTTCAGAACAGAGATACCAGGAAGTTGGAGCCTGCTGAGGAGTGGGCCTACAGCAGTGGTGGGCAGGTGTGTAATAAAACAACTGTGGTGGGGCCATGTGGATCTTCCATTGGCTTCCAAATGGCTTGTGACTGACATGGTGCAGCCAGCAGACCCTTGTATGTAAAGGCATCTTGTCATATGGACAGGATTCAGGGCAATGTTTAGAATCAGGTTGCTATGGTCAAGGGGGAAAGTCATGTGGGATATAAGCCTGGTTGGTGCATTCTCCTGCAGACCCTGACCTACCAAAAGTGACTGAACTCACTCACGCACCGGGTAACTGTTGAATTCTTTGTATATCATGAAGCAAATACCAAAATCCCAGTGCAGCAGCAAGAAACACCACGAAAAGTGGAGGATGACCAAATGGCCTCACAGTCCACATGTGGATACACTTATCCCCCAGTTGCCACAGTTTACCTACAAAAGAAAATTCAGCACTGCTGCCACATATTCAGTGGAAAATAAAAAACCATGTCCTCCAGGTAACATAGATGCAGACACAGCTTTGATTGTCTCACTACAATGGAAGCTAAATCTCCCGACAACAACATATATTTCAAGTGCCCAAACTCAGAGTCAGTTTCTCAAGAAGGATTTAGGGAACCAGAGCTCCATGTTTGTGGACTGTTTTCCCTGTCCCTTACTTTTGAAATCTCCTCTACCGTCTTCAAGGTTGTGAACTCCTGAGCACATTCCATTCCAGATATTTATTCACAGATTTTCTAACTCTTCTCCTCTAATTGTGCCTTAGTCTCGGTGATTGTAATGTCAAGGCATCCCTTTCTCTGTAGCCTATTCAGCACATATATTTTTACATGCAATTATAGAATCTTACCTGATACCACACGTGCATTCTTGTGAGGTGACTGACTTGGCAGATACAAATTGTAAGAGATCACTCCTCCTAAACGCTGTTGGAACTGAAAATTCAATCTATGAGTGAGCTTCCTTGTTGAACAACATTATACATAAATCTATATTCAATAAAATAAATATATTTGGATCTGTAGATGACATATATTTCATGGTGAATTTCAATTGGAATATATTATGCTATTTTTAATGTCTGTGTGTTTGTGTATGTATATATATATATATATATATATATATATATATACACACACTCTCCAGATTTTTCAAAATATGAAATATATATCTTGTTATACACTCCCTAAACTCATTCATATTCAAGAATGTATATTTATAATCAAAATTTCACAAGAGTATTCTCAAAATTATTCATTCACCTGAAATACATATTTGTTTCCTAGTACTGAAAACTATCTTCAGTGAATGGTGCATACAAATCCTAATATTTCCACAGTAACTGAACCAGTTTAACATCAATGCAAGTAGATTCCTATGGGACATGTTGTGCATTTTGACATTTATTTTATTCAACACTGGTACATTACTATTTCTTCAGTTTATGCTCATCATAGCAAATATATTTCATCCAAAACTTTGCAAATTTATAGGCACTTTGTTCACTTTCAATCACTTTATTTTACAGAACACGTGTGTTCCTCCATGTTTTTGATGGGTCTTTTCATGAGACTTCTCTCCAAACACATTATTTTCGATTTCCATGATCACTTTTGAAGCAAAACTCAAAGACACTTCGTGATAAACCATAACCCTAATATTACCATTAGATCTATTGCTGGTTGGAATGAATGATGGTATATCGATATAAGATTTCTTATATATTTTCAGATATGAATTCAATCTATTATTTAAAGTGGGACCAGTTATATTATTTATTCACAATGTGGTCTATTCATGAACTATCTCTATATTCATAGACACAGTGTATACCTCTTTGTACCACCAATACTAATTTATAGGACTTCAAAATATTGCTCCCAGAAATGCTGGAAGAAATACTCATGTCACACGATCTACATATACATTTTATCACAGTAATATTCTGGACACAAAATGCAAAGGTCACACTTATGATTGTACCAAAGCCTAAAAGGAAAGTGAACAGGGATTACTAAAAACATCCATGTCCACATTGCCTAATACTCTCAAATGTCAATCCTATTGGTGACTACATATTTGTTTCTTCCTAAGATTATATAGTCAAACTCAACCCTGTTCAAAATGTCTAATCCTATCACTCACTTTATACTTTCCCTGATTTTGTAATGTCTCTGTTATTATCTGATTTCCTACATATTTTCCAAAGTTCATCGTTGTGACTGAATCTTCATATGTGCTGACATTTACCTTCACCCTCTAACAGAAACCCTATTGCTAAAGAAGTTTTTTTTTTTCCAAATCCTATACTCACTCTCCTTCCAAAACCTACCAACTATCTTCCTAATCTTACCTACTATCCCATTTTGACTGGATGTTCTCTTCCACATTCAATCATCCAATGTACAAGGTACTATGCCATTGTATATGGATTTATCTGAGACATCTGTGCAGAAAGTAAGTCAACACTAAGTATCCCAATGAAGGGCCCAATGCCCTTCAGGGCTTCAAATCTTAGATTTCTGTTTTCATACATATATTTCACCTACATATTCTTATAAATATTGTAGGTTCCCAATAACATTATTCATCCAGCAGAATAATTCCTAACACAGATTGAACATGTTATTAACCCTAACCATACACTCTTCCCTCAATCTAACTTTACAGAAGAGCAGGGACAGAGTTGGTCTTACAAGACAGAAATTAAGGGATCTTTCACCTGCTGAGAACCTCAAAGGTCATTAAAGAAATGATCCCTGGAGAAGATGTAGGCAGCTATTAAGGACCTCAGAGAGCAAAAGTCATCTTCCATGGCAAACAACCTGGTCAGGATGAAGGGTTGTGTCGGAATCAGCCTCTCTCTTCTTAATGTAAAGAAGATGCAGCAAACCAGGTCTGTGTGGAGAGCTGTTCCTGGGTGCCTATGGTTGTATACCATTCTAACTTGTGAAAATGTCAGAGTAAGTAGGTGCAGCCTCCATCTCATGGGACCCTTGGAAGCAACTGTTAGGACAAAGTGGTTGCCAAGGTAGGGACCTCATTCAGTTCCTGAAGGAAGTGACCTCACCTCACTTCCTTGGTGATGGCATTCTCTGAACTTGGGATCCAGGTAGCCAGGCATCCAGAGCCAATCCCAGTTCCAGTCCCAGTGGTCAAAATTTTTCGGATTTACCAAAGACAGAGTCAGTCTTTCTTGGTACCTACTTATGTGAGGATGGCCAAATGCCAGGAAGGTCTGAAGAGGGGCCTTTCCTGAGAAAGCAGATAGTGGCTCACCACTGGCTCCTTACAGCTTCACAAAGTTTGCCACAGAGACTAGATCTGAGACAGGACAGCCCATTATGAGGGAATTTATTATGGCCCACTATCAAACGACACTCCATATTGTCACAGACGTACTTGGGGGTCTGTGTGGGTGTGGGTGTGGGTATTTGTTTGTGGTTTTGTCTCATGTTCTGAGAATAGGTAAGAAAGTCGGTTTGTTTGGTTTGGTGGGAACCGATTCTAGTAAGTCGTTTGACAAGGCTAGTCTTTCTATGTCTGTGTATCCCACTGTGTCCATGGTTGTAGACAATAGAAAAGAGAATGCATAAATACATGTGTCCTTTCTAGTAGAAATCTTCCCAGCATTCATTCTGCCCAATTTATGAATGGTCTGCGGCTTGCCTAATGGATGGGCAACACCTAATATCTTCTTAAGTTCCTGTTCTCTACCTGAATTATGGGCAATCTCCAGAATACGCTCATGGTATTGTGTCCAAGATATGTACCACCTCCACGCTCTGTGATACGGCCATGCACTAGAGACCTGAAGGAAATGATGAGCATCTCAGAAAACTCAGATATCAGTGTGACCAGGAAAGTCTCAGTGGAGAAACCCCGCTTTGGGCCTTTTGCTTACATATCCTTCTGTTGCCCTGAATGTCAGGAAGGTCTTTGCCTCAGGCTACGCCTTTTTGAAGCCTGAAGAAAACAGTTTTCAAATGGAAATGTATGGACATTACCTGTGGCTCTTTCTTAATTGCTTTGGAAAGGGATGTGTCTGAATCAGCCTCTTGGCCCTGTGTGAGGCTGTGGCTTAGATTCTCAGCACCTGATGGATCTAAAGAAAAATCCCATGTGTGCATCCAAATCAAAAAGCCAAAAGAGCAGTAATTTTGGATGAAGTCTCTCACCTTCCTCTGTAAGGTTTCTGACTTCCATCATTGAGAATACAGATCCTTTGCGTCAAATGAGTTCTTCAAAGCCCTGCAGACACTAGACCATAGGTTCTTGGGTTTTCTCATGACTCCAATTAACATAAAGAATCTAAACCCCACAGTCAGTAGGCCTCAAAATCGAGAATAAGAGCAATATTAACGGCTGGCCTCTTTGAACACTCCTGGTTCACAGGAAGGATGTCCCGGCCACACTGACTTTAGGCAAATGGATGCAAGGGAGCTTATTTTGGACACTGTCTTGGGCTGTGCCCCTCATGGAAACCTCCAGCCAGAGGTTATGATGATTGTCTATATGGAAGAAAATGAGGGCCATGTGGGAGTGTCTTGACTTTAATTGCGGTCATTTGTGTGGCGCTTGGAATAGATGACTGGGTCCACCTGGGCTTGAACACTGGTGTGATTCTCCTTAGAGACTGAGTTCTGGAACTTACCTCAAAGAAGTATTGCCTTGTATTGTGTTGGGATTTTAGGAGGCCACACATGAGAGTCGCCCTTGGAAAGTGAGATCTGGGCCCAGGTTGGCTTTCCACAGAGCACTGGGAATCTCGGGAAGGATATCACATGATTTTATTCTTAAAGACTTGGCAGCCATAGTTGCAAGTCAAAACACACATGGACCTCAAATTTTAGACCTCAGTAGGTCTTGCTTCATGGGACCTTTTGGCCTGTCTTTGGGAAGCCTTGCGTGTGATAGTTCTCCAGAGCTTTCATTGAAATGAGCTTCCTCTCCATTTAATCGTTCCTGAATGAATTGAAACCCACAGTGCCTCCAAGTTCACCCTTGAAAAATGGCTAGATAAACACCTTTAAATTTTTGACATTCCCATGACCAGGTGGCCATGGAGAACCTTTGGATGTCCTATTGATGACCATCAGTGTTCCAGACAGTGCCTTGATTGACTGGATTTCATGAAAATGGTGTAGAACAGAGATGCCAGTAATTTGGAGCCTGCTGAGTAGTCGGCCTAGAGCAGTGGTGTGCAGGTGTGTGTTAAAACATCTGTGGTCGGGTCATCTGCATCTGCCCTTCGCTTCCAAATGGTTTGTGACTGACATGCTACAAGCCACAGACCCTTGTATGTAAAGGCATCTTGTTATATGGAGAGGATTCAGGGCAATGTTTACAATCAGATTGCTATGGTCAAGGGGGCAAGCTATGTGGGATAGAAGCCTTGTTGGTGCATTCTCCTGCAGACCCTTACCCACCACACGTGACAGAACTCCCTCCATCACTGTGTCCCAGTTGAACTTCTTGTATTTCGTGAAGCAAATATCAAACTCCCAGTGCAGCTGCAAGAAACACCACAAAAATTGGAGGATGACCAATGGCTTCACATTCCACACTGGGAGACACTTAGCCACCAGTGGCCACAGTTTACCTACAAAGTGAGAATTCAGCACTGCTGCCTCATGTTCATTGGAAAATAAGAAACAATGTCCTCTAGGTCACATAGATTCTGACCCAGCTTTGATCGTCTCATTACAAAGGAAGCGAAAGCTCCTAAAAACAACCTCAGATGAAGTTTCTCAAGAAATCTTTAGGCCAGCAGAGCTCCATGTTTGTGGAGTTTTTACCCTGTCCCTTACTTTTGGAAACTCCTATACCACCTCCAAGGTTGTGAACTCCTGAGCATTTTCTATTCCAGATGTGTATTCACAGATTTTCTAACTCTTCTCCTCTAATTGTGTCTTACTTGGGATGAAGGTAATGTCAAGGCATTGTTTTGAATACACATTGGATTCTTTTTCCAATTTTCCATTCGAAATACTGAATCCCTGACTTTCAGGGGTAGAAGGAATTCACCTTAAAGAATAGCCTGACACTTACAAGAAACAGCCCCCATGGAGACATACTGTCTGGGAGACATCCTGTAGCCAACTGTGTCCCTGAGACATCCTGTTGCCATCTGTCTTCCTGAAACATCCTGAGTTTATCTCACCTTGTGAAGACATCCAGAAACTTCGGATAAGAGAGCTTTTCCATCTCCAGCATATAAATGCCCCTGTGTGAAAAATAAAAGTTTGCAGCTTGATCAGAACTCCTGTCATGCTGTCATCTCTCGTGTCTCTTGTCCCTTCATTCCTCCGCATCTAGGTTCGCTGCCCCTGTTGATGTGTCTTTCCAGCAGGGACTACTGGCACCCACTGACTGGGGCTCGAGCCTTTGACTCATTGGGAACCCCGTCCTCCTGGAAGACTTCATCAAGTGGAGCTTGCGATTGCCTCAGCAGACACCACCAAGAGACAGATCCAGGAGGAGAGTGGGGATGACGCACGGTGAGTGACCCACCATGGGACAAGCAGTTTCGCCACATGATTTGTTTTTGTCAGGCCTCAAGGAGTCCTTCAAGACATGGGGGTGTGTGTTAAGAAAAAGGACTTAAATTTTTTTTTCTAATACATAGGAGAATTGTGTCCATGGTTTCACCTTGAAGTGACCATTGATGGTAAAAGATGGCTTAGAGTAAGAGACTGTTTAAAACATTATTATTAAACCTTTGGCCCAGAAAAAGTGCCAGTTCCCACATTTTCTTACTGGAACTTAATTAATGAAATTCTTAAAAGTTCACCCTTTGACAATGGTACCTTACAACTTGTCAGGATTGGAGAAGAGACTATGCAAAACACCTCTCGTCTCCCCAAGGCATGCCCATCAGTTAGCATAGACATTGACCCTTCTCAGTCTCCCCAGGACCCTGGGAACCTTCCTGGTCCCCCTCAAAATACCACCCTAATGAATAAGGCTCTAATGGTTACCAGACGCCTTTATCGAGTTTTAAATCCCAGAGACACATTGACCCCTGGGACTGAGGCTACCTTGGAGAAGGAAGCAGCAAGCTACCATTCAGAAGATGGGCCACCTCTCAGGACCCTGCCACAGCCTATAGGACTTACACATCTACCTACCTCCTATATCCCTCCTGCCCTTTGTGCTCCAGCCCTTCAGGAGCAAAATGCCACCCAGATATTTTTTTCCCCACTTCCCTTGCCTAGCCTGGCTCCCTTGTGAGAGTCTCTCCAACATAGACGGGAACAGATCAAACTTTTAAAAGAATTAAGATCCCTTGACTCTGAGCTCTGTTCATTAGCCTTAGGCATGGAGTCAATGAAAGCTGGCCCACGGTGGTCTAATACAAAGGCTAAGCCACTCCATCAGCCTGTTCTCGCCTTCCCAGTCACCCGCAGTCAGATAGATATGCCTGCAAAGGCTGAGGTCAAAGATTTAGAGGAGGATCAAAAGGAGGAAGCGGGGGAAATGGATCAAGGAGATCAGGACTCAGAGGATGAAGAGTTCACCCCTAGGCAGGAAGGAACCCAGAGTGTCTACAAAAAATTAAGCCTGCGTTTTCTTGAAAAACATAAAAAGACTTGTGCTTACAATGGCCCCACTGTGCCCTACACGTTGACTTTATTAGAAAGCCACAGCGCACAATGGCTTACTCCCAATGATTGGAAATTTTTAGACCGAGCTACCCTCAGTGCCGGAGATTTCCTGTTATGGAATGCAGATTTCAAGGAGCACTGTCAGGAAACTGCTCAAAAAAAATTAACTAAGGCCTCCTCTAAATCCTGAACTTATGTTAAGCTAGTGGGCTATGAGCCATTTGACACTAAAACTAAATAGGCACGTTTCCCCGCTGGACTATTGGCGCAGATTCAGATGGCTGGCTTACATGCTTGGAGATGCCTCCCTCAAACGGGCTCGGCTACCACTTCTTTGGCAAAAATTTGACAAGGACCCAACGACCCTTATAGAAACTTTGTTCCCCGGCTTAACCTAGCTGCAGATTGCTTGCTTGGACCAAGCGAAAGCGAAAGAACTTTTGTAAAACATCTTGCCTTTGAAAACGCCAACCCGGCATGTCAGGATGTTCTTTGACCACATAAGGAAAAAGGGAAACTTTCTGACTTTATTAGACTCTGTGCAGGGGTGGGTGCAGCCCATGCCATGGGTCTCGCCCTACGTGCCCCCTTTACCAAGGCCTTTCACAATCCTGGCTCATGTACTTGCTTTACTTGTAAACAACCTGGCCATTTTGCACGCAAGTGTCCGAAAGGCAAACAAAGCCTAGGAATATCGTCTCCTCAAACTGGGGCTAAATCGTCCCCAGCTACCCTTTGTTCTAGATGTGGTAAATGTCATCACTGGGCCAGTAAGTGTAGATCTAAGACAAATGGCCTCAGACAGTCTATTTCTTCCTGCTTCTCAGGAAACTCCCTGCGGGGCCAGCCCCTGGCCACGACCTCCCCCAGGACAAAACCAGGGGCAATAAGGTTTGTTCCCTCCCAAACTCCAAACCTACCACAAAATTCTTCCCCACAATTGCCTCCCTCCAACTAGCCACCCCAGGCAGCGCAGGATTGGACCTCTGTGCTACCACCGATACAATATTAGACTCAATGCAAGGGCACCAGATAATACCCCCTAGAATAATGGGTCCCCCTTCATCTCATACGAGTGTCCTTATTCTTGGAAGAGCCTCTGCTACGTTAAATGGTGTTCTGGTCTTCCCTGGCATTAATGATAATGATTTCACTGCAGAAATAAAAATACTGGCAACAGCTATTAATGGAGTTCCGGCCATCCCAGCAGGAACAAGACTTGCACAATTAACATTCCTTCCCTTGGATTCAGGAGGCACTTCCACTGCCCAAACCTACAACGGGGGACAGCCTCCCTCGGCTCCTCTGATGTATATTGGGTTCAGCCCATTTCTCACAATAAACCCACCCTTACCTTACTTATTGAAGGAAAGGAATTCCAAGGAATTCTAGATACTGGAGCTGATGCCACAATTATTTCTCACAAATACTGGCCATCAGGTTGGCCCATCACCCCATCCTTGAATGATCTAAAAGGGTTAAGAGTCAAAAAATTTCCATGTCAGTTCTAGGGCTTTTAGCTGGACTGATAAAGAGGGTAATAAGGTGACTGATACTCTTTTCATTGTTCCTGACCTCCCTGTTAACCTATGGGGCCGAGATATTTTGAGTCAAATGGAAGTTATTCTTGCCAGTCCCAATTCCATGGTGACTCATCAAATGCTTTGTATGAATTTTGTCCCTGGTACAGGCCTTGTGAGACTGAGACAAGGACTGGTGGTGACTATAAAACCCATAAAAAAAACAAATACATATGGACTTGGGTATTCTGATTTTTAGTGTCGGTTCCTGACCCTCCTGTACCCCATGCAGATAAAATTATTTTGGAGACTCAGACTCTTGTGTGGGTGGATCAGTGGCCCCTTACCCCCCAGAAAAATTGGAGGCTGCCTCCATGTTAGTGCAGGAACAGCTGGCAGCCGGCCATGTAGAGCCCTCAACCTCACCATGGAATACTCCTATTGTTATCAAGAAAAAATCAGGCAAGTGGCGTCTTTTACAATATTTGTGTGCCATTAATAAAGTTATGTGCCTGGTGGGAGCACTACTGCCTGGAATTTCCACACCAGTGGCTATTCCCAAAAACTATTGTAAAATGGTTATTGACTTAAAAGTTTGCTTTTTTTACCATTCCTTTACATCCCGAGGATAGACCCTATTTTGCCTTTAGTCTCCCTTGCATTAATTTCCACGGCCCTTTGCAGAGATTTCAATGGAAGGTTCTTCCCCAAGGTATGGCCAACAGCTCTAGTATTTGCTAAAAATAAGCTGTTCAAGCAGTAGACCCTGTGAGAGAGTGATGACCACAATTTTATGTTTTACATAATATGGATGATTCTTTAATTGCTGCACCTAATTACCATGACCTTAATAATTGTTACTTGGACCTTTAGAAAACACTCACTACCTTGAGACTACAGATAGCTCCTGATAAGGTTTAAACACAGGACCCTTATACCTATTTATGCCTTAAACTTCAAGATAATCAGATCCAAATTCCTAAAATACAACTACGTGTGGACCATCTTCACACCCTTAATGATTCTCAAAAATTACTGGGAGATATTCAATGGCTAAGAACATATTTAAAATTACCCACTTGTGTACTTTTGCCCCTTAATGATATTTTGAGAGGTGATTCCTACCCCTCTTCCCCTCAAAAGCTTACTCCCGAGGCATGACAGGCATTAAACCAAGTCACAGAAGCCATTGCCAAACAGTTTGTTACACAAATTTCTTATAACCTTTTTCTGGTTCTGGTTCTTTTACACGCTCCTCATATACCCTCAGAAAAATTTTGACAGGATATCCATATTTTAAAAATAAAGGCTTCCCCTTGCTTTGGGTCCATTTATCCACCACATCCTCCAAGTTTATTACCGTTTATCTTGCTCAGGTAGCTTCTATTATTATTAAAGGTCGTTTGCTTTCTCGACAACATTTTGGCAAAGACCCTGATAATATTTTAATTCCATATACTAATCACCAAACCCAATTTTTACTACAGAGAGGGGATGAATGGGGTATTGCCCAATCAGGCCATTTGGGAACAATTGATAACCATGTCTCCAATGACACCCTTTTACATTTTGTCCAGATACATCCATTCATTTTTTCCAAAATTACTCAAAAGGCTCCCAGTCCTCAAGCCCTTACTGTCTTTACAGAGGGTTCCAGTAATGGCTGTGCGGTCTTTGTTGTAAATAACCAGCCTACCACCTTTGATACTGTCTATCATTAAGCACAGTTTGTGGAATTGTTTGCCATAACACAAGTTTTTATAACATTTTGTGATAATCCTGTTAATATTCATACAGACAGTGCCTACATTGCTCATTCTGTGCCCCTGCTGGAGATTTCACCCGCCATTAAAGCTTCTTCCAATGCGGCCTTTCTGTTTCACCACCTTCAGCAGCTAATTCAGGCCAAACAACACCCATTTTTCTTAGGACACATCAGGGCACACTCTGATCTTTCCGGTCCTCTAACACAGGTAATGCTTAAGCTGATGCAGCAACTCCTACCATCTTTCCAATTTTTGGTGGCTCCATTCAAAAGGCCATGGAGCTAAACAATCTTCACCAACTAAATTCCCAGAGCCTTTGATTACTTTGTAAAATTACCAGGCAACAGGCACGAGAAATAGTAAAAGAATGCCCTGCTTGTGCTCTCTCTCTCCCGATTCAACACTTGGGAGTTAACCCCTGAGCATTACTGCCAAATCAGGTTTGGCAAATGGATGTTACTCATTTTCCTGAATTTGGATAAACCAAATATATACATGTTTCTATCGATACCTTCAGCAGCTTTATTTTTGCATCACCACATTCTGGAGAGGCTACCAAAGATGTCCTTTCTCATCTTGTTTCAGCCTTTTCCATAATGGGTAAACCAATACATATTAAAACAGATAATTGTCCTCCATATACCAGTGCCAATTTTAAACAGTTTTGTGCTACCTTGCAATTTTGTCATACTACTGGAATTCAATACAAACCTCAGGGCCGAGGCATTGTGGAACGTTCCACCTTACCTTAAAGACTTGGCTATCCCGCCTTAAGGCTTCCACCCTTGTATTTACCACTCACAGGCATTGCCTTAACCATGCATTATTTGCCCTTTTTTTTTCTTACCCTAGACAGTGAAGGCCTTTCGGCTGCAGACAGACACTGGCATCCCTTTTCCAATTCTGATCACCCACCTGTTATGTGGCGAAATCCCCTTACAAATAAATGGAAACGCCCAGATCCTGTCCTCATCTGGGAACGAGACTCAGCTTGTATTTTGGACCAAGAGCTAGCAGCCCCAAGATGGTTACCAGAACACCTGGTTAAACAGGTTAATGACTTACCTCAAACCGGGGACGGAGGCCCTCCCCATGAGTACAATTTTTCCTCTTTTTCGGATCCATCCAACAATCTGTGTGAGGATCCTGCTTAAGGAACTTATGCTGAACAGGTTTGTGCACGGAGGCCTTGGCACTCCACCTTCCAACATCATGGAGTACCTTTTTGCCCCCCCGCCCCCGTGAATGCAAGGGAGGATCTTGGACTCAGGCTTCCACTAGTTGGACCCAGACTGCTGACTGCATGACTAAGGTGCCTTACCTCCGTGCCGAGGTTGACCATAAACTCAGAGGAGTTCATCAGCCTAAATGGGTATGTGTTAACAAGCCAAAGATTATTCCCCCTAGTACAAGTAAAGCTCTCCAAAATTGTTCTGCAACGCGTACGCATACCCAGGCGATGCATGTCTCTTGTTATGTGTCGGCCTCAATTTGTGTTAACAAGCAGGGAAAATGATTTTTTGAAGCCTCCCTAATTAAAACTCATGAAGCAGGGGGGACCACTATTCATTATACCCCCGTTCTCTTTGACCGGATAGGAGAAGGCAAATACACCAAGCTACAGTAAGCTGGGTGTCAAGGCACTGTCGGAAAACCTTCCGACTGGCCCATTAAGGCCCCTACAGGGGTCTCTGATGGTAGAGGACCCACTTATTCTGTCAAGCATCCTCAGATAATCAAACTTTTGAAACCCCAAATCCCTGAGCTCACATATCATCCCTTAATGTAGCCGAAATCCCAGTTCCCAGGTTTAGATACCAATACATTAGATATTTTGCAAACTACCTTCGCCTTCCTTAGTAATTCCAACCCCACCCTTGCTGGTAATTGCTGGCTCTGCATGACAACAGGAGCAAGCATTCCTATGGCAGTTCCTATTAATTTTACTATGGACAATGATAATACATGCCAACCCGGATTTCCCTTTAAAAAATAGCCTATAGGCACTTTTACATTATGTCTTTTAGGTGCGATGCAGAATAATACCTATGATATCGATTTTGGAATTACTTCCTTTGGAAATTGCTCAACAGTACAAAATTATTCCTCACCCATCCCATCTCTTTGTCCCCCCAATGGCACAGTTGTTATGTGTGGAGGAAATGTGGCCTTCCCCAGGCTTCCAGCGAATTGGACCAGTGACTGTGTTCTTGCCTTATTACTCCCTGATATAACTATTGTCCCAGGAGACGAACCTCTAGCCTAGACACCTTAGTCAAAAGACAGAGGCGGGTGATACAGGCCTTACCACTTATTGCCAGTCTTGGAATAACAGCTGCTGTGGGCACAGGTACACTGGCTTTGGCAAGGCTATACACCCTTACCATCGCATGTCTCAACAACTTAAAATGATGTACAAACTCTATCAGAAACCATTAAAGATTTGTAGGACCAAATAGACTTCCTGGCAAAAGTGTTCCTTCAAAACAGACGAGGCTTAGATTTGCTGACTGCTAACCAGGGAGATATTTGATTGGCCTTAGGGGAACGATGCTGCTTTTATGCCAATAAATCAGTCATAGTATGCACTAAATTTAAGCAGCTTCAAGAAGATCTAGAAAAGAGATGAAGAGAACTATTTGAAAATCCCCTCTGGACTAAGCTTAATGGATTTCTACCCTACCTTCTTCCCCTATTAGGCCCTTTGTTGGGTTTACGTTTAATGGTGACCATAGGACCCTGCATTATAAACAGTGTGGTACAATTTATTAAAGAACACATTAATATTATGGCCTCTAAGCCCATACAGATCCACTATCATCATCTGGAGATGGAAGACCACGCTGTCAACTTTTAAAAGGATGTTCTACCCTTCTCACAGGCTTATTTCTTAAGTTTACATCCCCACAGATCTCTCTTTCTTACATAAAACTATAAGTAAAAGCTCTGACAAACCATCTTCTGCCCTTGCCATAAGGGTTCGTCTCCATGGGCCCTTCGGCTTGGGGGAAGACGCACCCATGGAGTGAGGACGTTAGGCCATAATATCGGAGGGTGCAGGAAGGACTGCAAAAGGATGGATCCACGGATCCCCAAACACAAGACCTCTGAGTGACACGCTCTGGTGCATGGCGGTTGGCATGCTTCCCCTTCAAGGCCATCTCCTCCAAAAACATGCCAAGGCCACCACGAAATCTGCTAGTAAAGATGCTTGCTCGGATCAGGAGATATTCTAAGGCCTCCTAGACAAACAGAGCTTCTAACCCCCCCTAAAAACATGGCCGGTAAGGTATGTCAAATATTTTATATAAGAAAGGGTGAGATGTCAGGGCCTAGAAGGAAGTTCTCCTTCAAAGAATAGCCTGACACTTACAAGAAACAGCCCCCTGGGAGACATCCTGCCTGGGAGATATCCCACAACCATCTATCTCCCTGAGACATCCTGTCGCCATCTGTCTTCCTGAAATATCCTGAGGTTATCTAACCCTGTGAAGACATCCAGCAACTGCCGATAAGAGAGTTTTCCCATCCGCAGCATATAAACACCCTGTGAGAACAATAAAAGTTTGCAGCTTGATCAGAACTCCTGTCTGGCTGTCATCTCTCCTGTCTCTTGTCCCTTCATTCCTCCCCAACTATGTTCGATGCCCACGTTGATGTGTCCTGCCGGCCGGGACCCCTGGCACTAACCCATATCCTACTAGACTATGACTACTAATACTAATATGATGGAGGAAAATAACCCAAATAGAATAGAAATACAAGGAGTTCAGAGGAGGCATGGTGTATAGTTGGAGTTGCCTTTTGCATGATATAGGGTAGGTGTTATAAATCTAGCTAATTTTTAATTGAAATAATTCTCCATGTGTTTTTAAAGTTAAAAAATATGTGAATACCTGGCTCCCTTTCTCTGTAGCCTATTCACCACATGTATTTTATATGCACATATAGAATCCTACATGGTATCACACGTATATTCTTGTGAGGTGGCTGACTTAGCAGATTCAAATTGTGAGAAGAGATCACTTCTCCTAAACGCTGTTGGAACTGAAAATTCAACGTATGGGGGAGCCTCCTAGTAGAAAAACATTATACATAAATCCATGTTAAGTAAAATAAATATTTTTGCATCAGTGGATGATATATATTTCATGAAGAATTTCGATTGACATATATATTGCTACGTTTTATTGTCTGTGTTTGTGTTTTGTGTGTGTATATATATATATATATATATATATATATATATATATACTCTCCAAATTTTTCAAAATATAAAATATATGTGTCCTATATACACTACCTAAATTCATTCATGTTCATGTATGTGGATTCATAATCAACTTTTCACAAGATTATTCTCAGAAATATACATCCACCTGAAATACATATTTGTTTTCTAGTACTGAAAAGTAACTTCAGTGAATGGTGCATAAAATCCTAATATTTCTACAGTAGCTGACCCAGTTTAACATCAATGCAAATAGATTCCTATGGGACATGATGTGTATTTTGAAGTTCATTTTATTTAACACTGGTACATTACTATTTCTTCAGTTTATGCACACCATAGGATATATATTTCATCCACAGGTTCACAAATTAATAGGCATTTGTTTCACTTTCAATCATTTCCTGCTTCAGAACACATGTATTCCTCCAGGTTTCTTGACTGTTCTTCTCATGAGACTTCTTTCCAAACACATTATTTTCGATTTCCATAAAAATTTGAAGCAAAACTCCCACACTCTTCATGATAAACCATAACCCTAAAATTACCATTAGATGTATAACTGGTTGGAATGAATGATTGTATATCAATATAAGATTTCCTGTATATTTTCAGATAACAATTCAATCCATTATTTAAAGTTGGAACCAGTTATATAATTTATGTTGAGTGTCTATATGGAAGAAGCTGAAGGCCATTTTAGAGGGTTTTGGTTTTAATTGTGGTCATTTGTTGGTGGTTGGAAGAGATGACTGGGTCCACCTGGGCTTGAACACTGGTGTGATTCCCCATAAGACTGAGTTCTGGAACCGAACTCAGAGAAGTATTGCCATGAAGTCATGTTGGGATTTTAGGAGGCCACGTATGAGAGTCGCCCTAGGAAACTGAGTTCTAGGCCCAGGATGGCTTCCCACATCGCCATGGGAATCTCATCCAGGATATTACATGATTTTATTTTTAAAGAGTTGGCAGCCATAATTAAGAGACAAAACACACATGGATCTCACATTGTAGACCTCAATGGGCCTGGCTTCATGTGACCTTTTGCCCCCTCTTTGGGAAGCCTTGCCTGTGAGAGTTCTCCAGAGGTTTCATTCAAATGAGCTTCCTCAAAATTTTATGGTTCCTGGATGAATGGGAAACTCACAGTGGCTCCAAATTCATCCTTGAAAAATGGCGAGATAAATACCATGAAATTTTGGACATTCCCTTGACCAGGTGGCACTGGAAAACATTTCCATGTCCTATTGCTGATCAGGAGTATACCAGACAGTGCCTTGATTGACTGGGTTTCATGAAAATGCTGTAGAACAGAGATGCCAGTAATTTGGAGCCTTCTGAGTAGTGAGCCTAGAGTAGTGGTTAGCAAGTGTGTGATAATACATCTGTGCTGTGGCCATGGAGATCTGCCATTGGCTTCCAAATGTCCTGTGACTGACATGGTGCAGCCAGCAGACAATTATATAAAAAGGCATCTTGGTATATGGAGACGTTTCTGGGCAATGTTCAGAATCAGGTTGCTATGGACAAGGGCGCAAGCTATGTGGGATAGAAGCCTGGTTGGTGCGTTCTCCAGCAGACACTGACCAACCACATGTGACAGAATGCCGTGCAGCACTGCGACCCATTTGAACTCCTTGTATTTTGTGAAGCCAATACCAAACTCCATTGTAGCAGCAAGAAAGACCATTAAAAGTGGAGTATGACCAAAGGGCTTCACAGTCCACACGGGGAGAGGCTTAGCCCCAATGGCCATTGTTTACCTACAAAAAGAGAATTCATCACTGCTGCACTATGTTCATTGGAAAATAAGAACACATGTCCTTCATGTCACATAGATGCATATCTAGCTTTGATGGTCTCACTACAAAGGAAGCTAAAGCTACTGACAACAACATATATTTCAAGTGCCCAGCCTCAGAGGCAGTTTCTCAAAATGTCTTTAGGCCAGGAAACCTCTATATTCATAGACACAGGGTACAACTTTTTGTACCCCCAATACTAATTTATACGTCTTCAAAATATTGCTCCCAGAAATGGTTACGAGAAATACTCATGTCACCTGATCTACATATACATTGTATCACAGTAATATTCTGAACACAAAATGCAAAGGTCACACTTATGATTGTACCAAAACCTAAATGGAAAGTGAACCTGCATTACTAAAATCATCCATGTCCACTTGCCTAATGCTCTCAAATGTCAATCCTATTGATGACTACATATTTCTTTTTTCCTAAGATTATATAATTAAAGTCAACCCTGTTGAATGTGTAATCCTATCACTAACTTTATGCTTTGCCTGATTTCATAATGTCTCTATTGATATCTGCTTTCCTACATGTTTTCTCCAGTTCATCATTGTGACTGACTCTTCACATGTGCTGACATTTACATTCACTCTCTATATGAAACCCTATTGCTAAAGGACTTTTTTTCCAAATCCAATATTCACTCTTCTTCCTAAACCTACCAACTATATTCCTAATCTTACTGACTATCCCGTTTTGAATGGATGTTCTTTTCTACATTCAATCATCCAAGTAAATGTCAGGTGAGCGTCGGAGGAAGAGACCACCCAGAATCTATCTCATGCAACAGCAAAGGGTTTATTGGGGGTCCAGCGTGCTGGTGCTCATACCTCACTTGAATAGAGCAGAGAGCGCTGAGAACAGCTTAAGCAGAGCTTATGTACTTTCCTTGAAGAGGGCAGGGAGGGAATTTTATTAATGGATCAGGGCGAGTGGGCAGTTTGCGCGCAACCGGGTGAGGGAGTGCATTCTGTAGTTTGGCCGTTGGGGACAGCACATTCTGGGAACAAGATTAGCAAACATTTCTCAAGATTTCAACAGTGTTTTGTTAAGCGTACAGAAAAACAGGAAGTGACAAGTGCCTATTTTATTAACCTTTCATTCCCCACTTCTTCTTCTGGCTACTTTTAGTCATAAAAGTGATCATTGGGGGGTGTCACATTTTATGTCTGCTAGTGGGGTATTAACATAAGTTTAACTTGTCCAATTTGAGATTGGAGAAAAGAAATTACATGGTTGAGCAAACAGAGTTTATAGTTAGCAATAATATGAGGAATACACAATTTGAAAGGGTTACCAGTCTTTTCCAGTTTCCAGCCAGAGTCTCAACAGGACGCAGGCTTGAGATGAGAGGTATGGATCCAGGAAATAATTCTGTCTACCTTTACCGCTGTAGGTGTTATAAGTAGCACCTGGTATTGTCCTTTCAAGCGGGGTTCCAGGGATGACACCTGATGTCGTCTTACATAGAAGAAGTATCTTACTTGATGTTGATTTGGAGTCCTCTCGTCCCCAGATTGTTAGGCAGTAGCCATCTGTTTTCACAGTTATCCTGAGTTCTTTCAAGAGCTTTAAGTCTGTCAAGCAAGGGGGTGTGAAAGGGATCGTTAGGTCTTAGAGTTGGAGTTAGGTCCCTTACTGGAGGAGGGGCACCATAGAAAATTTCATAGGGGGTGAGGTTACACAAAGAAACAGAGGGAGTATTTCTTGCATGAAACAGTTCATAAGGCAGTAGCGTAGTCCAATATTTTATGCCGGTCACTAAGCTTAATTTCGTTATGGTCTCTTTAATGGTTCTATTCATTCATTCTGCCTGTCCTGAACTCGGGGGTCTATAAGCACAATGTAACTTTCAATAAATCCCCAAGGTCCTGGCTAACCCCTGACTTATGTGGGTTATGAATGCGGGTCCATTATAACACCCTATTACTTTAGGCAGGCCGTATCTTGGAAAAATATCTCCCAGGATCTTCTTCACCACAATTTGCACTGTTTCTTTTTTTTCCTTTTTTTCCTTTTCTTTCTTTTTTTTTTTGGTGGGAAAGGCTTCAATCCATCTGAAAATGTATCTACAAAGACTAGGAGATATTTAAGTCCATAACTTGCTGGCTTTATTTCAGTAAAGTACACTTCCCAGAATTGTCCTTGTCTGGTTCCTCATAGGTGCTTTCCTGCAGGAAGCTTGGAAGGATAAGAATTAACCAATTGATGGACCTGACAGGCTTTTGTTAACCATTCAGTTATTTCCTTTAACTGTGAGTCGGTTAGTGGAAAACTCTGTTATTGATCCTTCATGAATGAATGTAGTTTCTTTGAACTAAGGTGAGTGATTTGGTGTACATTATCTACTGACATAGTTAGAGCTGTGAATATAGGAGTTTTTACTGAAGGATTTAGAAATTCCACTTGGGGGCCTTCAGGGTTAAAAGTTATTTTGGCCTGGAGCTTGCTGAGCAGAACTCTGCCCATCAATGGGGCCGGGCATTCTGGAATTACTAGGAAGAAGTGATGGATTTTTCCTTTCCCCTGGTCCCAGGTCCTCTTAGTTGTCCAAGCCCGATATTTACTGCAATTAGCCCCTTGAATTAGAGACCTTTTATTTGATAGAGGGCAAAATGGGGCCTTAATGGCTGAGTATATTGCCCCTGTATCCACTTCAATGTTTACTGGGGTGCCCTCCACTTCAAAAGTTAACCTGAGCTCGGGGAGGGGATCTGATCCCCAACTTTCTTAGTCATCCTCAAGAGTCAGAATGGCTGGCTGGCGTGGCTGTCTCTTTCTAAGGCTCTCTTTGGCCCAGTGTCCTTTTTCTTTACAGTAGGCACATTGATCTGAGGCCAGGGGTGGCCTCTAGTTTGGGCCCAGGTATCCCTTCCTGTCTCCATGTTTCTTATTTCTGGCCTATTTGTTGTTGTGACCAGGACCTTAGTCAATTCCTTAGTCTGTCTTTTGTTTCTTTTATCCTCCCTTTGCTTCCTTATCTTCTTCAGTTTCTCTCGTATAGTATACCTTTTTGGCTTCGCTGACTAAATCTCTCAAAGTCATATCTTGTAATCCATCTAAGTGTTTTAAATTTCTTTAAATATCCAGGGCAGCTTGCCCAATAAAGGCCATCATGACAGATGCCTTTTGAGCCTCTGCCTGAGTATCAAAAGGAGTATATCTCCTATATGCCTCCATAATTCTCCCTAGAAACATAGAGGGAGATACGTCAGGCCCTTGAATAAACTCTATTACCTTGGCCAAATTAGTTGGTCGCCTAGCAGCCACTAAGATACCCGCTATTAGAGCCTGGAGATAAGTGAACAGATGCTCCCTATCTTCAAAGGTATTGGGGTCCCTGTTTAGTCGATTCTAGGGAAAGCCGGGTTGAATATGTTGGGAAGTTGTGTCAGTCACCCACTTGGTCTGAGGATATTATTTTCTAGCTTCCAGGAGGATTCTCTTTTGTTCCTCTGTCATGAAGAGAGTCCCTAGGTGTTGTTGGCAGTTATTCCAAGTAGGCTGGTGTGAAAACATCTATGAATCAACCACACCTGAGAGACGAGTGGGGTCCTCGGTAAAAGGGGGATTGTTATTTTTCCAGTTATATAGGTCTGAAGAGGAGAAAGGCCAATACTGGTAGGCTTGCATTTTTTCCCCATGACCATCATCAATCATTGGCACATAGGGACGGAGGGGGAGCATCACGGGAGTTCCAGGGTTTTCAATCATTCATTGCCGGTGAGTTCCTTTAGCCGGGCCAGGTTCCTCCAGGGGAGGAGGGGCTGTGTGTGCCACGGGGGAGTTTTCTGGAGGGTGCTGGGCTGGCTTAGCTTCCTCCAATGGTGGAGAGGCTGAGTCAGCAGCAGGGGAATCACTTAGAGGGTGTTGGGGGTTGGGAGACCAGGGCAAGGGATAAGGAGAGGGATGAGAGTCCAGTAGAGTTAAATCTTGTGACTTAGGCAGAAAAGAGGGTGGAGGAGGAGGAGGAGCAGAGGGTTTGAGAGATCGTGGGGGAAAGATTAGGAGTGGGGGCAGGGGCAAAGAAAGGCTTCACCCATGGAGGAGATTTGCAGAGGTAATGCCGGGTTAAGATATATGGCTTTTGATCTGGATGGCTATGTGGCCCTTCCTGAAAGACAATATCTCTGACTTTTTAAATTACTGAGAAGTAGAAAAATTCTTCTAAGGGCCATTCGAATCCAAAGGTGGGCCATTCTGAGGCACAGAGAGTCTGCCAGGTCCAGCGGTTTACTGAAAAAGAAAGATTCTGAGCCCTTAAGCCCTTAAGCCCTTGTGTGCATCCAAAACCAAAATAGCCAAAAGAGCGGAATTTGGTCCAGTGATCAAGGGTCAGGGACAGAGGCATTGAAGTGCTCTTTCCCATAATGAAAAATGCACAAAGAGTAAAAGCAACGACACATGACACAGACAAGACAAGACAATAAAGACAGGCAATGGACGTCCAACACTGAGACGAGGACTGAGTAGCCGGCAATACCTGATGGGCTGGCAATACCGAATCTGAAACAAAATATCACTGAGTTAAGGAGACTATTGTTCCTCGATTTTCAGAGTCCTCTGGGGTGTCCCTCAGGGTGGTTGCCTGTGGCTCTGTGACACATCTGTCAGGCACCGTGAGAGAGAGCTCACGCTCTTTATTGACAGCCATTTTGCCAAGACCTAACCTGAAACCTGACACCAGAAAGAGGCGCCTTACGAATCCCGAGAGGAGCCTGTTGGGGTCTCTCGTCCGCTGCTCCCAGAACTAGGTGGAACCTCCATATGTAAAGGTCGGATGAGTGTCAGGCGAAGAGACCTCCAAGAGACTGTCTCATGCAAAAGCAAAGGGTTTATTGGGGGTCCAGCATGCTGGGGTTCAGAGCTCACTTAAATATAGCAGAGAGTCCTGAGAACAGCTTAAACAGGGCTTATATACTTTCCTTGGGGAGGGCAGGGAGGGAAGTTAAGTATACAGAAAAACATGAAGAGACAACTACCTATTTTACTAACTTTTCACTAACGACTATACTTTGCCAGATTTCCTAATGTCTCTATTGATATCTATTTTCCTTCATACTTTTCCCAGTTCATCTTTGTGACTGACTCTTCACATGTGCTGACATTTACATTTACTCTATACCCTAAAAGCTATAGCTAAAGAACTTTTGGTGCAAATTCTATACTCACTATCCTTTCTAAACTACCGATTATCTTCTTAATCTTACCGACTATCACTTCTTGACTGGATGTTATCTTTGACAATCAATCATCCAAGGCACAAGGTCCAATGCAATTGTATATCGATGTACCTGAGACATCTGTGCAGAAAATATATCCAAGCTAAGTATCACAATCAAGGTCCTAATACACTTCTGGGTTTTAAATCTTACCTAGATTTCTGTTTTCATACTTATATTTTACCTATATATTCTTGTAATTATCGCAGGTTATCAATACCATTTTTCATCCAGCTGAATGATTCCTAACCCAAATCAAACCTGTTATTAACCCTAACCATTCACTGTTGCCTCAATCTAACTTTACAGAAGAGCAGGGACAGAGATGGTCTTACAATACAAAAATGTAGGATTCATTCCAACTACTGAGAAACTCAAAGGTCCATGCAAAAATGATCCCTGCAGAAGTTGTAGGCAGCTATGTAGGAACTGAGAGAGCAAAAGTCATCTTCCATTGTAAAAAACCTGGTCAGGATGAAGGAATGTGTCTGAATCAGCCTCTGTCTTCTTAATTTAGAGAAGAAGGACAAAACCAGTCCTGTGTTGAGAGCTGTTCCCGGGTGCCTATGGTTGATATACCTTTCTAAGTTGTGAAAGTGTCACAGGAAGTAGGGGCAGCCTCAATTTCATGGGACCCTTTGAAACAACTGTTAGGACAACGTGGTTGCCAAGGCAGTGACCTTATTCAATTCCTGAAGGAAGTGACCTCACCTAACATCGTTAGTGACAGAACTCTCTGAACTTGGGATCCAGGAAGCCAGTCACCCAAATCCACTCCCAGTCCCACTCCCAGCGGTCTCAATTTCTTGGATTTACTAAGGACAGATTTAGTCTTTCTTGGTACATACTGATGTGAGGATGGCCAAATGCCAGAAAGCTCTGAAAAGTCGCCTTTACTGAGAAAGCAGGTATTGAATCACCGCTGGCTCCTCAGTACTTCATAATGTTGACCAAAGACACCAGATCTGAGACAGGACGGGCCATTTTGGGGGAAGAAAATATGGCCCACAATCAGAGAAACTCTGGATAGTCACAGACCTACTTTCGGGAAGTAGGTGCCTTTGTGGGTGTGGGTGTGAGTTTGTGGATTTGTCTCATGTTCTCAGAATAGGTAGGAAAGTCGGTATGTTTGGTTTGGTGTAGACTTTTTCGAGAAAATCGTTTGACAAGGCGAGTGTTTCTATGTCTGTGTATCCCACGGTGTCCATGGTTGTAGACATTAGAAAAGAGAATGCATCAATTGATATGTCCTGTCTAGTTGAAAGCTTCCCAGCATTCATCCTGCCCAATTTATGAATGGATTTCAGCTTGCCTTATCGATGGGCAACACTTGCTATCTTTCAAAGTTTCTGCTTTCTTCCTGAATTCTGGCCACTCTCCAGAATAGGCTCATGGTTTTGTGTCCAATATATGTACCACTTCCAAGCCCTGTGACATCGTCATGTACTGGATAGCTGAAGGGAATGGCGAGCATCTCAGAAAACTCTGATACCAGTGTGATCAGGATAGTCTCAGTGGAGAAAACCTTTGGGCCTTTTAATTATCAATTGTTCTGCTGCCCTCAATGTCTGAAAGGTCTTTGCCTCAGGCCACCTTTTTTTGATGCCTGAAAAAAACTGTTTTCACATGGAAATGAATGGGCATCACCTGAAGCTTTTTGCTTAATTCCTTTGGAAAGGATGTGTCTGAATCAGCCTTTTGGCCCTGTGTGAGGCTTAGGCTTAGATTCTCAGCACCTGATGGATCTAAAGAAAGATTCCATGTGTGCATCCAAAACCAAAATAGCCAAAAGAGCAGACATTCTGCATGAAGTCTCTCCCCTTCCTTTGTGAGGTTCCAGACCTACATCAAGTTAGAATAGGAATGCTTTGGGTCAAATAATTTCTTCAAAGCCCTGCAGAGGCTAGCCCATAGGTGCTTGGGTTTTGCTCATGTCTCCAATTCAGACAAAGAATCTAAACCCCACAGTAGTCCTCAAATTGGAGAAGCAGAGAAGTATTAACAGCAGGCCTATGTGATCACACCAGGTTCACAGGAAGGGTGTCCAAGCCACCCTGATTTTAGGCAAATTAGGGGCAAGGGAGATTATTTTGGAGCCTGTCTTGGTCTGTGCCCCTCATCGAAACATCCAACCAGAGGTTATGAAGAGTGTTTATATGAAATATCATGAGGACCATGTGGGAGTGTGTTGGTTTTAATTGTGGTCATTTGTGTGGTGGTTGGAAGAGATGACTGGGTCCACCTTGACATGATCTCTGGTGTGATTCCCCTAAGAGACTGAGTTCTGGAACTGACCTCAGAGAAGTATTGCCATGAATTGTGTTGGGATGTTAAGAGACTACGCATGAGAGTCGCCCTTGGAAACTGAGATGTATGCCCAGGTTGTATTTCCACAAAGCACTGGGAATCACAGCCAAGATATCACATGATTTTATTCTGAAAGACTTGGCAGCCATAGTTGAGAGTCAAAACACACATGGACCTTACATTGTAGACATCAATGGGCCTGGATTCACGTGACCATTTAGCCACTCTTTGGGAAGCCTTGCCTGTGAGAATTCTCCATTGTCTTTTATTGACATGAGCTTCCTCAAAATTTATTGGTTCTGGATTGATTTGAAACGCACAGTGCATCCAGCTTCATCTTTCAAAAATGGCTAGATAAATACCAAGAAATTTTTGAAATTCCCATGACCAGGTGGCACTGGAGAACCTTTGGATGTCCTGTTGCTGATCATGAGTATACCAGACAGTGCCTTGATTGACTGGGTTTCATGAAAATGGTGTAGAACAGAGATGCCAATAAATTGGAGGCTGCTGAGTACTGGGCCTAGAGCAGTAGTGGGCAGGTGTGTGATAAAACATTTGTGGTGGGGCCATGTGGATCTGCCATTAGCTTCCAAGTGTCTTGTGACTGAAATGGTGCAGCAAGAGGTCCCTTCTATGTAAAGGCATCTTGTAATATTGAGAAGTCTCAGGGAAAGTTTCAGAATCAAGTTGCTATGGTCAATGGGGCAAGCTATGTGGGATAGAAGCATGGTTCGTGCATTGTCCTAGAGAAACTGACCCACCACACGTGACAGAACTCCCTCCAGCACTGTGTCCCAGTTGACCTCTTTGTATTTTGTGAAGCAAATACCAAACTCCCAGTGAAGCCGCAAGAAACACCATGAAAATTTTAGGATCACAAAATGGCTTCACAGTCCACACGGGGAGACACTTAGACCCAGTGGCCACAGTTTAGCTACAAATAGCAAATTCAGCACTGCTGCTCATGTTCAGTGGAAAATAAGAAACAATGTCCTCCAGAGCAGAAACACAGCAATCAATAGAGCTGAAAAGTAATGTGAACATCATGAAAAAACAAGGGAAAAAAATTCTACAGGAAGACCGAGAAGCATCAGAAATAGGGATAGGGAAAAAACTCAAGGGATACCTAACTCAGAAGGAAAGGAATATTAGAGAAGACATGAGGCAGCAAGTCCAAGCAATAAAAGTATATTTTGAAAATCAAATAAACAAACAAATTCAAATGGCAAAGAATGAGCTTTACCAGGAGATAGAGATCTTAAAAAGAAATATCAAACAGTAATCCTAGAAATGCAGAAAACTATAAACCAAATTAAAAACTCAAACGAAGAATATTACAAATAGACTAGATCAATTAGAAGTTAGAACATCAGATAATGAAGACAAAGTTTATCAACTTGAAAAGAATAGAGTAAACACAGAAAAGATGCTTAAATCCCATGAGCAATCTATTAAAGAGATATGGGATGTCATAAAAAAAACAAATTTGAGTGTCATCTGGATAGAAGAAGGCATAGAGATTCAAACCAAAGGAATGGACAACATATTAAATGAAATATTTCTGGAAAATTTCCCAGAGATGAAAGATGGAATGAATTGCCAAATCCTGGAAGCCTACAGGACCCCAAGCATTCAAAACCATAATAGACCAACTCCAAGACAAATAATTATGAAGATCGCCAGAACAAGGACATACAGAACAAAGAGAGAATATTAAAAGCTACGAGAGAAAGTAGGCAGATTACATTCAGTGGTAAACCAATAAAGTTAACGACTGATTTTTTATCACAAACTTTGAAAGCAAGAAGATCCTGGAAAAAAGTATTTCAAACACTCAAAAATAATGGATTCCAACCAAGAATACTGTATCCAGCAAAATTAAGCTTCAGATTTGACAATGGAATTTAAGTCTTTCACGATAAACAAAAGCTAAAAGAATTCACAGCCAGAACACCAGCAGTGCAAAGCATTTTGAGCAAAATACTACAAGAAGAGGATTTGAAAAGTAGTGCCTGAAACTAGCAGCGGGAGGTATCTCAGTAAAGGGAGAGAAAAATAACCAAAAAGTAAAAACTAACCAAAATAAATAAATAAATAAATAAATAAACATGACTGGAAGTACAAATCATATTTCAATTGTAACCTTAAATGTTAATGGCCTAAACTCACCAATCAAGAGACATAAGCTAGTAACCTTGATCAAAAAAGAAAAAAATCCAACAATATGCTGCCTTCAGGAGACTCATATGATAGGTAAAGACATACAGAGGCTGAAATTAAAAGTTTGGGAAAAATCATACCACTCACATGACCCTCGGAAGCAAGCAGGAGTGGCCATACTCATATCGAATAAAATCAACTTCAACCCTACGTTAATCAAAAGGGATAAAGAAGGACACTATATACTGTTAAAAGGAACCTTGCACCAACAATGCATAACCATTATCAATTTGTATGCACCAAACAATTGAGCTGCAACACTCATAAAACAAACTCGCCTCAAGTTCAAGAGTCAAATAAACTACAACACAATAATTATGGGTGACTTCAACACATCGCTCTAGCCATTAGACAGATCCTCTAGTCAAAAACTGAATAAAGAAACTATAGAATTCAACAGCAAAATCAGTAACCTAGACTTCACCGACATATATAGAATATATCAACCATCAAAAAGTGGATACACGTTCTTCTCAGTAGCACATGGATCCTACTCAAAGGTAGACCATATATTATGCCATAGGGCAATTATTAGTAAATATAAAGTCGTGGCGATAATACCATGCACCATATCTGATCATAATGGAATGAATCTGGAAATCAATGATAAAAGAAGGAAGGAAAAATCCTACATCACATGGAAAATGAACACAATGCTACTGAATTTTAAATGGTTTACAGAAGACATAAAGGAGGAGATAAAAAAAATTCGTAGAGACAAATGACAATACAGACACAACACACTGGAATCTATGGGACACAATGAAAGCAGTTTTAAGAGGGAAATTCATTTCTTGGAGTTCTTTCCTCAAAAAAAAAAAAAAAAAGAAAAAAACAGCAAATAAATGAACTCACACTACACCTCAAAAACCTAGAAATGGAAGAGCAAAACAACAGCAAATGTAGTAGAAGACAAGAAATAATTAAAATTAGAGCAGAAATCAAGGAAATTGAAACAAAAAAAACATTGAAAATATTGATAAAAATAAAGTTGGTTCTTTGAAAAAATAAATAAGATTTATAGACCCTTAGCCATGCTAAGGAAGAGAAGAAAAGAGAGAACTCAAATTACTAACATACGGGATAAAAAAGGCAATATCACAACAGACACTACAGAAATAAGAAGATAATTAGAAAGTATATGGAAAACCTATGTTCCAATAAAATAGATGATAGTGAAGATATCAATAAACTTCTTAAGTCATGCGATCTGCCCAGATTGAGTCAGGAAGACAGACACAATTTAAACAGAACAATAGCAAAGGAAGAAATTGAAGAAGCCATCAAAATACTACCAACAAAAAAAAGCCATGGACCGGATGGGTATACAGCAGAGATCTACATAACCTTCAAAAAGGAATTAATACCAATACTTTTCAAGCTATTTCAAAAAATAGAAAAAGAAGAAACTGTTCCAAATTCATTCTATGAGGCCAATATCACCCTGATCCCAAAACCAGACAAAGACACTTCAAAGAAAGAAAACTACAGACCAATATCTCTAATAAACTTGGATGCAAAAATTCTCAATAAAATCTTGGTGAATCGAATACAAAAGCATATCAAAAAAATTATGCACCATGATCATGTAGGATTCATCCCTGGGATTCAAGGCTGGTTCATTATACAGAAATCAATAAATGCTATTCACCACATCAATAGACTTAAAGACAACAACCATATGATCATCTCGATAGATTCAGAAAAAACATTTGACAAAGTTCAACATCCCTTTATGTTGAAAACACTAGAAAAACTAGGGATAACAGGAACTTACCTCAAGATTGCAAAAGCTATATATGATAAACCTCAGGCTGGCATCATCCTAAATTGAGAAAAGCTGAAGGCATTCCCTCTAAAATCTGGAACAAGAGGGATGCCCTCTATCACCACTTCTATTTAATTTAGTTCTTGAAATACTAGGCATAGCAATTAGACAGACAAAAGAAATTAAAGGCATAAAACTAGGAAAAGTAGAACTTAAATTATCGCTATTTGCAGATGACATGATAATATATTTAACAGACCCAAAAGGGTCTACAGAGGAACTGCTAGAGTTAATAAATGAATTCAGCAAAGTGGCAGGATATACAATCAACTCGCATAAATCAAAGGCATTGCTGTATATCAGCAGCAAAACTTCTGAAATGGAAATGAGGAAAACCACTCAATTCAAAATATCCTCAAAGAAAATAAGATAATTGGAAAAACAATTAAATAGTTGGGAAACAACCTAACAAAAGAGGTGAAAGATTTATAAATGAAAACTACAGAACCCTAAAGAGATGGAAGAGATCTTAGAATATGGAAAAATATACCCAATTCATAGATAGGCAGAAATAACATCATCAAAATGGCGATATTACCCAAATTCTCTACAGGTTTAAATTGATGCCAATCAAAATCCCAACAACATTTCTTGTAGAAATGATAAAGCAATCATGAAATTCATATGGAAAAACAAAAGACCCAGAATAGCAACAGCAATTCTAAGCAGGAAGTTTGAATCTGGAGGTATAGCAATACCAGAGTTCAAACTGTACTACAAAGCAATAGTAACAAAAACAGCATGGTACTGGTACCAAAATAGGCAGGTGGACCAATGGAACAGAATAGAGGACACAGAAACCAATCCACAAAATTACAACTTTCTTATATTTGATAAAAGGGGCTAAAAACCTGCAATATACGAAGGATAGCATCTTCAACAAATGGTGCTAGAAAAATTGAAAATCGATATGCAACAAAATGACACTGAATCCCTTTCTCTCGCCAAGCAAGGAAGTTAACTCAAAGTGGATCAAGGAGCTAGATATCAAATCAGAGACACTGCATCTGAAAAAGTTGGCTACGATCTACATACTGTGGGGTCGGGCTCCAAATTCCTTAATAGGACACCCATAGCCCAAGAGTTAATAACAAGAATAAATTAATGGGACTTACTTAAACTAAAAAGTTTTTTTTTTTTTTTTTCTCAGCAAGAAAAACAATAAGAGGTAAATAGAGAACCTACATCCTGGGAACAAATTTTTACCCCTCACACTTCAGATAAAGTCCTAATATCCAAAATATACAAAGAACTCAAAAAATTAAAAAATAAGATAACAAATAACCCAATCAACAAATGAGCCAAGGACCTGAACAGACACTTCACAGAGGAGGACATACAATCAATCAACAAGTACATGAAAAAATGCTCACAATCTCTAGCAGTCAGAGAAATGCAAATCAAAACCACCCTAGGATACCATCTCACTCCAGTAAGATCGGCAGCCATTAGGAAGTCAAACAACAGTAAGTGTTGGCGAGGATGTGGGGAAAAGGGGACACTTGTACACTGCTGGTGGGACTGTAAATTGGTGCAGCCAATTTGGAAAACAGTATGGAGATTCCTGGGAAAGCTGGGAATGGATCCACCATTTGACAAAGGTATCACCCTTCTTGGACTATTCTCTGAGCATCTTAAAACAGCGTACTATTGGGATACTGCCACATCAATGATCATAGCGGCACAATTCACAATAGCTAGACTGTGGAACCAACTTAGATGCCCTTCAATAGATGAATGGATAAAAAAATGTGGAATCTACACACAATGGAGTATTACGCAGCACTAAAAAATTACAAAATCATTGAATTTGCAGGGAAATGTATGGCATTAGAGCAGAATACGCTAAGCGAAGCTAGCCAATCCTTAAAAAACAAATGCCAAATGTCTTCTTTGATATAAAGAGAGCAACTAAGAACAGAAAGGGAGGAAGAGCATGAGGAAAAGATTAACATTATACAAAATGAGTGAGGGGAGAGAAAGGGAGAGAGAACAGAAAGCATATGGAAATGGTAGGAAACCCTCAATGATACACAAAATTACACATAATAGGTTGTGAGGGAAAATGGGAGGGAAATAATGGAGAGAATTAAACAACAGCACATGAGGTAGAGAGGGAAGATGGGAGGGGAGGGGAGGGGGGATAGTAGGGGATAGGAAAGGTAGAAGAATACAACAGTCACTAATATGCCATTATGTAAAAATGTGAATGTGTAACCAATGTATTTCTGCAATTCTTATTTGGGGAAAAAAATGGGAGTTCATAATCCAAATGAGAAAAATGTATCAAAGATGATATATCATGAACTTTGTAATGTTTTGAACAACCAATAAAAATAAATAAATAAATAAAGGTTTAAAATTCAGTGGGAAGAAATCAGCTAAAAAAGTGTTGAGATGCATTCATTTTTCTTAGCAGAAACTTTGTTTTGTGTAGTTGTAACTATCACAAATTTATTTTACCGGAAATTTGGCTTTTGAAAATGCACATAAATTGAGATTAAAGGATAATTCACCTACCTTCATGAAAAATTCATAGCATTTCCTATATTTTTCATATTTCATTTTTTTAGTTAATATTTTGTCATGGACCAGGTCTAGGCTTAGGCTATTCTTCCAGAATACTACCTCATCTGACAAGTTCGTACAATGTGTTGGATTTTTCTTTTCTTCTTTTATTTAATTGTTTCTAGCTAATAATGTGTATTTCTCCTTATCTTTATTTGGACATACATACCCAACTATATCTTTGCATTTTATGTGTTACTGGGGAAGAGACTTATCAAAAGCTTTTTGTTATATGTATTAACAATCAAACATTCAGAGCATGCAATTATTCTTAATTTTGCATGAAAATATCTTTGCACAATTTTTCTTATAAAGATTTAGAATTATTAATAATGTCCCTGCTGTAATAAGTAACTACTTACAAGAAGAATTAAACAATTGACTTTATATCAATTATGAATATGAAAAGTACTAAAATAAATATTTGGCAATTAATACACAATTGATAGAAATTGAAATCACGAGAAAGCCATTTAAAATGTCAGTGCATATGGTCCTTAAATAATAGGTTTTTTAAAAAATTTTTCTCTAATTCATAAGATATATTATGCCATATTATCGCTTAATGTGATATAAAACCTTAAATTATCAGTATAGATAAATAAGAAAGAAACCTGTTTATTTAAATATGTTTAATTGATTTTCACTGTAAGATGTTAATTCTGGAAGACTTGAGAATTAAGAAAGATATGGTCTATATTATATCTAACAGGCTAATCAAAGTACTTTTAAATATAAATGTATATATACATATATAATATATGTAATGCATATGCATGAATATAGATACATATATATAATAAATGTATAGTGATATATCTATCAGGTGATTATAATTTTAACGTTTTCTCAAGAAAAAAGAATGACTATAAAAAACAGTCTTAAATTTAAATTTCATAGCAAGATACTGTTTGTAATGACATGAGAGAAAAATTGATATGGATGGAAAATGAAAAAGGAAGAGAGAGAAGGGGGAAAATGAGGAAGAAAGTGAGTAAAGAAGAGGGAGAGGCATATTCGATGTTAAGAAAAAAGTGGAGGGGCTGGGTTTATGGCTCAGTGGTAACATGATTGTCTAGCATGTGTGAGGCACTGGGTTCTATTCTCAGCACCACATAAAAATAAACAAAATGAAGGTCCATCAACAACTGAAAAACAAAAAATAAAAAAGTAGAAATATTACCAAAATTCCAAGCTTTGTTGAATGTTAAATAAAAAACAATATGTTACATAGCCTTATGTAATTTCTAGACTCCCCAAAATAGTCATTAAATGTTAGATCATTAGTGCTATAACTAAAAATCCATTGTTCCTTCCTCTACATTCTGTGGCATGCTGGTACTAAAATAAATTGTATTATAACACCAAAAAAAAAAGCCAAATCATAATATTTCTACAGTAACTGACCCGAGTTTAACATCAATGCAAGTAGATTCCTATGGCACATGATGTGCATTTTGACGTTCATTTTTATTCAACACTGGAACATTACTATTTCTTCAGTTTATGCACATCATAGGATACATATTTCATCCACAATTTAGCAAATTTATACTCATTTGTTTAACTTCAAATCACTTCCTGCTTCAGTACCCATGTATTCTTCCATGTTTCTTGACTGCTCTTTTCATGAGACTTCTTTACAAACACATTATTTTCGATTTCCATTATCATATTTGAAGCAAAACACCCGTCATGATAAACCATAACCCTAATATTACCATTAAATGTATAAGTGGTTGGAAAGAATGACTGTATATCAATATAAGATTTCTTACTTAGTTACAGATATCAATTCAATCCATTATTTAAAGTGGAACCAGTTATATTATTTATTCACAGTATGGTCTATTCATGTATTATCTCTATATTCATAGACACAGGGTACACCTCTTTGTACCCCCAATACTAATTTATACGTCTTCAAAATATTGCTCCCAGAAATGGTGGAACAAATACATGTAACCTGATCTACATATATATTTTATCACAGTAATATTCTGAACAGCAAAAAGCAAAGTTCACACTTATGATTGTACCATACCTAAATGGAAAGTGAACATGGATTACTAAAAATATCCATGTCCAGGTTGCCTAATGATCTCAAATGAAAATCCTATTGGTGACTACATATTTGTTTCTTCCAAAGATTATATATTCAAACTCAACCCTGTTGAATATGTCTAAAGCTGTCACTCACTTTACACTTTGAATGATTTTGTAATGTGTTTATTGATATCTGCTTTCCTACATATTTTCCCCAGTTCATCATTGTGACTGAATCTTCACATGTGCTATCACTACCATTCACTCTCTAACCGAAACCCTATTGCTAAAAAACTTTGGTCCAAATCCTATATTCACTCTTCTTCCTAAACCTACCTACTGTCTTCCTAATCCTACCGACTATCCCTTTTTGACTGGATGTTCTCTTCTACATTCAATCATCCAAGGTACAAGGTCCTATGCCATTGTATATCGATTTATCTGAGACATCTGTGCAGAACGTAATTCAATGTTAAGTATCCCAATCAAGGACCCAATGACCTTCTGGGCTTCAATTCTTACTTAGATTTCTCTTTTCGTTCATATATTTCACCTCTATATTCTTATAAATATCGCAGGTTCCCAATACCATTGTTCATCGAGCAGAATGGTTCCTAACCAAAATTGAAAATGTTATTAACACTAACCATACACTCTTCCCTCAATCTAACTTTACAGAAAAGCAGTGACAGTGTTGGTCTTACAATTCAGGAATGTATGGGATCTTCCACCTGATGAGAACCTCAAAGGTATGTGCAGAAATGATCCCTGGAGAAGATGTAGGCAGCTATGAAGGACCTGAGAGAGCAAAAGTCATCTTCCATGGAAAACAACCTGGTAGGATAAAGTTTGGTGTCTGAATCAGCCTCTGTCTTCTTAATGTAGAGAAGACGGACCAAACCAGGCCTTATGGAGAGCTGTTCCTGAGAGCCTATGGATTATATCTCATTCTAACTTATGAAAGGGTCACAGGAAGTAGGGGCAGCCTCCATCTAAATGGACCATAAGAAGCAACTGTTAAAACAAAGTGGTTGCCAAGGCAGTGACCTCATTCAGTTCCTGAAGGAAGTGACCTCACCTCACTTCCTTGGTGTTGGAACTCTCTGAACTTGGGATCCAGGAAGCCAGGCACCCCGAGCCAGTCCCAGTCCCAGTCCCAGTTGTCTCACTTGTTTGGATTTACCAAGGACAGGGTCAGTCTTTCTTGGTACCTACTGATTTGAAGATGTCCAAATGCCAGAAGAGCTCTGAAGAGGGGCCTTTCCTGAGAAAGAAGGTAGTGGCTCACCGCTGGTTCCTGTCAACTTCACAGAGTTGGCCAAGGAGACCAGATCTGAGAGAAGACTTGCCATTTCGGAGGAACATAGTATGGCCCAGCAGTCAGAGAACACTCCGAATAGTCACAGACCTACTTGGGGGAAGGAGGTGCCTTTGTGGGTGTGGTTGTGGGTTTGTGGTTTGGTCTCATGTTCTGAGAATAAGTTTTTTCAGATATCAGCTCCGGAGCCCAGGAATTAGTTCTCATTGGGGCTAAGGTTCCCCACCAGCGAGATTTGAAATTGGCGCTGGCTGCATTGTTAACAAGGGCGGGGACTTTTCACACCACTGCAGAAAAGAAGAAGGTAGGAAGAAGAAGTCCATAGGCGCCATGTTGGGGTTTTTCTCTGGGGTATGGCTGCCATTTATACTTTTCCTAACATTCCTCCCTTTTTGTTTTTTTAGAAATTGGGGTGTTGTTTGTCATTTCTGGCTGATTCCTGCTGTGTAGGGGTGCTGTGGGGCCTAGAAAGGGAAGTGGACGAGTGCTCGGGGGGCAGGTCTTGGGATATCATGGCAGCCAGAAATAAAACCCAGTGGTATAGATAGCTACTTCAGTAGGGGTAAAGTCTATGAAAGTTCCCTGATGCCACAAGTTGTCGATGGCATGAAACCAGTCATGGATGGAGGAGATTGTTGGTATCAGCCACTGGTCCTGTAACAGAGACTCAAGGAAATACTGGAAGCGTTGCCTGGACATGGCGTCACCAGCACCTGAAGAAGATCAGAGCGAATAAAAACAGAATGAAGATAAAAATTAAAGCAAAGGTCAATTTTTGGCAGAAGTTCCATGTTGGGGGACTGACATAGAAGAGGCCAAGGGCCATGAGGAAGCTTAGAATGTCATAAAGACTCATGAATCCAGGATGGCAGATTAGGAGGTTCTCCAAGCTCGTTGCCTCCCGCTGTCTGATGTACGTTGCATTCCATCGTGCCTGGTAGTTAGCTTCATCACTGAGTGAACTGTTCTCTTGGAGATGTTAGGGGTTCATCGGTCATCAGAGGCTGGTAGTGCCTAAGCAAAAGCTGGTTGAAATTTTGATTAAAAATTTTTTGCAGTTGGGTTTGAAGGAACTTCATTATGCATGGCAAGAGAGCACAAAAAGGGAGCATCCCAATAAGGGGCCCCAAGATAGGTAGTAAGTACATGGCAAGATAGGATTGGAAGAACCCTGTTATGGGATTGGAGGAGCTAGGTTTGAGCAATTTGGTCGATAATTCCTGCAATTTAACAACATTTTTTTCTATCAGCCCAGATTCATTAACATAATAGCAACATTCCTCTCTGAGGAAAAGGCATGTACCCCCTTTTTCTGCAGTGAGAAGATCAATTGCCCTTTGGTTCTGTAAAGCCACGTGTGCCAATGAAGTAACCTGGCGCTGCAAGGAGCCCAGAGACTCAGCAGTGGTATCGAGTGCTTCCTGCAGTTTTTGTTGCAGGTCATTGGATGCCCATAGAACATGACCTATAGCTACACCAGAGAGTCCGAGACCCGCCACTGAGGTTGTTAAAGTGAGGCCTACAAGAACCGGCAGAAAGACTGCCCTACGGGTTCGGGAAGGTAGGGCCAACTGTCGGAATTCGGTGGGAGTATACAAAGACAGCTGAGGAACTACAGTAACCAAGAAACAGGTGCCAGAGACATTGATCGTTGAGGTACTTAAAGACCCATTACACCAGAGGAAATTTCCAGGTTGCATAAACGCAGGGCTCGATTGGGTGCTTAAGCTCAAGGAACAAATTGGTAAAGGATTCATTATTGGCAGGTGGAAACAGAAGAAAGCAAATAAAGCATTGGTGGAATAACTTTCCCACAGTGGGATACGTGTCACATGTAGGGGTTGTCCTTTCTTAGAGAAATTGTAGGTTTTTGCTGAAATATTTCCTGCTGCTAATGGGACAGCTGCTAGAAGTGGACGACTAATTGAAGCACAGAGAAAGCACTGAGAAGGAGGCACAGAAAGAGGGGTGGATTTTAATAATTGAAGAGTTTGGTGTAACAAATTGAGCCATGTGTCAGGGGGACCTGAGGGGGTTGAAGGGTCTGAATCCTTTTTGGATGAGCTATGGATAAGATCTCGAAGTTTTGATTCTGACTCCTTAATGTGTTCGACTACCTGGATGGTTGCCTTAGGTGGCATAATCAGGGTGCTGCCAACAGTCATCCACATTGTGGGTCTGGCTGAGGTTGTCCGAGCATAGACAGCAAACTCAACATATCCCCAACGTTTGGCCTTGGGGTCAGGTATATCTAAAGTATACCATCCATTGTTATCAGATGAAGAGCGTTTATGCCACTTTAGGTAACTAGATGTCCACTATTTTGGGTAACCAAGTGAGTGGTAAGAATAGCTACCATATTCATCATGGAACCTGCATGACCAATAGGGGCACCCATTATATATCTCAGGCCACCAATGACAATAGTCTTTTGTTTGATCAAAAAGGAAGCAAATGAAAGGCCAGTTCCAGCTACCAGGGACGAAGGTCCTTGAAGGTGACAATTTTAGGGAAATAGAGGTGCAATTGTGGATGAAGCAAGTAGTTGCATCCACTGCACGGACCTTCTGCATGCCATGTTCTGAGTACCGTTCCTGAAGAGTGAATAAATACATGGTAGGAGAGGTGGGTAAAGACCAGTCCTGATAGAGTACAGAAAATAAGCAGAGTACAAAAAAACAAGCAGTTACAGAAGATTAGGGTGTTGGGAGAGCTCATTGTGACATTTTTAAGAGGAATTGGGCTGCATGGAACACCGTGTGAGCTGCAACTTAAATGGGTGAGATGAGTGTGGAGAGCAGGAGTTAAGGGGAGGTTCAGGAGGTGATTCTTGGAGTTCCTCTGGGTGGTCCTGTCGTCAGCAGGTGGGACCTCCTGGTGATATGGCTTCAACCAAGAAATGTGAATCCAGGGAGTGAGACGGTTGTCTGGTAAGGAGAGTTTGGCGGAAGTGGGGGTACAGAGAATGACAGGATAGGGGCATTTCCATTTTGGGGCAAGAGTCCCTTTCTACTCTGTGGTATTATAATAGACTAGACTCCCAGGTGTTATGGGAGGAGTGTTTGGAGAGGACACTGGGTCCGGATGAAGCCAGTCCTGATATTTCCAGATTTCCGAGCAGAGATGATATAAAAGAGGCAAAGACAAATCTTGGGTGAGAGATCCTTGTGAAATGACCAACCCAGGGGGTATAAGAGGTCTTCCATACATTATCTCAAAGGGAGACAGTAAAGATGGTTTTTAGGGAGAGCTCTGATTCGAAGCAAATCCAAGGGAAGGAGTTTGACCCAGTCTAAGTTTAATTCCATTGTCAATTTGTTAAGGACTTCCTTTAGAGTACGATTTACCCTTTCCACTTTCCCTGAAGCTTCGGGGTAATATGGACAGTGGGAATGCCACTTGAAGGAGAGGGCTTGAGAGACCTTTTGTGTGATCCTAGAAATAAACTCAGGGCCATTGTCATATTGTAGAGAAGTGGGCATACCAAACCTGGGGATGATGTCTGTCAGTAAGATTAAAGCTACAGTGGAAGTCGTTTTATTGGAAGTGGGAAATGCCTCAATCCAACTAGAGAAAGTGTCCACAAAGACAAGGAGGTATTTAGTGCGCCATACTGTGAGCATGTTGGTGAAGTCTACCTGCCAGTCAGCAGTGGGAATGTGTCCCCGGGCTTGGTGAGAAGGGAAAGGTTTGGGCCTTAAAGGAGTATAAGTGTTGGTCCACTGACACATCTGACAATTAGAGGCTATATTCTGTAGCATGGCTTTGTCAGAGAGGGTGAGCGAGAAGAAGCTCTGTAAAAAGAGGGTCAAAGACTGAGAATTGTAAAGGAATAGATTATGAAGGAACTTGAAGAGATCCTTGTTCTTACTGGAAGAAGTAGGGGCTTCAGATGAGCTGTCTAAAGTGGCCATTATATGTCCCCCAGGGGGTCCATCATTGGAAGTGGTAGCAGCCATTTGTGCCACCTGGTCAGCTTTGGCATTGCCCTCAGTGATAAGAGAGAAGTCCTTCTGATTAGACCTACAATGGACAACTCCCACCTGGGTGGGTAAGTGGGAGGCCTCTATCAGATTTGTTATAAGAGCCGAATTAGTGATCACATTACCTTTGGTGGTAAGTAGGCCTCGCTCCTTTTATATTGCAGGATGGGATAAGATATGGAAGACATATTTTGAATCAGTATAAAGGGTGAGGGATTTGCCTTGTGCTAGAAGGCTGGCACGAGTGGCTACTATAAGTTCAGACTGCTGGTTGGTAGTTCCTGAAGGCAGAGCTTTGGCCTCTACAATCTCAGCGGCTGATACTACAGCGTATCCAAAGTAATGAGTGCCGTTCTGCCTAAAGGAACTGCCATCAGTAAACCAGATAAGGTCAGGCTTTGCTAGTAGTCACTCAGAAATGGAAGAATGACAAGGGAGGAAATCATCTAAGGTTTCCAACCAATTATGAGTTGGTGTGTTAGACGTGGGAGTCATTGGGAGCAGTGAGGCAGGGTTCTGTGCAGAGCAGGGAAGGAAAGTAATATTAGGGTTTTCCAGAAAGGAAGTGAGGAGCGACAGAAATCTGGATGGAGGAAGGGTTTGAAAGCCCTTATAAGCTAAAAGATCCTTCAAGTGATGTGGGGAGTGGATAGTTAAAGGGGCCCCAAAAGTAAGCTTAGAGGCTTCTTTGTGTAAAATTTGTCCAGCAGCCAGAGCTCTTAAGCAAGGGGCCCACTCACGGATGGTAGGGTCAAGTTGCTTGGACAAATATGCCACAGGTGCAAATGTAGGCCCATAGTTTTGACCTAAGACCCCAAGTTCTTGCCTCCCATTTTCATGGACATATACATGAAATGGTCTTGAAAGATCAGGAAGTTGAAGGGCAGGTGCCTTTAAGACAAGTTGCTGAAGCCTGCGCAAGTTTTAGTTTGGGGAGGAGGCAAGAGATTCACTAGGGGGTCCCTTTGCTAGTTCATACAGGATTTGTATAGAAGAGAATAATTTGGGATCCAGGCCCTAAAATAACCTGCTAGTCCTAGGAATGATAGTATTTTGGCTTTTGTATGGGGCACTGGAAGATCAGAGAGGAGTTGCCTCCTATCCAGTGTTATTTCCTTTTTTCTGGGTGTAAGGCAAAAACCAAGAAAGGTGACAGAAGACTGGGAAACCTGGGCCTTGTGGGGAGACTTCCTATTTCCCTTGTCTGCTAGGAAATTAAGAAGCTGAGCAGTGTGGGATTGAGAGTGTTCCCAGAGGGACTACATAGAAGAAGGTCATCGACATATTGAAGGAGAGTAGAGTCAGGACAGGTCGGGTGAAAGGATGTGAGGTCCTGGGCAAGAACTTGGCCAAAGAGATGGGTGCTATCCCTGAATCCCTGTGGGAGGACAGTCCAGGTAAGCTGATGTGAATGGCGGGTGTGAGAGTAAGTGCAAGTAAAAGCAAAGATATCCTGAGATTCTGAGAACAAGGGAATAGAAAAGAATGCATGTTTCAAATTTAGAACCAAGAAGTGGGTAGTAGTGGCAGGGATCTGAGAGAGGAGGGTGTAAGGGTTGGACACTAGCGGGTGGATGGGGACCACAGAGGAGTAGACAAGGGGAAGGTCTAGAACCAGCCTGTAGGACACGTTAGGTTTCTTAACTGCCAGAATGGGGGTGTTGAAAGGAGAGTGTGTAGGCCTAAGATACCCCTTTCATTATAAATCCTGGATGATGGCTTCTAATCCGAGGAAGGCTGTGGTTGTGAGTGGATATCATGGTTGACTAATATATCTTGAAGGGTCCAGTAAGACAATATGAATAGGACTGCATTTAGCCATAAAGGGTGTAGTTGTGTCCCAAAACTCAGGGTTAACTAGTTTAGATAGTCGTGGGAGAGTGCATGGAGGAGGTGTATCTGCCCCTAGGAACATCATGAGGAAATGAGAGGTAGGAGAGGTGTGGGGTGATATGTGAATGGTGACTTTTAATAGTGAGAGTATGTCCCTTTCCAGAAGGGGAATGGGGCAATGGCTCATAACGAGAAAGGAGTGAGTGAAGGACAAAAGGGATTTTGAGGGAAAATATGTTTACCTCCTACCACGACAATAGGAGTTTTTGAGGGTGTGGTAGAACCCCAATACTCCCTCAAGACCGAAAAAGTGGCACCAGTATCCAAAAGGAAGGTAATGAAGCGTCCATCCACCAGGAAGGTGACCCTAGCTTCTTGATTCTTGATGGTAATAGTCTGGAGGGAAGGCCCAGGGCTCCATCATTCCTCCTCTGCCAAGCCCAGGAGAGGCTGGGGTTGCCGGGTGGCTGACCAACCTCCCTTCCGGGTTGTTGGGCAGTCTGCCCCCCAGTGTCTCCTTTGATGGCATGTTGGGCAGGGGTTGTAGGCTGTTCTCGGCGAAGGACAATCCTTACCACATTTGAAGCAAGCTCCAGGGGGTGTCACATTGGGACGGCGTGGTGATGGCCTTCTCTGAATGACCTGGGCCAACATTTGGAATTTGGCATTTTCAGCTCTCTGCCTATGGCATTCACTTTCATCCTCTCTACCATGAAAAACCTTTAAAGAGACAGCGAGGATTTCGGTCTGAGGAGTAGCAGGGCCCTGTTCAAGCTTTTTAAGCTTGGCTTTAATGTCAGAGTATTTTTGGGCCAGAACATATGTCATTAAGAGATGACGGCCATCAGGGGTTTCTGGGTCGAGTTATGTGCAGTGTTGAAGGGCCTTGGTTAGTCTATCCAGGAATTCTGAAGGTGTTTCCTCCTTCCTTTGAATGACCTCCTGCACCTTTTTAAAGTTAACAGCCTTGTGGGTCGCCTTTTTCAGGCCCGCCAAGAGGCAGGATGTAAAAAGGTCATGAGTCTGTAAGCCTTCAGGGGTGTTGTAATCCCATAGGGTTCCTGCTCTGGGACAGCATGAGAGCCCGTGGGGTGGTCAGGATTGGTCCTATGATTTTCATCAGCATGGGCTTGGGCTAGCTCCCAGACCCATTGCCTTTCCTCGGGGAGAAGTGTATTCGCCAAGAGCATGTATATGTCATGATGAGTGAGGCTATATGCTTGCAAGACCCATTGAAACTCCCGAATGTAAGTGGTGGGTTTAGTGGTGATTGAGCCTAACTTGCTCTCTAGCTGAGTAATGTCTGACCTGGAGAAGGGCACGTGGACTCTGATGACACGCTCGGGACCAGCTACCTCACGAAGGGGTGCGATTGTCTTAGGGGTGGGAAGGAGTCCTTTAGACCTGGTATAAGGAGGACTGAGAGAGGCAGGCGGAGGACAGGAAGGAGAGGGAGGGGAAGGGAGTGTCTCTTTGGAAGAGGAGGAAGTGGAGCAGGCAGAAGAGGACCGAGGGGAGGGGGATAAAATGGAAGCCTGAGGATCCATGGAATCAGGCAGAGGATGAGGAGGGTATTGCAGAAGAGAAGGGGCAGATGGGGCTGGGGAGAAGGTGGGGGTTTATCTGCTGGGTTGAATGAGGAAGAATCTGTGAAGTCAGAAGTAGAAGTAGGGAAAGAGAGGGGATTGCAAGCAAGGAGGACCTGAGGGGGAGGGCAGGAGGAGCAGAGACAAGGTGCTGTGTGGGAAGGCTAATACCTTCAATGCAGGGAATCTCCCTCCACTTTTCCAGACGCTGGCAGTAGTTAAAAAGGTCCCAGGGGAGGTTTGGATCTAAGGAGCCTTCTGGAGGCCAATGATTGCCATTATCCAGTGGATATGGAGGTCAATCTTGGGTACAGAATTTAATTAAAAGTTTGGGCTTGATGTCTGGTGTGAGGGAGAGTGTGGCCAGATTTTTTATTAAACATTTGAGAGGTGAGGCTTCAGGTACAGATGAAGAGGTGCCCATTGTCACAGGGAGAGATGGAAGAGAGAGAGAGAGAGAGAGAGAGAGAGAGAGAGAGAGAGAGAGAGAGAATAAGAGTAAGCAAGAGAGACAAAGAGAAAACCCGAGCTGGAACGGCTTCCAGGAAATTCAGGGCGAATGGGGGTCACGTGGGTGTCCCCAAAATGACCAGCTGTCGCGAGGAAATACAGAGGGTACTACCTGGTCGTCACCAGTGAAGTGCGATCTGGAAGACCCAATGGGTTTGGAGCCATGGGCAACCTGACGTCAGGAAAGTTTTCGAACGCAGCTGAAGAAGTCAGTAATGAAAACAGAACTTCAGCTCCAGCAGAATGCAGTTCTAGGACGGGAGTTCAGTTTTCCCTGAGCAGAGAGGCAGCTTCAGCCAGACACAGCAGCCCTGCAGGAAACAGCAAATCTAGCCGGCAGCAGCAGTGGCAGCAAAGGAGGAAAAACCACAGAGCCTCTCGTGTAAACTCAGAACCCTCATGCCCCAAAGGGAAACGGATCACTAGAGGGTCCACTGTGACCAGTAAAGGTCTTGGTGGGAGGAATTCCCTCTCCCCTACCGGGCGTCTAGAGTGTGCTGGACGATCAGGGTCACAAAACTAGCGGTAGCCCGAAGGAAGTTGGCGAGCCGGGGTCAGGGGAAGCTTACATACATCAGATCAGTGGTGAGTGCAGGAAGCTGGCGTCTGAAAAGAGCGGACCAGGATGGAGTGTCTGGGTGGAACGGGGGACAGGGCTCTTGTTGGAAAGAGCTCACCCGTATCCTCAAATGGGGCACCAGAATGAAAGAACTCCCCACTCAAAGGCACTTCGCCGGGAGAATTCCAATTTTATTGCAAAAAGCTGTGTACTTATATAGAACTAAGGAGGAGATGAAAGGACTTAAATAAATGGCAGGCAACCCGTTTATTGGCAAGTTCTTTCAGATATCAGCTCCGGAGCCCAGGAGTTAGTTCTCATTGGGGCTAAGGTTCCCCGCCAGCGAGATTTGAAATTGGCACCAGTGGGAGAGTTCACCCGGGCAGGAACTTTTCGCGCCACTTCAGAAAAGAAGAAGGTAGGAAGAAGAAGTCCTTAGGCGCCATGTTGGGGTTTTTCTCTGGGGTATGGCTGCCGTTTATACTTTTTCCAACAATGAGTATACCAGACAGTGCCTTGATTGACTGGTTTTCATTAAAATGGTGTTTAACAGAGATGCCAGAAAGTTGGATCCTGCTGAGTAGTGGGCCTAGAGCAATGGTGGGCAGGTGTGTGATAAAACATCTGTGGTGGGGCCATGTGGATCTGCCATTGGCTTCCAAATGGCTTGTCACTGACATGGTCAAACCAGCAGACCCTTATATGTAAAGGCATCTTGTTATATGGAGAGGTTTCAGGACGCTGTTCAAAATCAGGTTGCTATAGTCAAGGGGGCAAGCTATGTGGGATAGAAGCCTGGTTCTTGTATTCTCCTGCAGACCCTGACTCACCACACGTGACAGAACTCCCTCCCGTACTGTGTTCCATTTAAACTTCTTGTATTTCGTGAAGCAAGTACCAAACTTCCAGTGCAGCAGCAAAAAACACCACGAAAATAGAGGATGACCATATGGCTTCACAGTCCACATGGGGAGATATTTAGCCCCCAGGGGCCACAGTTTACCTACAAAGGGAGAATTCAGCAATGCTGCCTCATGTTCATTGGGAAAAAAAGAAACAATGTCCACCAGGTCACATAGATGCAGACCCAGCTTTTATGGTCTCACTAGAAAGGAAGCTAAAGCTCCTGACAACAACATATATTTCAAGTGCCCAACCTCACAGAGAGTTTCCCAAGAAGTCTATAGGCCAGCAGAATTATATTTTTGTGGAGTGTTTACCCTGTCCCTTACTTTTGAAAACTCCTCTACCACTTCCAAGATTGTGAACTCCTGATTGTTTTCCATTCCAGATATGTATTCACGGAATTTCTAACTCTTTTCCTCTAATTGTTTCTTACTTGGGGCGAAGGTATTGTCAAGACATTGTTCTGGATAAGAGTGGGAAGATTTTTGTGTAGCACATATTTACATACACATTGGATACATTTTGCAATTTTTCATTCGAAATACTGAAACTCTGACACTAACCCATACCCTACTAGACTCTGACTATTAATCCTAATATGATGGAGAAAAATAACCCAAACAGAATAGAAATACAAGCAGTTCAGAGGAGGCATGGTGAATAGTTGGTCTTGCCTTTTGCATGATATAGGGTAGGAGTTATAAATCTTGTCAATTTTTTTCTTGAAATTGTTCTCCATGTGTTTTTAAAGTTAACACACATGTGAATTCCTGTCTCCCATTTTCTGTAGCCAATTCAGCACATGTATTTTTATATGCACATACAAAATCCTACCTGGAATACACGTACATTTTTGTGAGGTGGCCTACTTGGCAGATAGAAAGTATGAGAAGAAATCACTCCTCCTAAATGCTTTTGGAACTGAAAATTCAAACTATGAGTGAGCTTTTTAGTTGAGCAACATTATACATAAATCCATGTTCAGTAAAATTAATATTTTTGGATCTGTGAATGATATATATTTCATGATGAATTTTGATTGGCATATATTTTCTACTTTCCAATGTATTTGTGTGCGTATATATATATATATATATATATATATATATATATATATATACACACACTCTAGATTTTTCAAAATATGAAATACATGTGTCTTATTATACACTCCCTAAATTCACTAATGTTCATGTATGTGGTTTTATAATCAACTTTTCATAAGATTATTTTCAGAAACATTCATCCACCTGAAATACATATTTGTTTTCTAGTACTGAAAACTTACTTCAGTGAATGGTGCAAACAAATCCTTATATTTCTACAGTAACTGACCCACTTTAACATCAATGCTAGTAGATTCCTATGGGACATGATGTGTATTTTGACGTTCAATTTTATTCAACACTGGTACATTTCTATTTCTTCAGTTTTTGTACATCATAAAATGTACATTTCATCCACAAGTTCACAAATTTAAAGACATTTGTAACACATTCAATCACTTCCTGCTTCAGAACACATATATTCCTACTTGTTTTTGACTGCTCATTTCATGAGACTTCTTTCCAAACACATTATTTTCGATTTCCATAATCAATTTTGAAGCAAAACTCACACAGAATTTATGATAAACTACAACCCTAATATTACCATTAGATGTATAACTGGTTGGAATGAATGTATGTATATCAATATAAGATTTGCTATGTATTTTGAGATATTAATTTATTCCAATTTGTAAAGTTGGAACAAGTTATATTATTTATTCACAGTATGGTCTATTCAATCATTCTCTCTATATTCATACACACATGGTACACCTATTTGTGCCCCCAATACTAATTTATACCTCTTCAAAATATTGCTCCCAGAAATGGTGCAAGAAATACTCATGTCACCTGATCTACATATACATTTTATCACAGTAATATTCTGGCAAGAAAATGCAAAGTCACACTTACGATTGTACCAAAGCCTAAATGGAATATGAGTATGGATTATAAAAATCACCCGTGTCCAGGTTCGCTAATGCTCTCAAATGTCAATCCTATTGGTGACTACATATGTGTTTCTTCCTAAGATTATATATTCAACTTCAAGCCTGCTGAAAATGTCTAATCCAATCAATCACTTTATCATTTGCCTGATTTCCTATGTCTCTATTGATATCTGCTTTCCTACATATTTTCCCCAATTCATCATTGTGACCAACTCTTCACATGTGCTGACATTTACATTTTCTCTCTACCTGAAACCCTATTGCTAAAGAACTTTTTTTTCAAATCCCATACTCACTCTTTTTTTCTAATTCTACCAACTATCTTCCTAATCCTACCAACTATCCTTTTTAGACTGGATGTTCTCTTCGACATTCAATCATCCAAGTACAAGGTCCTATACCATTGTGTATAGATTTATCTGAGACACATGTGCAGAACATAATTCAAAGCTAAGTATCCCAATCAAGGATCCAATGCCCTTCTGGGCTTCAAATCTTACCTAGATTTCTGTTTTCATACATATATTTCACCTCTATATATACTTACAAATCTCGCAGGTTCCCAATACCATTATTCATCCTGCAGAATGATTCCTAACCCAAATCAAACATGTTATTAACCCTAACCATACTCTTTGCCCTCCATCTAACTTTACAGAAGAGCAGGGACAGAGTTGGTCTTACAATACAGGAACATAAGAGATCTTCCACCTGCTGAGAACCTCAAAGGTCCATGCAGAAATGAACCCTGGGGAAGATAGAGGAAGCTATGAAGGACCTGAGAGAGCAAAAGTCATCTTCCACGACAAACAACCTGGTCAGGATGAATGGGTGTGTCTGAAGCAATCTCTCTCTTCTTAATGTAGAGAAGATGGACCAAACCAGGCCTGTGTGGAGAGCTGCTTCCGGGTGGTATGTTTGATATACCATTCTAAATTGTGAAAGTGTCACAGGAAGTAGGGGCAGCCTCCATCTATTGGGACACTTGGAAGCAAATGTTAGGAAAAAGTGATTGCCTAGGCAGTGACCTCATTCAGTTCCAGAAGGAAGTGACCTACATTACTTTCTTGGTGATGGAACTCTCTGAACTTGGGATCCAAAAAGCCAGGCACCCAGAGGCAGTCCCAGTCCCAGTCCCAGTGGTCTCACATGATTGGATTTACCAAGGACAGAGTCAGTCTTTCTTGGTAACTACTGATGTGAAGATGGCCAAATGCCAAGAGAGCTCTGAAGAGGGGCCTTTCCTGAGAAAGCAGGTAGTGGCTCACCACTGGCACCTGACAACTTCACATTGTTGGCAAGGAGACCAGATCTGAGATAGGATAGCCCATTTTGGGGGAACATAGTATGGCCCATCAGTCAGAGGACACTCCGGATAGTTACAGACCTACTTGGGGGAAGGCGGTGACTTTGTGGGTGTGCGTGTGAGTTTGTGGTTTTGTCTCATGATCTGGGAATAGGTAGGAAAGTCGCTTTGTTTGGTTTGGATTGGATCGTTTCTAGTAAGTCTTTTGATAAGGCGAGTGTTTTTATGTCTGTTTATCCCACTGTATCTGTGGTTGTAGATATTAGAAAAGAGAATGCATCAATGGATGTTTCCTGTCTTGTAGAAAGCTTCACAGCATTCATCCTGCCCAATTTATATATGGACTGTGGCTTGCCTTATAGATGGGCAACAACTACTATCTTCCTAAGTTCCTGTTTTCTTCTTGAATTCGGGCCACTCTCCAGAATAGGCTCATGGTTTGGTGTCCACAATATGTACCACCTCCAGGCTCTGTGACATGGCCACGTACTGGATAGCTGAAGGGAATGGGATCATCTCAGAAAACTCAGATATCATTCGAGAAACCCTGCTTTGGGCCATTTGCTTACCTATTGTTCTGTTGCCCTGAATGTCAGAAACGTCTTTGTCTCAGTCCACCCCTTTGTGAAGCCTGAAAAAATGGTTTTCAATGGAAATTAATGGGCATCACCTGTAGCTCTTTGCTTAATTGCTTTGGAAAGGGATGTGTCTGCATCAGACTCGTGGCAATGTGTGAGGCTGTTGCATAGATTCTCAGAACCTGATGGATCTAAAGAAAGATTACATGTGTGCTTCCAAAACCAAAATGGCCAAAAAAGCAGTCATTGTGGACGAAGTCTCTCGCCTTCCTCTGTAAGGTTCCTGACCTCCATCAATTGAAAATAGGGATCCTTTGTGTCAAATGAGTTCTTCAAACCCTGCAGAAGATAGCCCATAGGTGCTTGGGTTTTCTCATGATTCCAATTTCCATAAAGAATATATACCCGAGAGTCAGTAGGCCTCAAATTCGGGAAGCAGAGCAGTATTTATGGCAGGCCTATTTGATCACTCCTGGTTCTCAGGAAGGGTGTCCAGGCAACCCTGACTTTAGGCAAATGAGGGGCAAGGGAGGTTATTTTGTACACTGTCTTGGACTGATCCCCTCATGGAAACCTCAAACCACAGGTTATGATGAGTGTCTATATGGAAGAAGATGAGGGCCTTGTGGGAGTGCTTTGGTTTTAATTGTGGTCATTTGTGTGGCGGTTGGAAGTGATGACTGGGTCTACCTGGGCTTGAACTCTGGTGTGATTCCCCTTAAAGTCTGAGTTCTGGAACTGATCTCAGAGAAATATTGACATGAACTGTGTTCAGATTTTAGGAGGCCACGCATGGGATTCGCCCTTGGAAACTGAGATCAAGGACAGGGTGGCTTTCCACAGAGCCTTGGAATCTCAGCTAGGATATCACATGATTTTATTCTGAAAGATTTGGCAGCCATAGTTGAGAATCAGAACACCCTTGGACGTCACATTGAAGACCTCAATGGGCCTGGCTTCATGTGACCTTTTGAAGACTCTATGGGAAGACTTGCCTGTGAGAATTCTCCAGAGCTTTCATTGAAATGAGCTTCCTCACCATTTAATGGTTCCTGAATGAACTGAAACCCACAGTGTCTCCAACTTCATCCATGAAAAATGGCTAGATAAATACAATGAAATTTTTGAAATTCCAATAATCAGGTGGCACTAGAGAACCTTTGGATGTCTTGTTGCTGATCATTAGTGTACAAGAGAATGCCATGATTGACCGGGTTTCATGAAAATGGTGTAGAACAAAGATGCCAGTAAGTTGGAGCCTGCTGAGTAGTGGGCCTATTGCAGTGGTGGGCAGGTGTGTGATAATACATCTGTGGTGTGGCCATGAGGATTTGCCATTGCCTTCCAAATGGCTTGTGACTGACATTGTGCATCCAGCAGAACCTTCTATGTAAAGGCATCTTGTTACATGGAGAGGTTCCAGGGCAAAGTTAAGAGTCAGATTTCTATGTACAAGGGGGCAAGCTCTGTGAGATATAACCTGGTTGTTGCATTCTCCTGCAGACCCTGACCCACCACAAGTGACAGAACTCCCTCCAAAACTGGGTCCCAGTTGAACTCTTTGTATTTCATGAAGCAAATACCAAACTCCCAGTGCAGCAGCACGAAACACCACGAAAAGTGGAGGATGAAAAAATAGCTTCACAGTCCACAGGGGGAGACACTTAGCACCCAGTGGCCACAGTTTACCTACAAAGAGAAAATTCAGCACTGCTGCCTTATGTTCATTAGAATACAAGAAACCATGTCCTCCAAGTCACATAGATTCAAACCCATCTTTGATGGTCTCACTAGAAAGGAAGCTAAAGCTCCTTACAACAACATATATTTCAAGTGCCCAACCTCAGAGGAAGTTCCTCAAGAAGTCTTTAGGTCGTCAGAGCTCCATGTTTTTGGAGTGTTAATTGTTAGACCACGACACAAGAAAAGACCACTGACTCTAATTAAAATCATATTAAATTAATCTTATTATTTCTACCTTTCATGCTGCCTCCCCTCCCAAAACAGCCGGAACAAGACAGCAACCCCAGCTTTCCTACAGCCCAGCTTTATAGCCCAGAAAGTTACACAAAAGGGGTGTTACAGATAACAGAACTCTGACAAGCATCACACCAATGGTAGTTTAGGTTTTTTTTGCTGTCCCTACATCAGAATTCAGAGGACCATTAGAGCCTCAGAGAGGGATGTTGTCTGGCCAGAGAAGGCAAATATTTATGATGTGTCACTAAAGTTTCAGAGAGGGCTGCTATTTGGTCAGAGAGCCGGGCATGCGTGATTTCAAGGCACGGGCAGGCATTTCAAGCAGGTTCAGAATTTGCAGTAATTTATGGTAAAGCCAAAAGTACTTTTCATGGCTTTGTGGCAAGATGGCTCTCAATTTTAATAAAAGATCAGGTTGGGTCTATCATTTCCCCCTTTTCTCTGTGTCCCTTTCAAATCTTTAATAGATTAGGGGAAGAGCACTGAGGAAATTTTAATCCCTCAGGTAAGATTCTCCAAATTTTTAGAACTTACCCAAAACCGATCTCCCTGATTTTACCAGACTTAATTAATTACTTATATTGATAGTCTACTTATCTTTCTCTCCATTGTTGTAAGAAGAGTGGCGTCAATCATTATTTCTTCTTCTAACCTGAGACAGGGTGAAGTGAGTGGGCATGGCGTGAGGGACATGAGTTGCCTTTTATAAGTCAGTTGGGGGACATGAGTTGCCTTTTAGAAGTCATTTCGGATTGAAGTCTGGTTGGGGAAGAACAGGTTGTAAAGTCATCTGGGGATGGGCTCTTCTATGAGAGAAACAAAAACCATGAGTACTGAATAAATGTTGCAGCAGCCGGAACATGTTACTGTATAGAAGTTCCCTCACCAGTCTTTAATATCCCCAGTTATCAGGACTATCAAATTAATATGTAACTTTCAGTGTTACAGTTGTCCTTCCCCATAAGATACAGTTTAACAATGTAATGTCATCTGATCTTGTAAAATCCTTTTTCTAGTATGACCTCTGCGTCTAATAGAGAAACCTTTAATTCTGTTACTAAGGGCTGGATAATCGTACTAGCAAACACCAAGCCTACCTGTGTTGGTTAGGAATATCTGCAGGCCTTAAATTAAAAATTTCTGCCTGTGGCAGCTCTTCTTGATAGTCTCTTTTTATAAGTATCAGGCATTCCTGTCTGAGAATCCTTCTTTGTAGCCTCCAGTCTTACTTATTTTGGGAGGCTAAAATAAAGTCCATACCTTAAAATATTATTATTATTATTATTATTATTATTATTATTATTATTATTTTTTAAAATGCCCAGGAATGGCTGAATTTTCGTCTTAACTGTCTTTCCAAAGTGTTTAAGATGAAGCAGTCAAACGGATTTTTGTTTCTATCTATTGTTAACAGTCAGCTGAGCTTTATGGGAGTCAATTCTGGAAAAATGAGAGCACATTTTCAATTCTGCTAGTGCCATTTGCGCTAGGTGGGTCCAGGTCTTGCTTGACCATTTATCTTCCCTCAGAAGCATCAGGGATATCTCCTTTCTCTGATGACTCTCCTCTTTATAACAAATGCACTGATTGGCTTTCTGTTCTCCAGTGGTCTCATTAATCTCCCTGATCAGGAGGTTATGTGGCTCAGAGTTGCAAAGCTCTTTAGAGAAGTCCCCTGTTCCCTGGATTCAGATTGACTCAGAGGGTAAGAGCCAAATATTGGTTTTCTTGGCCCTTTTCATTTAACTTTAGTTTTAAATCCTAATCTTAAACATCCAGCAAATTAATTTTAACAGCCTTATATTAAGAGTACTGGACTTTAATGTCTATAACTTTATAATTATATTTTTATTAATTGGGATCTGTATTATTCTGTCTGTATTGTAGGTGATGACTTATTATCTTGAATAAACCCATGTTGTGTTCTTAAAGCAACACAATTGTAAAACACTAACAGGGAATCTTTAGATAACTTATAAGAAAATTTCACCTAAAATTAACAAAAGTAAAAATACTTAGTTCGTGTAATAGCTACCCTAAATTTTTTGGCTGAGTATTACATTATATCCCCTGTTTGAGATCCTAGGAATCTTGACATTTTTTTATGTTTTTAACATAACTTTAAAGAAATATTATCTGACGTACTTGTTTCATAGTCATTCTCACATATAGTAAGATGGGACACACAGCCTTATCTCAGGTAAGGCAGGGCTCTTTATAAATCTTAAGCATTTTAGTTCTAAAGCTGATCTTTATTTTTTTTTTTGTTTGGGGGTCTGGGAAGATCTACTCTTTAAGAAACTAATAGTTCATACTCAGGATTGGTTTTTGGTAGGAAAAATTATGATAAACATGGATTATTAGAATTACTTTATAATTTGGAAGGGTTTCTAGAAAACAGTATACCAGATCTGTAAGTTTCTATGTGAGGAGCCTCTAGGTCATTGTGGTGTTTGTGAACTTCCATTTTAGTGTACTGTGGCCAAGGTCAAAATGTACAGAGAGTGAAGGTGTAACCCATCAACTTCATCTTCAGACACTTGCAAAATAGTTCCCAATTTCAGGTTTGGCTCTATGAGCAAGTGAATGTGCAGGTTGAGGGCTCAATCATTGGTTTTAAGAAGTATATGAACCTCTCATCAGATGATGCAGAAGAAATTGATTTAAAACAAAGTAAAGAACAGAACTGGGTCACTGTGTACCAAAAGGAGATAATATTACTCTGCTACCAAGTGTCTCTAACTAGAAATGATCAATGAAGTCATGAATTATTGAGAAGGCAGTTTTGTTTTTTTAGGTGTTTTTGTTTAGGAGTATAATCCTAAAGTATTTGATATATTGCTTTGATTACACTTTTGTTATTACCAGATGACAATAATGGTATGGGGTTGTTTTTATTAAAAAGTAAAAATTAAAAGCAACATTGACAAAGTTTACATAAATTGTTTGTGGTCTCATGAACATTAGCTAACACCATATGATATCACATTTAAAACATGAATTAAAGAAAGCCTGAAAGTTTTCAACTTTTACATAGATTAGGCTCTCATTAACTTAAAAATACATTTAAATTGTTCCACAATGTAAAAAGTAACATAAAACTTTACATATCTTATTGATAACAGGTAAATAAATCTCCAATATATTTTTTTACCATACAACTTCAGAACACCAGCTTGATATAATGCTCTTTTAAAGTTTCTACCTTACAGACTTGCATACCTGTAAGATATGAAAACATTAATAGCATCACAATTACATTGATGTTTCTACATTAACCAAGTTTAGCTTTTAAAGAAATGGCAGTACAATGCTCTAAAATAACAGTTCTGATTTAATAAGTTTTTTTAATTTTTATGGTTCCTTGCTCTAGAAAAAATAAAACTTAATAAACACAATGTTATGGGTAAACTTATGTTTCAAAAAATTTTTGTCTCATTAACACATGACTGATTTTTAAAACCTTGTATAGAGTTTAGTAAAAACTTATACAGACCTTAGTAAATGAATCAGATTTCTAACAAAAGTACTCACGAATGAGTAATCCCATATCAAATTTACTTTACTTATTTATCAAAATATTAGAGAAATGTATTGAACAGTGTAAACCATTTTTATGTTGAAGAAAATGTTCTAGAAGCAAGGCACATTAGACGTTTTGTAGATATTAATATTTTATTAGATTTTTGAACACCTAGAAAAATTTGTAAGCTTAAATTTAAAAACATTTATTTTTATCTGTTTATCTGGTTTAAATTGAAACATTTAAACCACGTGAACTAAAGATCTTTGGATCCACTTTTTAAAATTTGTTTTTATGAGCGCTTTTTTTAATGAGCGCTCCTTATATATGTTAATTTGTGTATCATATATATGATATACGGATATATGTCTATATAGACAGACAACACATAACAAAATTGTGCACACATAATAATAGTAAAGGCCTTGTAGTTTTTCACAGGTTAAATATCTATTGCAATGTTTCAAAAAGTCCACAGTTGGTCAAAGATAGAACTGATCAGAAAAACATTAACCTAGGTCTGTATGCTCAGAATCATGAGCTCAAAAATAATAAAGTATCTAAGGAAAACAATAAGAGTCCTAGAAAAAATGACTGGTCAGTAATTAGTAAATACCATACAATTTACTTTTTTTTTCCGTTAGGCATCAAATCAGTCTCCTACTAAGCTTGCAGGCTTTTTTCATTTGCATTTCAAAATGAGTCATGGCTGAGGTCTGGAAGGAGCAGGAAAAAAACTGCTATTCTGAGCAGACACCTCAGGCCTAAGGCATATTAACCATAATTTTCCGTTTGGGGTGTTGAAAATTATGATACAAGTTCAAGATACAATTCACAAAATTTTATGTCTTTACATCTTATTTTGTCAACAGATACCATACTATGGTTTACTATCCTTGTCCAAATTAATGCACTGGTACACACAGTGACATTTTCTCTGGCTACCGAATTCAAAATTGGTTAAAAAAAAGTGAATGATTGGGAAGTTACTTGCCAACTTGGAAGTAGAGTTCTTCAGTTTTCCATCCTAAGTATTTAAGTTCTCTGGCATGAATTACCTGAAATCTTAAACTAAACAATGACCTAAACCCGACTTTTAACTGCAAGATTGTGCAATGCTTCAAAAACCCATTCAGATACCAGTTTTTTTTTATGATAAAACATCATCGTTTAGACACACATTCAGCTAAGATCATTCCCAAGAAACAATTTATAATATCAACACATTATTGCACATGTCTTAAAGGACCAGAAACAAAGACACAAGACAGACAGAAAGGAGGTAGAGACTATGGTTGCCAGACAGAATCCTTTAAACCAGAGCAGATAAGAGAAAAATCTACTACACCAGTGGCACCATAAAAATCTACTACACCAGTGGCACCATGGGGGGGACCAGATGTTTTAACAGAGGGGCAACCTGAAATGTAAAATAAAGTGTCTATATGGTGACTTTAATGAATTTAGTGTCCCCTTTTTCTTTTTCTCTTTTTTAACAAGACAGAGGTGGCGTAATTCTTACAGTGCACGGAAGGAAGGAGGGTATTCCCTGAATCAACAGGGCTTTGGCAGCTGCTGGGGGTCCCTCAGTCCCTCCTTTTACTTACAGGATTAGCTCCTCTGGTTCAGTTCCACCCCAAGCAAGCTCCATCTCCTAACATTTCAGTAGACAGCTCTCACAAAGTTCTGGGGCGGAGGGGGGATACCAAATTTGTAACTTAAAGTTCGGTTCCTGAACTAGAAGCCAATTTATACCAATTAAATAATGAGGAATGGGTTCTGAGAAAAAGAAAATGGGAGGTTAATTGCTTTGCTAACAAAGGAGAAACACAGGGGACTCTGCCAAATTTTGTGACTCTCTTGATCTGGAGGGACAAGGGGTTTTAAAGGAGTTTCACTTGTTAACCTGGGAGATACTCAGTTCTTAGGTCCCCAGCAGGCATTGCCCTCTGCAATGGGTGTGCTCCAGGCAGCCAGCTAGGGGCTTCTATCATCCTGCTTAACAAGGGGGGTAAAGTTCATCGCAGTTCTTTAAAACACAGTTCAAACGGGTGTCAGGCTTACTCTCTTTATTACCCATTTTCACGTCCAATATCCTTAAGTTTTTACCACTGAAATCACACAACAAAATGAACAAAAGCAAACAAACAAACAAAAAAAAATAGAACGCAGAACAAAACACACACATACACACACACACACACACAAAGAAAAACAGAAACCCGGCGCCTAAACAGAAAAACAGTGGTACACTGCAAGATCTTGCTAAAGCTCCAGGGTACGAGCGCGTGCGTGCCCGTGGGCACCTCTCTACACTTCCAGAGGAATTTCCTACAGAACAGAACAGAGGACAGAATGATTCTTGTTACTGTCCTGGACAGGAGTATATGTGAGTCTCCCTAGGCCACATCTCTGTCATCAGAAGAGATCTCCCTTAACCGGATATCAGATGTTATAAAGGCGCCACTTACCTATGGAGGCCTCCTCCATCAGGTGCTTGCTAATAGTTTTAGTGCGGAGGTTCACTGCAATGCTCCCGGGACTAAAGGCTCTCTTCCTAATATAGAGAAGATGGACCAAACCAGGCCTGAGTGGAGAGCTGTTCCTTGGTGCCAATGGTTTATATACCATTCTAATTTGTGAAAGTGCCACAGAAAGTAGGGTCAGCCTCCTTCTCATGGTATGCTTGGAAGCAACTGTTTGGACAAAGTGGTTGCCAAGGCAGTGACCTCATTCAGTTCCTGAAGGATGCGACCTCACCTCACTTCCTTGGTAATGGAACTCTCTGAACTTGGGATCCAGGAAGCCAGGCACAGAGAGCCAATCCCCGTCCCAGTCCCAGTGGTCTCACTTGCTTCGATTTAGCAAGGACAGAGTCAGTCTTTCTTGGTACCTACTGATGTGAGGATGGCCAAATGCCAGGAAAACTCTGAAGAGGGGCCTTTTTTGAAAAAGCAGGTAGTGGCTCACAGCTGGCTCCTGACCACTTCACAGAGTTGGACAAGGAGACCAGATCTGAGACAGGACAGGCCATATCGGGGGAACACAGTATGGCCCAGCAGTCAGAGGACACTCCGGAGAGTGAGAGACCTACTTGGGGGAAGGAGGTGCCTTTGTGGATGTGGATGTGTGCTTGTGGTTTTGTCTCATGTTCAGAGAATAGGTAGGAAAGTCGGTTTGTTTGGTTTGTAGTGAACTGTTTCTAGTAAGTTGTTGGACAAGGCGAGTGTTTCTATGTCTGTGTAACGCACTGTGTCCGTGGTTGTAGACGTTAGAAAAGAGAATGCATCAATGGATGTTTCCTGTCTATTAGAAAGCTTCCCAGCATTCATCCTGCCCAACTAATGAATGCTCTAGGGCTTGCCTTATCAATGGGCAACACCGGCTATCTTCCTAAGTTCCTGTTTTCTTCCTGAATTCTGGCCACTCTCCAGAATAGACTCATGCTTTTGTGTCCACGATATGTAGCACCTCCAAGCACTGTGACATGGACATGTACTGGATAGCTGAAGGAATTGGCAAGAATCTCAGAAAACTCAGATACCAGTGTGACCAGGATAGTCTCAGTGGAGAAACCCTGCAATTGGCCTTTTGATTACCTATTGTTCTGTTGCCCTGAATGTCAGGAAGGTCTTTGCCTCAGGCCACGCCTTCGAGATTCCAGAAGAAAACAGTTTTCAAACGGAATTGAGTGGGCATCACCTGTGGCTGTTTGCTTAATTGCTTTGGAAAGGGATGTGTCTGAATCAGCCCCTTGGCCCTGTGTGAGCCTAGAGCTTAGATTCTTAGCACCTGATGGATCATAAGAAAGATCCCATGTGTGGATCCAAATCAAAATGACCAAAAATCAGTCATTGTGGATGAAGTCTCTCGCATTCCTCCGTAACGTTCTTTACCTCCCTCAAGTGAGAATAGGGATCCAATGGGTCAAATGAGTTATTCAAAGCCCTGCAGATGCTAGCCCATAGGTTCTTGGGTTTTCTTATGAATCCAATTCAAATAAAGAATCTAAACCGACAGTCAGTAGGCCTCAAATTGGAGAACAGAGCTGTGTTAACGGCAGGCATATTTGATCACTCCTGGATCACAGGAAGGGTGTCCAGGCCACCCTGACTTTTGGTAAATGAGGGGAAAGGGAGCTTATTTGGGACACTGTCTTGTGCTGCGCCTCTCATGGAATCCTCCTGCCAGAAGTTATGATGAGTGTCTATATGGAAGAAGATGAGTGTCATGTGAGAGTGTTTTGGTTTTAACTGCGGTCATTTGTGTGGAAGTTGGAAGAGATAACTGGGTCCAACTTGGCTTGCACTTTGGTGTGATTCTGCTTAGAGACTGTGTTTTGGAACTGACCTCCGAGAAGGTACAAGGTCCTATGACATTGTATATCCATATTTCTGCGACATCTCTACAGAACGTAATTCAATGCTAAGTATACCAATCAAGGGCCAAATGAACTTCTGGACTTCAAATCTTACCTAGATTTCTGTTTTCATACTTATATTGAAAGGTTAATAAAATAGATACTTGTCACTTCCTGTTTTTCTGTATGCTTAACAAAACACCGTTGTAATCTTGAGAACTGTTTACTATTCTTGTTCCCAGAATGTGCTGTCCCCAACTGCCAAACTGCAGAATGTACTCCGTCAACCAGTTGCACGCAAACTGCCCGCTTGCCATTACCCATCAATAAATTTCTCTCCCTGACCTCTCCAAGGAAAATATATAAGCATTTCTTAAGCTGTTCTCAGGGCTCTCTGCTCTGTTCAAGTGATCTCTGAGCCCTTCATGCCGGACTCCCAATAAACCCTTTGCTGTTGCATGAGACTGTCTCTTGGTGGTCTCTGCCACAGATGCTCGCCCAACCTTTACATCTGGTGGCCCTAGCGAGATCCGGCAGCTGCAGACAAAATACCCCCAACGGGCTCCTCTGGGGGTAAATAAGACCCATCTTTCTGGTTTCAGGCTTCAGGTTAGGGTATGGCAAAATGGCTTTTGGTAAAGAGCGTGAGCTCTCTCCCATGGTGGCTGACACACATGCCACAGAGCCACAGACCATGTCCCTGGGAGATAGACTCGGGAAATCGAGGAACAATAGTCTCCTCAACTCAGTGATATTTTGTTTCTGATTCGGTATTGCCAGCCCTTCAGGTTTTGCCGACTAGTCAGTCCTGGTCTCAGTATTGGACGTCCATTGCCTGTCTTTATTGTCTTGTCTTGTCTGTGTTGTGTGTCGTTGCTTTCACTGTCTGTGTATATTTTATTATGGGACAGATTATTTCAATGCCTCTGTCCCTGACCCTTGATCACTGGACCAAATTCTGCTTAAGGGCTCAGAATCTTTCTTTTTCAGTAAAACGCCAGACCTGGCAGATTCTGTGTCACAGAATGACCCACCATTGCAGTCGGATGGCTCCTAGAAGGATCTTTGTACTTTGCACTTATTTGAAAAGTCCGAGATATTGTCTTTCAGCAGGGGCCACATAGACATCCAGATCAACAGCCATATATCTTAACTTGTCAGTACCTCTACAAATCTCCTCCTCCATGGGTCAAGCCTTTCCTTGTCCCTGCACCTGCTCCTACTCCTTCCCCCACAATTCTATCTCTCAAACTCTCTGCTCCTCCTCCTCCACCCTCTGTTCTCCTTGAGTCTCAAGATTCTACTGGACTCTCCTCCCCCTCCTTATCATCTGCCCTCGTCTCCCAACCCCCAACACCCTCTAAGTGATTCCCCTTCTGCTGACTCAGCCTCTCCACCATTCGAGGAAGCTAGGCTGGCCCAGTGCCATCAAGATGACTGTCCCGCAGCACAGACAGCCCCTCCTTCCCTGGAGGAAGCTGGCCCAGCTAAAAGAACTCAGAGAACTCACCGACGTTTTCACACCTGCCTACTTGGGGTGACTGCCAACACCACCTAGCGACTCTCTTCATGACAGAGCAATGAGAGAAAAATCTCCTGGAATGTAGAAAAAATATCCTCAGACCTGATGGGCGACCAACACAACTTCCCAACATAATGAAAGCTGGCTTCTCCTTAAACCTATTCAACAGGGACCCCAAAACGTTGGAAGATAGGGAGCATCTGTTCAATTATTGCCAGGCTCTAACAGCGGGTCCCCAAGGGACCGCTGGGTGACCAACTAATTTGGCCATGGTAAGAGAAATTATTCAAAGGCCTGATGAATCTCCCTTTATGTTTCTAGAGAGAATCATGGAGGCATATAAGAGATATACTTCTTTCGATCCTCAGGCAGCGGATTAAAAGGCATCTGTCATGATGGCCTTAATTGAGCAAGCTGCCATGGATATTAAAAAAAAATTTAAAAGAGAGATTTAGTCAAAGAAGCCAAGAAAGTATACTATAAGAGAGAAACAGGGAGAAAGAAAGGGAGCAAACGGAGGATGAGAGAAGCAAAAGACAGACTAAGGCATTGACTAAGGTCCTGATCACAACAAGAAAGAGGCCAGAAATTAAGACACAGGGTGACAGGAAGGGCCCATGCCAGAGGCCACCCCTGGCCTCAGATCAGTGTGCCTACTCTAAAGAAAAAGGATACTGGGCCATAGAGTTCCCTATAAAGAGACAGCCACGCCAGCTGGCCATTCTGACTCTGGAGGATGACTAAGAAAGTCGGGGCTCAGATCCCTTCCCCTAGCTCAGGGTAACTTTTGAAGTGGAGGGGACTCCAGTAAACTTTGAAGTGAATACAGGAGCAGTATACTCAGCCCTTAAGGCCCCATTGGGCCCTCTATCAAATAAAAGGTCTCTAGTTCAAAGGGCTGATGACAGTAAATATCGGGCTTAGACAACTAAGAGGACCATGGACCTGGGGAAAGAAAAAATCCATCACTCCTTCCTAGTAAGACCAGAATGCCCGCACCCATTGATGGGCAGAGATCTGCTCACCAAGCTCTGGGCCAAAATAACTTTTAACCCTGAAGGCCCCGAAATGAAATTTGTAAATCCTTCAGTAAAACTCCTATAGTCACCGCTTTAACTATATTAGTAGAAGATGAACGTCCACTCTTCACACCCCCCAAGACTGATCAAACAGGCAAGCTACCCCAAAAATGGATAACAGATTACCCAGATGCCTGGGCAAAAACTGCGGTGTTAGGTCTGGCCGTGAAACAACCTCCAATAACAGTGGAGTTAAAAACCTCAGTCTCCCCAATCAATGTCAAATAATATCCTCTAAGCAAAAAAACTAAAGGTGGGATAAGGCCCCATATTCAGAAATATCTGGCCTTAGGAGTCCTAAGGCCCTGTCAATCGGCCTGGAACCCTCTCCTGCTACTAGAAAAAAAAAAAAAAAGCCAGGAACCGGGGACTATCGCCCCATTAAAGAGCTAAGAGAGATCAACAAAAGAGTGCAGGAAATTCACCCCACGGTACCTAATCCGTACAATCTGCTTAGCACTCTGAACCCTGAGCGGAAATTATATACTGTTCTGAACTTAAAAGATGCTTACTTTTGCTTGCCTCTGCATAAAGATAGTCAGTTGCTGTTTGCTTTCGGGTGGGTAGACCCAGAAACCAAAACGTCTGGTCAACTAACTTGGACTAGACTCCCACAGGGGTTCAAAAACTCCTCCACTCTCTTTGATGAAGCCCTCCACAGAGATCTCAACAACTTCAGAACTATGCACCCTGAAATTACCCAGCTTCAATACGTGGATGACCTGCTACTGGCAGCCAACACCAAGGAAAACTGTGAATCTGGGACCCAAGCACTATTATATGAGCTTGCTCAACTCGGGTATAGAGTTTCGGCCAAAAAGGCCCAAATTTGCTAGCATGAAGTAATCTTCCTGGGCTATTCCCTTAGGGGCAGTAAACGATGGCTCACTGAGCCCAGAAAACAAACCATTGTGTAGATACCACCCCCATCTTACAGCAGACAACTCAGAGAATTTCTTGGGACTGCTGGCTTTTGCAGGTTATGGATACCTGGGTTTGCGTCCTTAGCTGCTCCTTTATACCGCTGTTAAAGGAAGATGCCCAATTCCAATGGAACCCTGAGTACCAGGAAGTTTTTGATAACATCTAAGGACACTGACACTGAACACCTCAACTTCACTGAGCTCAGCCTGCAATTACAGCAAACCCTACACTACTTTAAAAATGCACATCAACTCACTCACATTGGTTCAAAGAAACTGCAGGCATTACTGTAGGATTAAGAACAGAGTTCTCCACTAACCAACTCACAGCGAAAGAAAATAACTGAACGGGTAACAAAAGCCTGTCGGATCCGTCAATTGGGTAATGCTTACCCTTCCAAGTTTCCTAGAGGAAAGCACCTACGAGGAACCAGACCAGGACAATTCTGGGAAGTGGACATTAGTGAAATTAAGCCAGCAAGGTATGGACTTAAATATCTCCTAGTCTTTGTAGATACATTTTCAGGATGGATTGAAGCCTTACACACACACACGCACAAAAAAAAAAAAAAAAAAAAAAAAAAAAAACGGTGCAAATGGTTTTCAAGAAGATCCTGAAAGATATTTTTCCAAGATACGATCTGCCTAATGGACTGATAATGGACTGGTGTTCATGGCCCAGGTAAGTCAGGTGTTAACCAGGACCCTGTGGATTAATTGGAAGTTACATTATGCTTATATATCCCAGAACTCAGGACAGGTTGAAAAAATAAATAGAACCATTAAAGAGACCTTAACGGCCCCCTTAGGGATCTGGTGGCAATCTCTCCACCCAGACATTTTTTCAGCTCGGTAGAGGTCTTTCCTTTTGAGATATACCTGATGAAGAGGATCTCACTAAAATTTCATTAAATCCCTTCCATACCATAGATAATTGAAACAAACATTATGGATGCAGGGACACGCGAGCCAGATGCAGGTTGGCTAGCCTATATTACTATGTATGCCCGGCAGACTATCAAAGCGACAAACAGCCATGGCTGTGTGGGGGAAAAGCCGACTTCTTGTTTAAGTCATGGGGATGTGAGCATACAGGGGCTGCCTGGTGGAACCCAAACTCCTCATCAAATTCAGTACACAGCATTGGCCATATTACCAATTAGACAACCAAAAACTATGGCCCCCAGAGTGTTCTCTAGATCTTCAAATTCTGCATTACATTTTTAACTTTGGCAAGTGCTCAAAAGGGGAAAATTCCCCTATGTGGAATCCTTTTTCCTCCTGCGCTCACATCCTGTACTATGCTTCCCCAATAGTTCCTCACACTCAGCCTTCTGCTCTAGACTCTCTGCTTTCACTCCCACCTCAGCAACCTGATTTCTCCCCTCCAATTACTAGATCAAAAACCCAAACCTCCGCTGGATCTCAGAACATTGCCCCCTTGCTGAGGAAGCAGGTACCGAGGTACCCCTCCACCCACTCACTCCTCTCTTTTCCTGTCAGTGTCTGCACTAGGTCCCACCAAGTCCTCTAGCAAGCTTAGCCAAAGCTCAAACCAGCTGAGAAGAGCCCTCAGACCCCTATCCAAGATGTAATGAAAATGACCTTTAAAGTTGATTTGTCATCACTGAAAACAGGTTCTAAGAATTTAAAGTCCCTCACAGGCTTTTTGGAATACTCACTCCCGTCTTCCCCTCTGCTCTACCTGTTCTACTGCTCAAGTTTTTGTTCTATGAAAATCCCAAACCCCTTTCCCATTATTCTTTGGCATCTCTCCTTTCTCATTCTCAGATCCACAGAGCTGCTCTCAGCATCGCCTTCCCTGTCATCCCCCTCTGTACCAGGTCCACAGAAATGTCTTAAATGACCTTCTCCAGAAGTCTTCACCAAGGCTTACTTTAGGTCTTTCAGCAAAAGAGTCCCTCTGAAAAAGTTCAATGGAGATAAACTTCCACTCTTCGTGTTGCCCTGTTCTACTTGGCCACTGGCTGGAAAAATCACCACCCCTAAGCTAGACATCGCCTTACCAGTTTTTCACAAAATATGTGAACAAGGACTCTGGCCTTGAGCTGGGGCTTCACAGAGATGGCTACATTTCTAAGATAAAAAAGTTATCAACTGGGCTCCATGGTGACAGCTGGCAAGGAGGAAAAAAAAGAGACAAAAAAGCTCTCCCGTTCCAAGGTGTCCTTGAAAAGTTAACGTGCACAGAACAAAGGAAAAAAACAGAAACAAAAACTGATTTGTGTAAATTTCTGCAGACTGTGAACTTCTGAGCCCCTTCCCTTACATGTTGGGTACAAATACTAAAACTACCAAAACTTGGGGTTCAGTGCATTAATTGATTACAACAGAAGCAATGCCCTCTAAATACGGATGCGACCAAATAAAACTGCTTTCCTGTCTTTGGTGCTATCTTAGGTACCTTTCCTTGTCCATCTCTACAACAGTATAATTCTATACACTTTAACATTATTTATGTTTTCATAAAATGGTCAATAGATGCGATTAATTATGTATTGATGCAGATGTTTTCGAGAGTGCTCTATCAGGATGCAGGTTCATTTAAAGATCAAATAGGGGGGCATACAACCCGGTTCCACCAGGAACCTGTATCCCTCACTTTAGCCATCCTATTAGGAATAATAGTTGCTAAAGGGGTGGGCACAGGAACAAATGCCCTAGTCCATGAGACACACCAAAGACACAATTAGAAGCAGAAATAGACCAAAGCTTAAAGACATTAAAAACCGCATCACAGCTTTACAGGAATTTTAACCTCTCTCTCTCTGAAGTTGTTTACAGAGCAGGCGAGTGTTGGCCCTCCTCTTCATGAGAGAAGGGTGCCTTTTTGCTTGCATTGAGGAAAGAATGATGTTTTTATGCCGACAATACTGGAGTTGTAAAAGAATCTATGAGTAAATTAAGAAAACGACTTGAAGAGGGTCAAAGAAAGACAGAGGCCCCCAAAGGGAGGTTTGAGTCTTGGTTCACATAGTCCACCTGGTTAACTACGCTTTTATCCACCCAGGCTGGTCCATTAATAATTCTCATATTATTGTTAACTGTAGGACCCTGTTTGCTCAACCATGTAGTTTCTTTTCTCACCCAAATTGAACCTGTTATTAACCCTAACCATACACTGTTCTCTCAATCTAATTTTACAGAAGAGCGGGGACAGAGTTGGTCTTAAAATACAGCAATATAGAGGATCTTCCACCTGCTGAGAACCTCAAAGGTCCATGAAGAAATGATCCCTGGAGAAGATGTAGTCAACTATGAAGGACCTGAGAGAGCAAAAGTCTTCCATGGCAAACAACCTGCTCATGATGAAGGGATGTGTCTGAATCAGCCACTCTCTTCTTAATGTAGAGAAGATGGACCAAAGCAGGGATGTGTTGAGAGCTTCTCCTGCGTGCCAATGGTTGACATACCATTCTAACTTGTGAAAGTGTCACAGAAAGTAGGGGCAGCCTCCTTCTCATGGGAACCTTAGAAGCAACTGTTAGGACAAAGTTGTTGCCAAGGCAGTGACCAAATTCAGTTCCTAAAGGAAGTGACATCACCTAACTTCTATGGTGATAGAACTCTCTGAACTTGGAATCCAGGAAGCCTGGCACCCAGAGCCAGTCCCGGTCCCAGTCCCAGTTGTCAAACATATTTTGATTTACCAAGGACAGACTCAGTCTTTCTTGGGACCTACTGATGTGAGGATGGCCAAATGCAAGAAAAGCTATGGAGAGGGGGCTTTCCTGAGAAAGCAGGCATTGACTCACCACTTGATCCTGAAAACTTCACAGAGTTGGCCAAGAAGACCAGATTTGAGACAGAACAGGCCATTTCTGGGAACATAGTATGGCCCACCAGTCAGAGGACTCTCCGGATAGTCACAGACCTTCATGGGGGAAGGAGGTGCCTTTGTGATGTGGGTGTGAGTTTGTGGTTTTTGTCTCATGTTCTGACAATAGGTATGAAAGAAGGTTTGTTTTGTTTGGAGTGAACGGTTTCTAGTAAGTCGTTTGACAACGCGAGTGTTTCTATGTCAGTGTATCCCACTGCGCCCGTGGTTGTAGACATTAGAAGAGAGAATGCATCAATGAATATGTCCTGTCAGGTAGAAAGCTTCCCAGCATTCATCCTTCCCATTTAATTAATGGACTGCAGCTTGCCTTATTGATGGGCAACACCTACTATCTTCCTAAGATCCTGTTTTCTTCCTGAATTCTGGCCACTCTCCAGAATAGGCTCATGGTTTTGTGTTTAAGATATGTACAACTACGAAGCTCTGTGAAATGACCATGTACTAGATAGCTAAAGGGAATGGCGACCATCTCAGAAAACTCAGATATCAGTGTGATCAGTAAAGTCTCAGTGGAGAAACCATGCTTGGGGCCTTTTGCTTACCTTTTCTTCTGTTGCCCTGAATGTCAGGAAGGTCTTTTCCGCAGGCCACCACTTTGTGAAGCCTGAAGAAAACAGTTTTCAAATGGAAATGAATGGGTATTACCTGTGGTTCCTTGCTTAATTGTTTTGTAGAGGATGTGTCTGAATCAGCCTATTTGCCCTGTGTGAGGCTGTGGCTTAGTTTCTCACCTTCTGATGGATATAAAGAAAGATCCCATGTGTACATCCAAAACCAAAATGGCCAAAGAGCAGTCCTTGTGGATGAAGTCTCTCGCCTTCCTCTGTAACTTTCCTGAACTCCATCAAGTCAGAATAGGGATCCTTTGGGTAAAATGAGATCTTCAGAGCCCTGCAGAGGCTAGCCCATGGTTGCTTGGGTTTTCTCAAGACTCCAATTCACATAAAGAATCCAAACCCCACAGTCAGTTGACCTCAAATTGAAGAAGTGGAGCAGTATTAATGGGAGGCCTATTTGATCTCTCCTGGTTCACAAGAAGGGTGTCCATGCCACCCTGAATTAGGCAATTTAGGTGCAAGAGAGCTTATTTGGGACATGGACTTGAGCTGTCCCCCTCATGGAAAACTCTAGCCAGAGGTTATTATGTGTGTTGGAGTCTTTTAATTTAAATTGTGGTCATGTGGGTGGCAGTTAGAAGAGATGACTTGGTCCACATGTGCTTGAACTCTGGTGTGATTCCCTTAGAGACTGAGTTCTGCAACTGAACTCAGAGAAGTATTGTCATGAATAGTGTTGAGGTTTCAGAAAGCCAGGCATGAGTGTCGCCCTTGGAAACTGAGTTCTAGGCGCAGGGTGGCTTTCCACAGAGCACTGGGCCTCTCAGCCAGGATACCACATGATTTTATTCTGAAAGACTTGGCACCCATCATTGAAAGTCAAAACTCATATGGACCTCACATTGTAGAGCTAAATGAGCTAAACATCATGTGATCTTTTCACCACTCTTTGGGAAGCCTTACCTGTGAGTGTTCTCCAGAGCTTTCATTGAAATGAGCTTCCTAACCATCTAATGGTTCCTGAATGAATTGAAACTCACAGTGCCTCCAACTTCATCCTTGAAAAGTGGCTAGATAAATACCATGAAATTTTTGAAATTCCCATCACCAGGTGGCACTGGAGAACCTTTGGATGACATGTTGCTGATCATGAATGTTCCAGACAGTGTCTTGTTTTACTGGGTTTCATGTAAATGGTGCAGAACAGAGATGTCAGTAAGTTGGACTCTGTTGAGTAGTGGGCCTAGAGCAGTGTTGGGCAGGTATGTGATAAAACATCTGTGTGGGGCCATTTGGATCTGCCATTGGCTTCCAAATGGCTTGTGACTGATATGGCGCAGCCAGCAGAACCTTCCGTGTAAAGGCAACTTGTTACATGGAGAGATTTCAGGACATTGTTCAGAATCAGGTTGCTATGGTCAAGGGGTCAAGCTATGTGGGATAGAAGCCTGGTTCTTGTATCATCCTGCAGACCCTGACCCACCACACGTGACAGAACTCCCTCTTGCACTTTGTCCCTGTTGAACTCCTTGTATTTCGTGAAGCAAATACCAAACTCCCAGTGCAGCAGGAAGAAACACCACGAAATGGAGGATGACCATATGGCTTCACAGTCCACACGGGGAGACACTAAGCGCCCAGTGGCCACAGTTTACCTACAAAGAGAGAATTCAGCACTGCTGCCTCGTGTTCATTGTAAAATAAGAAACTTTGTCCTCCTGGTCACATAGATGCAGACCCAGCTTTGAGGTTCTCACTACAAAGGAAGCTTAACTCGTGACAACAACCTATATTTCAGTGCCCAACCTCAGTGGCAGTTTCTCAAAAAGTTTTAGGCAAGCAGAGCTCCATGTTTGTGGAGTGTGTACTTTGTCCTTATTTTTGGAAACTCCTATACCACCTCCAAGTTTGTGCACTCTTGAGCATTTTCCATTCCAGAAATGTAATCACAGATTTTGTAACTCTTCTTCTCTAATTGTGTCTTACTTGGGGCGAAGGTAATGTCAAGGTATGGTTCTGGATGAGAGTGGGAAGATTTGTTGTAGCACATATTTGCATACACATTGGATTAATTTTCCTATTTTCCATTCGAAATTCTGAATCCCTGACACTAACACATATTCTACTAGACTCTGACTACTAATTCTAATATGATGGAGAAAAATAACCCAAACAGTACATAAGTACATGCAGTTCAGAGTTCGACTTGCCTTTTGCATGATAAAGGGTAGGTGTTATAAATCTAGTCAATTTTTAATTGAAATAGTTCTCGATGTGTTTTCAAAGGTAACAAATATGTGAACTACTGTCTCCCATTCTCTGGAGCCTATTCAGCACATGTATTTTTATATGCACAAATAGAATCCTGCATGGTATCACACATACATTCTTGTGAATTACATGACATAGCAGATACAAAGTGTGAGAAGTGATCACTCCTCCTAAACCCTGTTGGAACTGAAAATTCAACCTATGGGTGAGCTTCCCAGTAGAACAACATAATACATAAACCCATGTTCAGTAAAATGAATGTTTTTGCATCTTTATGATATATATTTCATGATGAATTTCGATTGGCATATATATTGCTACTTATTAATGTCTATGTTTGTGTGTGTGTGTGTGTGTGTGTGTGTGTGTGTGTGTGTGTATATATATATATATATATACATATATACATATATATATATATATATATATATATATATATATATATATATATATATATTTATACTCTCCAGATTTTTAAAAATATGAAATATATGTGTCTTATATACAATCCCTAAATTCATTCATGTTCATGTATGTGGATTAATAATCAACTTTTCACAAGATTATTCTTAGAAATATTCATCCACCCGAAATACATATTTGATTCCTAGTACTGAAAACTAACTTCAGTGAAAGGTGCATACAAATCCTAATATGTCTACATTAACTAACCCAGTTTAACATCAATGCATGTAGGTTACTATGGAACATGATGTGTATTTTGAGGTTAATTTTTATTCCACACTGGTACATTACTATTTCTTCAGTTTATGTGTATCATAGAATATATATTTGATTCACTAGTTGGCAAATTTATAGGCATTTGTTTCACTTTCAATCACTTCCTGCTCCAGAACACATGTATTCCTCTATGTTTCTTTACTGGTCTATTCATGAGACTTTTTTCCAAATATATTATTTTTGATTTCCATAATCAATTTTGAAACAAAACTCACAAACCCTTCATGATAAACCATAACCCTAAGATGATCATTAGATATATAACTGGTTGGAATGAATGATTGTATATCAATATAACATTTCTTATATATTTTCAGATATCTATTCAATCCATTATTTAAAGTGGATCCAGTTATATTATTTATTCACAGTATGGTCTATTCATGCATTATGTGTATATTCATAGAAATAGGGTACACCTCTTTGTACGACCATACTAATTTATAAGTCTTCAAAATATTGCTCCAAGAAATGGTGGAAGAAATACTCATGTCACCTGATCTACATACACATTTTATCACAGAAATATTCTGGACACCAAAAGCAAAGGTCACACTTACAATTGTACCAAAGCCTAAATAGAAAGTGAGCATGGATTACTAAAAACATCCATGTCCAGGTTGCCTAATGCTCTCAAATATCAATCCTATTGGTGACTACATATTTGTTTCTTCCTAATATTATATATTCAACCTCAAACCTGTTGAAAATGTCTAACCCTATCACACACTTTATACTTTGCTTGATTTCCTAATGTCTCTATTGATATCTGCTTTCCTACATGTTTTCCCCAGTTCATCATTGTGACTGACTCTTCACATGTACTGACATTTACATACACTCTCTACCCGAAACCCTATTGCTAAAGAACTTTTGGTCCAAATCCTATACTCACTCTTCTTTCTAAACCTGCCGACTACATTCCTAATCCTACCGATTATCGCTTTTTGACTGGATGTTCTCTTCAACATTCAATCATCCAAAGTACAAGGTCCGATGCCAGTGTATATTGATTTATTTGAGACATCTGTGCAGCACATAACTCAAAGCTAAGTATCCCACTCAAGTCCCCAATGCCCTTCTGGGCTTCAAATCTTACCTAGATTTCTGCTTTCATAGTTATATTTCACATATATACTCTTGTAAATACCACAGGTTGCCAATGCCATTATTCATCCTGCAGAATGATTCGTAACCCAAATAGAACCTATTATTAACCCTAACCATACACTCTTCCTTCAATACAACTTACAGAAGAGCAGGGACAGAGTGGGTCTTACAATATAGGAATGTAGATTATCTTCCACCTGCTGAGAACCTAAAAGATCCATGGAGAAATGATCCTTGGAGAATATGTAGGCAGCTATGTAGGACCTGAGAGAGCAATAGTCATCTTCCATGGCAAACAACCTGGTCAGGAAGAATTGATGTGTCTGAATCAGCCTCTGCCTTCTTAAAGTAGAGAAGATGGACCTATGCAGGCCTGTGTGGAGAGCTGTTCCTGGGTGCCCATGGTTGATATACCATTCTAACTTCTGAATGTGTCACAGGATGTTGGGGCAGCCTCCATCTCATAGGAACCTTGGAAGCAACTGTTAGGACAAAGTGGTTACCAAGGCAGTGACCATATTCAGTTCCTGAAAGAAGTGACCTCACTTCACTTCCTTGGTGATGGAATTCTCTGAACTTGGGATCCTGGAAGCCAGGCACCCAGAGTCAGTCTCACTCCGAGTCCCAGTGGGCTAACTTATTTGTTTTTCCCAAAGACATAGTCAGTCTTTCTTGGTACCTACTGATGTGAGGATGGCCAAATTCCAGCAGAGCTCGGAAGAGGGGCCTTTCCTGAGAAAGTAGGTAGTGGCGAACCACTGGCTCCTGACAACTTCACAGAATTGGCCAAGGAGACCAGATCTGAAACAGGACAGGCCATTTTTGGGGGAACATAATATGGCCCACCAGTCAGAAGACACTTCGGATAATCACAGACCTACTTGGGTGAAAGAATCGCCTTTGCTGTTGTAGGTGTGAGTTTGTGGTTTTTTCTGATGTTCTGAGAATAGCTAGGAAAGGTGGTTTATTTGGTTTGGAGTGGACTATTTCTAGTAAGTCCTTTGACATGGTGAGTGTTTCTATCTCTGTGTATCCCAGTGTATCCGTTGTTGTAGACATTAGAAAAGATAATGCATCAATGGAAGCGTTGTCTCTAGTTGAAAGCTTCCCCACATTCTTACTGCCCAATTGATGAATGGACTGCAGCTTGCCTTATGGATGGGCAACATCTACTATCTTCTTAAGTTCCTGTTTTCTTCGTGTTTTCCTGCCACTCTCCAGAATTGGCTCATGGTTTTGAGTCCCAGATATGTAACACCACAGGGCTCTGTGACATGGCCATGTACTGGATAGCTTAAGGGAATGGGAGCATCTCAGAAAACTCAGATATCAGTGTGACCAGTAATGTCTCAGTGGAGAAACCCTTCTTTGGGCCATTTGCTTACTTCTGTTTCTATTATCCTGAATATCAGGAAAGTCTTTGCCTCAGGCCACCCAGTTGTGTAGCATTAAGAAGACTGTTTTCATATGGAAATGAATGGACATCACCTGTGGCTATTTGCTTAATTGCTTTGGAATGGAATGTGTCTGAATCAGCCTCTTGTCCTTGAATGAGGTTGTGGCTTAGATTCTCAGCACCTGATGGATCTAAAGAAAGATCCCATGTGGTTCCAAAACCAAAATGACCAAAAGAGAAGTCATTGTGGATGAATATTTTTGCCTTCTTGTTTTAGGTTCCTGACCTCCATCAAGTGAGAATAGGGATCCTTAGGGTCAAATGAGTCTTTGAAATCCCTGCAGAGGCTAGCCCACATGTGCTTGGGTTTTCTCATGACTCCAAATCACATCAAGAATTTATAGGCTTCAGCCAGTAGGCCTCAAATTGGAGAAGCGGAACACTTTAACAGCAGGAATATTTGATCACTCCTGGTTCACAGGAATAGTGTTCAGGCCACCATGTTTTTAGGCAAATGAGGGGCAAGTGAGCTTATTTTGGACACTACCTTGTGCTCATTGAAACCTCCAGCTAGAGGTTATGATGAGTGTCTACAAGGAAAAAGATTATGGCCCTGTGGGAGTGATTTCATTTTAATTTTGGTCATTTTTGTGGCAGTTGGAAGGGATGACTGGGTCCACCTGGGCTTGAAATCTGGTATGATTTACCCTTAGAGACTGAGTTCTGGAACTGACCTCAGAGAAGTATTGCCATGAATTGTGTTGGGATTTTAGGAGGCCACGCATGAGACTCACTCTTGGAAACTGAGATCTTGGCCCAGGGTGGCTTTCCACAGAGGCCTGGGAATCTCAGCCAGGATATCACATGATTTTATTCTGAAAGACTTGGTAGGCATAGTTGAGATTCAAAACACACATGGACCTCACATTGTAGACGTCAATTGGCCTGGCTTCATGTGACCTGTTGGCAACTCTTTGAGAAGCCTTGACTTTAAAGTTCTCCAGAGCATTCATTGAAATGAGCTTTCTCAACACTTAACGGTTCCTGAATGAATTGAAACCCACAGTGCCTGTAACTTCATCCTTGAAAAATTGCTAGATAAATACCATAAAAGTTTTGAAATTCCCATGACCAGGTGGCACTGCAGAAACTTTGGATGTCCTGTTGCTGATCATGTGTATACCAGACAGTGCCTTGTTTGACTGGGTTTCATGAAAATGGTGTAGAATACGAGATGCCAGGAATTTGGAGCCTGGTGAGTAGTGGGCCTAGAGTAGTGGTGGGCAGGTATGTGATGAAACATCAAGGTGGGGCCATGTGGATCGGCTATCGGCTTACAAATGGCTTGTGACTGATATGGCGCAGCCCCCATTCCCTTGTAGGTAAAGGCATCTTGTTATGTGGAGAGGTTTCAGGGCAATGTTCATAATCAGGTTGCTATGGTTATTGGGACAAGCTATGTGGTATAGAAGACTGGTTGGTACATTCTCCTGCAGACGCTAACCCACCCCACGTGACAGAACACGCTCCAGCACTGTATCCCAGATGAACTTCTTATATTGTGTGAAGCAAGTACCAAATTCCCAGTGTAGCAGCAAGACACACCACGAAAAGTGGAGGATGATCAAATGTCTTCACAGTCCCCACCGGGAGACACTTAGCCTCCAGTGGACATAGTTTACCTACAAAGAGAAAATTGAGCACTGCTGCCTCATGTTCATTGGAAAATAAGAAATCATGTCTTCCAGGTCACATAGAAGCAGACCCAGCTTTTATGGTCTCACTACAAAGGAAGCCAAAGCTCATGACAACAACATATATTTCAAGTGCCCAACCTCAGAGGCAGTATTCCAAGAAGTCTTAGGCCAGCAGAGCTCTTTGTTTGTGGAGTGTTTACCCTGTCCCTTACTTTTGGAAACGCCTCTACCACCTCCAAGGTTGTGAACTCCCGAGGATATTCCATTCCATATATGTATTCATAGATTTTCACACTTTTCTACTATAATTGTGTCTTACTTGGGTGAAGGTAATGTCAAGGCATTGTTCTGGATATGAGTGAGAAGATTTTTGTGTAGCACATATTTACATACACATTGGATTCATTTTTCAATTTTCCATTTGAAATACTGAATCCCTGACACTAACCCATACCTTACTAGACTCTGACTAATGATCCTAATATGATGGTGAAAAATAACCCAAAAAGAAAAGAAACACAAGCAGTTCAGAGGAGGCATGGTGTATAGTTGGAATTGCCTTTTGCATTATATTTTGTAGGAGTTATAAATCTAGTCAATTTTTTGTTGAAATAGTTCTACATGTGTTTTTAAAATTAACAAATATATGAATCCCTGTCTCCCTTTCTCTGTAGCCTATTCAGCACATGTATTTTTATATGCACATAAAGAATCCTACCTGATATCACTCGTATACACATGTGAGGTGGCTGAATTGGCAGATGCAAATTGAGAGAAGAGATCACTCCCCCTAAACGCTGTTGGAACTGAAAATTCAACCTATGGGTGAGCATCCTAGTTGAATAACATTATACATAATTTCATGTTCAGTAAAATTAATATTTTTCAATCTGTGGATTATATATATTTCATGATGAATTTCTATTGGCATATATATCGCTACTTTTTTTTATTGGTTGCTCAAAACCTTACAAAGCTCTTGACATATCATATTTCATACATTAGATTCAAGTGGGGTATGAACTCCCATTTTTACTCCAAATACAGATTGCAGAATCACATCAGTTACACATCCATATTTTTACATAATGCCCTATTAGTTACTGTTGTATTCTGCTACCTTTCCTATACTCTACTATACCCCTTCCCTTCTCTTCCCATCTTTTCTCTCTACCATACCTACTGCAATTCATTTCTCTCCTTGTTTATTTTCCCACAACCTCTTATATGTAATTTTGTGTAACAATAAGTGTCTCTCTCCATTACCATGCAATTTCCCTCTTCTCTCCCTTTCCCTCCCACCTCATGTTTCTGCTTAATGTTAATCTTTTCTTCATGCTCTTCCTCCCTGCTCTGTTCTTAGTTGCTCTCATTATATCAAAGAAGACATTTGGTATTTGTTTTTTAGGGATTGGCTAGATTCACTAAGCATAATCTGCTCTAGTGCCATGCATTTCCCTGCAAATTCCATTATTTTGGCATATTTTAGTGCTGTGTAATCCTCCATAGTATATAAAAGTCACATTTTTTTATTCATTCATCTATTGAAGGGCATCTGGGTTGGTTCCACAGTGTAGCAATTGTGAATTGTGCTGCTATGAAAATTGATGTGGCAGTATCCCTGTAGTACGCTCTTTTAAGATCTTCAGGGAATAGTCCAAGAAGGGCAATAGCTGGGTCAAATGGTGCTTCCATTCCAAGCTTTCACAGGAGTCTCCATACTGCTTTCCAAATTGGCTGCACCAGTTTCAGTCCCACCAGCAATGTACAAGAGTACCCTTTTCCCCACATCCTCGCCAGCACTTGTTGTTGTTTGACTTCATTATGGCTGCCAATCTCACTGGATTGAGATGGTATTTTAGGGTGGTTTTTATTTGCATTTCTCTTACTGCTAGAAATGGAGAGCATTTTTTTATGTACTTGTTAATTGATTCTATGTCCTCCTACGAGAAGTTTCTGTTCAGGTCCTTGGCCCATTGGGTTATTGGTTATCTTATTGTATAATTTTCTGAGTTATTTGTATACTTTGTATACTCTAGATATTAGGGCTCCATGTGAAGGGTGAGGACTAAAAATTTGTTCCCATGATGTAGGCTCCATATTTACCTCTCTTATTGTTTCTCTTTCTGAGAAAAAAAAATTCAGTTTAAGTAAGTCCCATTTCTTGATTCTTGTTATTAACTCTTGTTTTATGGGTGTCCTATTAAGGAATTCGGAGCCTGACCACACAATATGTAGATCGGAGCCAACTTTTTCTTCTATCAGACGCAGAGACTCTGATTTGAATCTAGCTCCTTGATCCACTTTGAGTTAACTTTTGTGCATGGCGAGAGGAGGGGATTCAGTTTGATTTTGTTGCATATGGATTTTCAGTTTACCAAACACCATTTGATGAAGATGCTATCCTTCCTCCATTGCAGGCCATTAGCTCCTTTATCAAATATAAGATAGTTGTAGCCTTTTGGATTAGTCTCTGTGTCCTCCATTCTTTACCATTGGTCCACCCACCTGTTTTCATACAAGTACCATGCTGTTTTTATTATGATTGCTCTGTAATATAGTTTGAAATCTGGTATCGCTATACTGCCTGATTCACACTTCCTGCTTAGAATTGCTTTTGCTATTCTGGGTCTTTTATTTTTCCATTTGAATTTTATGATTGCTTTATCTATTTCTACAAAAAATTCCTTTGGGATTTTGCTTGGCATTGCATTAAACCTATAGAGAACTTTTGGTAATATCGCCATATTGATGATGTTAGTTCTGGCTATCCATGAACGGGGTATATTTTTCCATCTTCTAAGATCTTATTCTATTTCTCTTTTTAGGGTTCTGTAGTTTGCATTATATAAATCTTTCACCTCTTTTGTTAGGTTGATTCCCAAGTATTTAATTATTTTGAGGAAATTGGGAATGCAGTGTTTGGACTCATTTTTGTTTCAGAAGTTATGTCGCTAATATACAGAAATGTCTTTGATTTATGCATGTTGATTTTGTATCCTGCCACATTGCTGCATTCATTTATTAGTTCTAGTAGTTTTTTCTGTAGACCCTTTTGGGTCTTCTATGTATAGAATTTTTTTATTTCCTCCTTTATGTCTTCTGTAACCCATTGATCATTCAGTAACATATTGTTCATTTTGCAGGTGATGTATGATTTTTTCTTTTTTCTTTTATCATTGGTTTCCAGTTTCATTCCATTATGATCACAAAAAATTCATGGTATTATCTCCTCCCCTTTATATTTACTGAGGGTTGCCCATTGATCATTCAGTAACATAGATTTCATTTTGCAGGTGATGTATGATTTTTTCTTTTTTCTTTTATCATTGGTTTCCAGTTTCATTCCATTATGATCACAAAAAATTCATGGTATTATCTCCTCCCCTTTATATTTACTGAGGGTTGCCCTATGGCATAACATATGGTCTATTTTTGAGAAGGATCCATGTGCTGCTGAGAAAAAAGTATATCCACTTGATGATGGTTGATATATTGTATATATGTCAGTTAAGTCTAGGGTATTGATTGTGATATTGAGTTCTATAGTTTTTTTATTCAACTTTTGTTTGGAGGATCTGTCCAATGGTGAGAGAGGTGAGTTGAAGTCACCCATAATTATTGTATTGTGGTCTATTTGATTCTTGAATTGAGGAGAATTTGTTTTATGAACGTCGCAGCACCATTATTTGCTGCGTGAATATTGATAATTGTTATGTCTTGTCGGTGAATGGTTTCTGTTAACAGAATATAATGTCCTTCCTTATCCCTTTTGATTAAATTAGTCTTGAGGTCGATTTTATTCGATAGGAGGATGACCACCCCTGCTTGCTTACGAGGTCTGTGTGCATGGTATAAATTTTCCCAATCTTTCACCATCAGCTTGTGTATGTCTTTTCCATTCAGATGTGTCCCCTGGAGGCAACATATTGTTGGATTTGTTTTTTTGTTAATTCAAGTTACAAGCCTATGTCACTGTATTGGAGAGTTTAAGCCATTAACGTTTAGAGTTACTATTGATATATGGTTTGTACTGCCACCCATGTTTGCCTATATCTTTTTTTTAAAATTAGATTGTTTCTCCATGATTAGCTTTTCCCCGCCCTCTGTCATAACGGAGGCACTTCCCACTGATAGTTTTCGTTGTTGATTTTTATTTCTTCCTTGTGTAGTGTTTTGCTCCAGATGCTTTCCAATGCTGGTTTTCTGGCTGCAAATTCTTTTAGCTTTTGTTTATCATGAAATATTTTTATTTCGTTGTCTTACATTAAGCTTAATTTTGCTGGATACATAATTCTTGGTTGGCATCCATTGTCTTTCAGTGTTTGAAGTACGTTGTTCCAGGATCTTCTCACTTCCAGCATCTGTGATAAAAAAATCAATTGTTAACCTTTTTGGTTTACCCCTGATTGTAATCTGCCTCCTTTCTCTGGTAGCTTTTAATATTTTCTCTTTGTTTTGTATATTGGATATCTTCATAACAATGTGTCTTGGCATGGGTCTACTGTGATTTTGTGTGCTCAGTGTCCTGTAAGCATCTACAATTTGTTTATCTGTTTCCATTTTTATTTCTGGAAAGTTTTCTCTAATTATTTCATTCAGCAGGTTACTCATTCCCTTGGTTTGAATCTCTGTACCTTCCTCTTTCCGGATGACTCATAAGTTTGTTTTTTTATGTTATCCCATATCTCTTGGATGCTTTCTCATAATTTTTTACAGCATTTCTTTCTTGGCTAGAGTTTTTTTCAAGATGATATATTTTGTCTTCATTATCTGACATTCTGTCTTCTACTTGCTCCACTCTGTTAGTGATACTCTCAATTGAGTTTTTAATTTGGTTTATCATTTCCTTCATTTCTAGAATTATTGTTTGATTTTTCTAATAATCTCTATCTCCTGATAAAGATGCTTAATTTCTTATTTTATCTGTTTATGTAATTCATTTTCAATGCGTTCTTTCACTGTTTTTGTTGTCTCGTATCCTCTTTAAGGTTCCATTCCATCTGTCTAAGGTATTCCTTGAGTTCTTTATATGACCATTTTTCTGATGACTCTAGATGCTCTTGAATATTTAGGCTGTCCTTCATTGTTTGCACTTATTTTCTTCCTTGCTTTTTTATGCTTCTCATGTTACTTCTTGTTCTGTTTGACTACTGAGTTACTGCTTACTCTTATAAATTTATTTGATGCTTGGAAGGAAAGATATTAGAAGGGAAGGGAAGAAGTCACTAAGGAGAATGAGAGTAGGCAGGTAGAATTCAAGGAAGGGGGTATAACAAAATTGAAAAGAAATGAAAAGACAAAAGAAAAAAATAGAAAATAAAGAAAATTTTAAGTAATAATGATAATTTAAAAATGAAAATTAAAATTTAAAATAATAATAATAATAATAAAATAAAAAATTAAAAAAAATAAAAACATTAAAAAAGTTAAAGAACAACAACAAAAATGAAAATCAAAGAAAAAGAAAAGCATACAAATAAAATAATAATATTAATACATGCAGTCCTAGAGTTCAATTTACTTCTCTTCCAGTAGGTGGAGCTGTGTGCACTGGGCCAAGATTCTCCTCTCAATTAGCGGGAACCAATCACTGTGCAGCAGCTCTTCCTCCCAGTCTGGGCGGGTCTCCAATCCTGAGTGCCTAGGGCCTTCTCTTGTGCTTCCTCAAGCCAGGCCCCGCTCACCTTTGACGCTCACCACAATACTGGTTACACGCCAGGCCTCTGCTCCTGGTAGCCCTGTTTTAATGAACGCCTGGGCACACTCTCCCTGTTTGCCTCCCTCAGACCCTAAGTTTGTAGAGCTTTGGCCTGAGAACCCCCAGCGAATTTTCTTGTCCTCCGGGAGCCATGCCCCCGGTAGGTGGTGTAAGAGACCTCAATTGTCAGCACTGGTGGGAGTGGTAGCCGGGAATTCCACGCCGCGAGTCCCGAGCCAATCCTGATTCCCTAGGTCTGGCTATCGCGCTCCTGGGAGACCTGGGAGGGGCCATTACGGCAGAGCTGGGAAGGGCCCTTGAGGTTTCCCCATGGTTTTGAGAGAGATGGCAATGGGATTACACACTTGTCGCGTTGGTTTCAATGAAGTTATCTCCTCAGCCTGTAATGTCAGTGCTCTGCCATGGTCGTATCCCATTAAAATGGTGACCATTCGTTCCCTTTGCTGGGTGACCAATGCAACAGGTGGGTCCTGACTATATCTCCCAAGCCCCATTTCAATCCTGTGGCCACTGCCTATGAAGGCTCAGTTGTCTTTTAACTCTGTCAATTCAGAAAGACCGACCAGTTATTTCAGCGGGAATGTTAGTGCTGAGTCACAAAAACCAGACGAATCTAAGGTTGAATGCAGCCAATCCGGGCTCTGTGTGTGTTCTGAGGGGCCCAGACTGTTCGCCCCAGATTCACAACAGGTCAACATTGCCTAGTGATTCTGAGCAAACAGCATTTAGACAGTTTACGACTCCCTATGCCCGTGCAGCTGAAGAGATCATAGACTTGATTTCTCCATGCCTGCCTTCATAATGGATCTCCTGTATTGCTACTTTTTAATATCTGTGCATGTGCGTGTGTGTGTGTGTGTGTATATATATATATATATATATATATATATATATATATATATATATATATACACTCTCCAGATTTTTCAAAATATAAAATATGAAATATATGTGTCTTATTATACACTCCGTAAATTCATTCATATTCATATCTGTGGATTCATAATCAACTTTCCACAAGATTATTCTCAGAAATAATTATCCACCTGCAATACATATTGTTTCCTAGTACTGAAAACTAAATTCAGTGAATGGTGCATACAAACCCTAATATTTCTACAGTTACTTAGCCAGTTTAAAATGAATGCAAGTAGATTCCTAGGGGACATGATGTGTATTTTGACTTTCATTTTTATTCAACACTTGTACGTTACTATGTCTTCAGTTTATGCACATCATAGGATATATATTTCAGTCACAAATTAGAAAATTAATAGGAATTTGTTTCACGATCAATCACTTCCTGATTCAGAACACATGCATTCCTCCATGTTTCTTGACTAGTCTTTTCATGAGACTTCTTTCCAAACACATTATTTTTGTTTAACATCATCACTTATAAAGCAAAACTCAAACACCATTCATCATAAACCATAATCCTAATATTACCATTAGATATATAACTGGTTGGAATGAATGATTGTATATCAATATAAGATTTCTTATATATTTTCACATATCAATTCAATCCATTATTTAAAGTGGAATCAGTTATGTTATTTATTCATAGTATGGTCTATTCATGCATTATCTCTATATTCATAGAAACAGGTTACACCTCTTTGTGCCCCTAATACTAATGTATACATCTTCAAATTATTGCTCCCAGAAATGGTGAAAGAAATACTCATGTCACCTAATCTACATATACATTTTATCACAGTAATATTCTGAACAAAAAAAAATAAAATGTCACACTTATGATTGTACCAAAGCCTAAAAGGAAAGTGAATGTTGATAACTAATAGCATCCATGTCCAGGTTGCCTAATGCTCTCAAATGTCATTCCCATTTGTGACGACATATTTGTTTTTTCCTATGATTATAAATTCAAACTCAAGCCTGTTGAAAATGTCTAATCCTATCACTCACTTTATACATTGCCTGATTTCGTAATGTCTCTATTGACACCTGCTTTCCTACATATTTTCCCCAGTTCATCATTTTGGCTGACTCTTCACATGTGCTTACATTTTCATTCACTCTCTAAACGAAACCCTATTGCTAAAGAAGCTTTTTATTCCAAATCATATACTCACTCTTCTTCCTAAACCTACTGACTATCTTCCTAATCCTACCGACTATCCCTTTTTGACTGGATGTTCTCTTCTACATTCAATCATCCAAGGTACTAGGTCCTATGCCATTGTATTTCGATTTAACTGAGACAATTGTACAGAACATAATTCAACACTAAGTATCCAAACCAAGGGCCCAATGCCCTTCTGGGCTTCAAATCTTTCTTAGATTCCCATTTTCATACATATATTTCACCTATATATTCTTATAAATATCGCAGGTTCCCAATCCCATTATTCATCCTGCAGAATGATTCCTAACCCAAATCGAAAATATTATTAACCCTAACCATACACTAACTTTGCAGGAGAGCAGGAACTGTGTGGGTATTAAACTACAGGAATCCAGGGGATCTTCACCTGCTGAGAAACTCAAATGTTCATGCAGAAATGATCCCTGGTGAAGATGAAGGCAGCTATGAAGTACCTCAGAAAGCAAAAGTCATCTTCCATGGCAATCATTCTGGTAAGGATGAAAGGTTGTGTCTGAATCAGTCTCTCTCTTCTTAATGTATAGAACATGGACCAAACCAGTCCTGTGTGGAAGCTGTTCCCGGGTGCATATGGTTGATACAGCATTCTAACTAGAGAAAGTGTCCCATGAAAATCGGGGCAGCCTCCACCTCATGGTACTTTTGGAAGCAACTGTTAGGACAAAGTGGTTGCCAAGGCAGTGACATCATTCAGATCCTGAAGGAAGTGATCTCACCTCACTTCCTTGGTGAGGGAACTCTCTGAACTTGGGATCCAGGAAGCCAGGCACCCAGAGACAGTCCCTGTTCTAGTCCCAGTGGTCTCACATGTTTGGAATTACCAAGGACAGAGTCAGTCTTTCTTGGTACCTACAGATGTGAGGATGGCCAAATGCCAGGAAACCTGTGAAGAGGGGCTTTTCCTTAGAAAGCAGGTAGTGTCTCACCGCTGACTCTTGAGAACTTCACAGAGTTGGCCAAGCAGACATGATCTGAGACAGAAGAGGTCATTTCCGGGGAACATAGTATGGCCCACCAGTCAGAGGACACTCCGGGGAGTCACAGACCTACTAGGGGGAAGGAGGTGCCTTTGTGGGTGTGGGTGTGAGTTTGTGGTTTTGTCTCATGTTCTGAGAATAGGTAGGAAAGGCGGTTTATTTGGTATGGAGTGGAATATTTCTATTAAGTCCTTTGACAAGGCGAGTGTTTCTATGTGTGTGTATCCCACTGAGTCCATTGTTGTAGACATTAGAAAAGACAATGCATCAATGGATGTGTCCTGTCTAGTAGAAAGCTTCCCAGCATTAATCCTGCCCAATTCATGAGTGGACTCTGGCTTGCCTTATGGATGGGCAACACCTACAAGCTTTCTAATTTCCTGTTTTCTCTCTCAATTCTGGCCACTCTCCAGAATAGTATCATGGTTTTGTGTCCAAGATTTGTACCACCTCCAAGATCTGTGCCATGGCTATGTAATGGATAGCTGAAGGAAATGGCTAGCATCTCAGAAATCTCAGATATCTGTTGACCAGGAAAGTCTCAGTGGAGAAACCCTGCTTTGGTCCTTTTGCTTACCTATTGTTATGTTGAATGTCAGGAAGTTTTTTTCCTCAAGCCACCACTTTGTGAAGCCTGAAAAAAAGAGTTTTCAAATGGAAATGAATGGGCATCACCTGTGGCTCTTTGCTTAATTGCTTAGGATTGGGATATGTCTGAATCAGCCTGTTGGCCCTGTGTGAGGCTGTGGCTTAGATTCTCAGCACCTGATGGATCTAAAGATAGATCCCATGTGTGCATCCAAAACCAAAATGGCAAAAAGATCATATATTTTTGATGAACTCTCTTGCCTTCCTCTGGTAGGTTCCTGATATCCATCAAGTGAGAATAGGGATCCTTTGGGTCAAATGTGTTCTTCAAAGCCCTGCAGAGGCTAGGCCATAGGGGCTTGATTTTCATGACTCCAATTCACTTAAAGAATCTAAACCCCAAAGCTAGAAGGCCTCAAGTTGGAGAAGCCAAGCAATATTAAAGGCAGGCCTATTTGATCACTCCTGGTTCACAGGAAGAGAGTCCAGGCTACCCTGAATTTTGGCAAATGAGGGGCAGGGAGCTTATTTTGGACACTGTCGTGGGCTGCGTCACTAATGGTAACCTCCAGCGAGAGGATATGATGAGTGTCTATATGGAAGAAGATGAGGGCCATGTGAGAGTGTTTTGGTTTTAATTGTGCACATGTGTCTGGCGGTTGGAAGAGATCACTGGGTCAAACTAGGCTTGCACTCTGGTGTGATGCCCCTTAGAGACTGAGTTCTTTACTGATCTCAGAGAATTATTGCCAGGAATTGTGTTGGAATTTTAAATGGCCATGCATGAGAGTTGCCTTTGGAAAGTGACATCTAAGCCCAAGTTGACTTTCCACAGAGGACAGGGAATCCCAGCCAGGATATCACATGATATTATTCTTAAAGACTTGGCAGCCATATTTGAGAGTCAAAACACACATGGACCATACATTGTAGACCTCAATGGGCCTGGCTTAATCTGACTTTTGGGCACTTTTGGAAGCCTTGCCTGTAAGAATTCTCCAGAGTTTTCATTGAAATGAGCTTCCTCACCATTTAATGATTTCTGAGTGAATTGAAATCCACAGTGCCTCCAACTTCATCCTTGAAAATTGGCTAGATCAATAACATGAAATTTTTGAAATTCCCATGACCGGGTAGCACTGGAGAACATTTGGATGTCCTGTTGCTGATCATGAGTATACAGGACAGTGCCCTGATTGACTGGGTTTTATGAAAATGGTGTAGAACAGAGATTCCAGTAAGTTGGATCATGCTGAGTAGTTGTACTAGAGCAGTGGTTGGCAGGTGTGTGATAAAACATCTGTGGTGGGGGCATGTGGATCTGCCATTGGCTTCCAAATGGATTGTGACTGACATTTTGCAGTCAGTAGAACCTTATATGTAAAAGCATATTGTTATATGGAGAGGTTTCAGGGCAATGTTCAGAATCAGGTTGCTATGGTCAATGGGGCAAGCTATGTGGGATAGAAGCCTGGTTGGTGCATTCTCCTGCAGAACCCGACCCACCACACTTGACAGAACTCACTTCAGCACTGTGTCCCAGTTGAACCCTTGTATTTAATGAAGCAATACCAAACTCCCAGTGCAGCAGCAAGAAACACCACGAAAGTGGAGGATGACCAAATGAATTTACAGTCCACACGGGGAGACACCAGTGGCCACAGTGTACCTACAAATAGAAAATTCAGCACTGCTGCCTCATGTTCATTGGAAAATAAGAAACCATGTCCTCCAGGTCACATAGATGCAGAACCAGATTTGATGGTCTCACTACATATGAAGCTAATGCTTCTGACAACAGCATATATTTCATTGCCCAACCTCAGAGGCAGTTTCTTCAGATGTTAAGCTGGCAGAACTTCATGTTTTTGGAGTGATTACCCTGTCCCTTTTGGAAACTCCTCTACCACTTCCAAATTTGTGAACTTCTGAGCATTTTCCATTCCACATATGTATTCACAGATTTTCTAAATCTTCTCCTCTAATTGTGTCTTATGTAGGGCGAAGGTAATGTCAAGGCATTGTTCTGAATGAGAGTGGGAAGATATTTGTGTAGCACATATTTGCATACACATTGGATACATTTTCCAATTTTCCATTCGAAATACTGAATCCCTGACACTAACACATACCCTACTAGACTTTGACTTCTTATCCTAATTTGATGGAGAATAATAACCCAAACAGAATACAAATACAAGAGGTTCACAGGAGGCATGGTGCATAATTGGACTTGCCTTTCATATGATAAATGGTAGGTGTTAAAAATCTAGCGAATTTTAATTGAAACAGTTCTCCATGTGTTTTAAAAGTTAACAAATATGTGAATAACTGTCTCCCTTTCTCTGTAGCCTATTCATCACATGTATTTTTATAAGCACATATAGAATTCTACCTGGTATCAGTCGTACATTTGGTGAGGTGGCTGGCTTGGCAGATACAAATTGTGAGAAGAGATCACTCCTACTTAATGCTGTTGGAACTGAAAATTCAACATATGGGTGAGCTTCTTAGTTGAACAACATAAATCCATGTACATTAAAATTAATATTTTTGGATCTGTGGATGATATATATTTCATGGTGAATTTCAATTCACATACATAATGCTACTTTTTTATGTCTGTGTGTGTGTGTGTGTCTGTGTGTATATATATATATATATATATATATATTCACTCTCCAGATTTTTCAAAATATTTAGTATATTTTTTATACCCTCCCTAAATTCATTCATATTCATGTATGTGGATTTATAATCAACTTTTCACAAGATTATTCTCAGAAATATTCCTCCACCTGAAATACATATTTTTTTCCTAGTACTGAAAACTAACTTTGGGGGATCACATGATGGCGGCGAATGGAGTGCATTACCCCCATGTACCGCGTCACTGTGCGGGAGAATGACGAGTTAGAATGGCTAAAACCTATCTTGTTAGGAATTTCCAGCAAATTTGGGGTGCTCCACAACCTAGTGGACATATATCCATCTCACGAGGATCAGCTACGGGGGCTCAAACGCGAGTTTTTTGTCCGCACGGAGGGTCATGCTGCTTATTCAGCAAATTGCCCTGTAGCTAGAGTCTGTGGCACGCACTGGGAAACGACGAGATAGCATCGCAAATATACAGTGGTGCGGATTCTATGGGCTCCTGCCAGCTATGCAATTACTGTGCTCAGTGCTGAATTCTGGGATTGAGACGGGGATGGATGCGGTCCAATTCCGTTCTCCATACCGGTCAGACCACAGAGGAAGCCAGCGTCCACCATCTTGAAGAGCTGACGTCACCATCCCTGTTTTCGACTGATCGCAGCTCATTCAGCTATAGAACAGGTAATTTCAGGATGCCATTCACCTTTGTCTCGCAGACAAATTACTCAGGCTCAGTGCTAAAGAACCCGCAGAAACTGTGTCTTGGAGCCTGCTCCTATTAGAACATACACTGAGCCCAGAGCGGCCAAATTTGGCCTCCCCGAACTGATCTTGCTCAGGGCTAAAGAACCCGTGGAAACTGCTTCCCGGTCCGGGTCTTGCTGAATAATGTGGAGGTAAATATCAACCGAGCCTTCATAGGCAGTGGCAACAGGATTGAGACGGGGCTTGTGAGGGCAAGTCAGGACTCACCCATTGCATTGGTCACCCAGCAAAGGGAACGAAATGCTGCCTTTTGCATGGGATACCAACATGGCAGAGATCTGATGTCATCAGAAAGCAGCGGAGGAGATAACTTCATTGATACCAGCGGTGACAGAAACAGTTAGTCTCCTGGTAAAGAAAGTGAGTCACAAACACCCGAGTCTCTCTCACTTTTTCATCAAGCCAGAGGGGCAGAGCAGAGCCGCTGCCCATGCTCGGAACAGGCCCAGTGACACACCTGCATCATAATCACTTCACCCCAGTTGGAATAGAGGAAGAGCAGAGCCGCCGCAGGTGCCCAGAACAGGCCCAGTGACCAGCAGGCGTGATAGTAACGTCACCTCAATTGGAGTAGTTGCAGAGCAGAGCCATCTCCCGCGCCTAGTACAATCCAAGTGGCCCACCGGCATGGTAGTCACGTCATCCCAATAGGAGTAGGGGCAGAGCAGAATCTTTGCACGTGCCCGGAACAGGCCCAGCAACCTACCGGATTGGTAGTCACGACACCCCAATTGGAGTAGCGGCAGAGCAGAGCCACCACCCGCGCCCTCAAGGTAGAGAAATTTGCACCTGACCAGCAGAAGAGGACCAGTGGCCTGCCAGCATGGCAGACACTTCACCCATTTGGAGTAGGGGCAGAGCAGATCCATCGCCCATGCCCTCAAGGTAGGCAGACCTGTGACCGACCACAGAACAGGCCCACCCACCCGCCGGCGTGGTAGTCACGTCACCCCAATTGGAGTAGGGGCAGAGCAGAGCCGCCGCCCGCGCCTCCAAGGTAGGCAGACTTGCGACCGATCGGCAGAACACCCCAGGGGTCCAGGGGTGTGGTAGACACGTAACACCAATTGGAGGAGGGGCAGAGCAGAGCCGCCTCCCATGCCTGCATGGTAGGCAGACCTGCGACCGATCAGGAGAACAGGCCCAGCGGCCCATCAGCATGGTAGATAGATCACCCCAATTAGAGGAGCAGCACAGCCACCCTCCTCCCCTGCAAGGAAGATTTTTCAAATATACAAGAGCAATATAAATATATAGGGGGAAAATTTCAAAATCACAACAGTTTCACCAAGCAGAAAGAAATGCGAGCCGTATGAAAAGACAAAGAAAAAAGGACCACAAGCAATGCAGGTCAACACAAATTTAGAAGAGTTAATAGCTGCAGCAGATGGAATGTCAGAAAAAGAACTCAGGATATACATGCTTCAGATGATCTGGAGTCTCCAGGAAGACATTAGACAGCAAAATCAGACAATGAAAGATCACTTCGACAATGAATTACACAAACAAATCCAAGAAGCAAAAGATCAATTATACAGGGAGATAGAAGTTGTAAAAAATAACAAACAGAAATCCTAGAAATGCAGGAAGCAATAAACCAACTTAAAAACTCAATTGAGAATACTACCATCAGAGTAGAACACTTAGAAGATAGAACATCAGACAATGAAGACAAAGTATTTCAACTTGAAAAGAACATAGACAGCTCAGCAAGACTGTTAAGAAACCATGAACAGAACATCCGAGAAATATGGGATAACATAAAGAGACCAAACTTTTGAGTCATTGGGATACAGGAAGGTATAGAGGTCCAAACCAAAAGAATGAGCAATGTAATCAATGAAATAATATGAGAAAACTTCCCAGACTTGAAGAATGAGACAGACTCCCAAGTCCTAGAAGCCAACAGGACGCCGAATGTGCAAAATCATAAGAGATCCACACCTAGACACATTATAATGAAGATACCCAACATACAGAATAAAGAGAGAATTTTAAAAGCTACAAGAGAAAGGAAGCAGATTACATTTAGGGGTAAACCAATCAGGATAACAGCTGATATTTCAACACAGACTCTGAAAGCTAGAAGATCCTTGAAATATATGTTTTTGTCAGGATCTTTAGCTTCATTTCTAGTGAAAGCATCAAAGCTGCGTCTGCATCTATGTAACCTGGAGGACATGGTTTCTTATTTTCCAAAAGACATAAGGCGGCAGTGCTGAATTCACTCTTTGTAGGTAAACTGTGGCCACTTAAGGCTAAGTGTCTCCTGTGTGGACTGTGAAGCCATTTGATCATCCTCCACTTTTCATGGTGTTTCTTGCCGCTGCACTGGGAGTTTGGTATTTGTTTCACTAAATAAAACGAGTTCAACTGAGACCCAGTGCTGAAGGGAGTTCTGTCATGTGTGGTGGGTCAGAGTCTGCAGGAGAATTCACCAACCAGGATTCTATCCCACATAGATTGCCCCCTTGACCATAGCAACCTGATTCTGAACATTGCCCTGAAAATCTGCATATAAAAAGATGCCTTTACATGGAGAGGTTTCAGACATATAAGTTTCTGCTGGATGCACCATGTCAGTCTCAAGCCCTTTCGAAGCAATGGCAGATCCACATGGCCCCACAAGAGATGTTTTATCACACATCTGCACACCACCGCTCTAGGCCCACTATTCAGTAGGCTACAAGTTACTGGCATTTCTATTCTACATCATTTTCATGAAACCCAGACAATCAAGGCACTGTCTGGTACACTCATGATGAGCAAAAGGACATGAAAGGTTCTCCAGTGCCACCTGGTCATTGGAATGGCAAAAATTTCATGGTATTTATGTAGCCACTTTTCAATGATGAAGTTGGAAGCACTGTGGGTTTCAATTCATTCAGGAACCATTAAATGGTGAGGAAGCTCATTTCAATAAAAGCTCTGGAGAACTCTCACAGGCAATTTTTCCCAAGGAGTTGGCTAGATCTCAGTTTACAAGGGCGAATCTCATTAGTGGCCTATTCCACTGCCACACAAATCACCACAATTGAAACCAAAACACTCCCACATGACCCTCATCTTCTGCCATAGAGAAACTCATCATAACCTCTTGCTGCAGGTTTCCATGAGGGGTGCAGCCCAAGACAGTGTCCAAAATAAGCTCACTTACCCCTCAATTGCCTAAAGTCAGGTTGGCCTGGACACCCTTCCTGTGAACCAGGAGTGATCAAATAGGCCTGCCCTTAATACTGCTCTGCTTCTCCATTTTGACTCTTACTGATTGTTGAGTATAAATTCTTTTGTGTGAATTGGAGTCATGAGAAAATCCAAGCACCTATGCATTAGCCTCTGCAGGGCTTTGAAGAACTCATTTGACCCAAATGATATCTATTCTCACTTGATAGAGGTCAGGACTTACAGAGGAAGGCAAGAGACTTCATCCACATTGACTACTCTTTTGGCCATTTTGGTTTTGGATTCACAGATGGGATCTTTCTGTAGATCCATCAGGTGCCGAGAATCTAAGCCCCGGCCTCACATAGGGCCAAGGGGCTGATTCAGACACATCCCTTTTTAAGCAATTAAGCAAACAGCCACAGGTGATGCCCATTCATTTTCATTTGAAAACTGTTTTCTTCAGGATTTACAAAAGGGTTGCCTGAGGCAAAGAAATTCCTGACATTCAGGGCAACAGAACAATAGGTTAGCAAAAGGCCCAAAGCAGGGTTTCTCCACTGAGACTTTACTGGTCACACTGATATCTGAGTTTTCTGAGATGCTCCCATTGCCTTCAGCTATCCAGTACATGGCCATGTAACAAATCTTGGAGGCGGTACATATCTTGGACACCAAATCATGAGACTATTCTGGAGAGTGGCCAGAATTCAGGAAGAAAACTGGAGCTTAGGAAGATAGTAGGTGTTGTCCATTCATAAGGCAAGCTGCAGTCCATTCATCAATTGAACAGGATGAATGCTGGGAAGCTTTCTACTAGACAGGACACTTCCATTGATGCATTCTCTTTTCAAATGTCAACAACCACGGACACTGTGGGATACACTTTTAGAAACCCTCGCCGTGTCAAACAACCTTCTAGAAACAATCCACTCAAAAACAAACAATCCACTATTCCTACCTATTCTCAGAACATGTGACAAAACCACAAACTCACACCCACACCCACAAAGCACCTCCTTCCCAGAAGTAGGTCTTTGATTATCCGGAGTTTCCTCTGACTGGTGGGCCATACTATGTTCCCCCGAAATGGCCTGTACTTTCTCAGATCTGGTGTCTTTGCCAGAACAACTACCTGCTTTCTCAGGAAACAGCCATCTTCATAGCTTTCCTGGCATTTGGCCATCCTCACATCAGTTGGTACCAATAAAGACTGACTCTGTCCTTGGTAAATACAATCAAGTGTGCCAACTGTGACTGGGACTGGCTCTGGGGGCCTAGCTTCCTGGTTCCAAAGTTCAGAGAGTTCCATTACAAAGGAAGTGAGGGGAGGTCACTTTTTTCAGGAACTGAATGAGGTCACTGCCTTGGCAACCACTTTGCTCTAACAGTTGCTTGCAAGGGTCCCATGAGATGGATGCTGCCCCAATTACTGTGACATTTTCACAAGTTAGAATGGTATATCAAACATAGCCACCCAGGAACAGCTCTCCACACAGGCTTGGTTTGGTCCATCTTCTCTACATTAAGAAGAGAGAGGCTGATTCAGACACAACCCTTCATCCTGACCAGGCTGTTTGCCATGGAAGATGACCTTTGCTCTCTCAGGTTCTTCATACCTGCCTACATGTTTTCCAGGGATAATTTCTGCATGGACCATTGAGGTTCTAAGTAGGTGGAAGATCCCCTCCATCCCTGCATTGTAAGACCAACTCTGTTCCAGCTCTTCTGTAATGTTAGATTGAGGGAACAGTGTATGGTTAGGCTTAATAACCAGTTCGATTTGGGTTAGGAATCATTCTACGGGATGTATAATGGTATTGGGTAACTGCGATACTTACAAGAATATATAGGTGAAATATAAGTATGAAAACAGAAATCCAGGTAAGATTTGAAGTCCAGAAAGTCATTGGGTCCTTGATTGGATTACTTAGCTTGAATTACGTTCTGCACAGATATGTCAGATAAATTGATATACAATGGCATAGGAACTTGTACCTTGGATGATTGATTGTAGAAGAGAACATCCCCTCAAACAGAGATAGTCAGTAGGATCAGGAAGATAGTCGGTAAGTATCAGAAGAACAATGAGTATAGGATTTGGACCAAAAGTTATTTAGCAATAGGGTTTCGGTTAGAGAGTGAATTTCAATAACAGCACATGTGGAGGGTCTCCAACAATGATGAAGTGGGGAAAATATGTAGGAATGCAGATATCAATAGAGACATTAGGAAATCAGGCAAAGTATAAAGTGAGTGATAGGATTAGATATTTTCAACAGGGTTGAGGTTGAGCATATAATCTTAGAAAGAAACAAATATGCAGTCACCAATAGGATTGACATTTGAGAGCATAAGGCACCCTGGACATGGATGATTTTAGTAATCCATGTTCACTTTCTATTTAGGATTTGGTAGAATCATAAGTGTGACCTTTGAATTTTGTGTCCAGAATATTACTGTGATGAAATGTATATGTAGATCAGGTGACATGAGTATTTCTTCCACTATTTCTGGAAGCAATATTTTGAAGACGTATAAATTTGTATTGGGGCTACAAAACGGTGCACCCTGTGTCTATGAATACAGAGGAAATGCATGAATAGACCATACTGTGAATAAATAATAAAACTGGTTTCAACTTGAAATAATAGATTGAAATAAATGTGAAAATATATAAGAAATCTTATATTAATATACAATCATTCATTCCAACCCATTATACTTTTAATGGAAATATGAGGATTTTGGTTTATCATGAAAAGTGTGTGAGTTTTGCTTCAAATTGATTATGGAAATCGAAAATAATTTGTTTGGAAAGAAGTCTCATGAAAAGACCAGTCAAGAAACCTGGAGGAATACATGTGTTCTGAAGCAGGAAGCGATTGAAAGTGAAACAAATGCCTATAAAATTGCAAAATTGTTGATGAAATATATGTCCTATTGTGGTAAGCCATTGTTGTAGATTGTGGCCGCCATTAGAAGACGGCGCCGGCTTCCACTGTGGCCTGTGATAAACAAATTCTTTTGTGGAGAGTTGGCACGCTATCCCTTGCCACCCTATAAGAAAGATCCACGCAGCGGCTTAAGATTGGTACGTGGGAGACTTTATTAGGCTGTGCTTGGGCGCTCGCCAGTAGAGAGGGGGGTCACAAAAAGATACTTTAATCAAGGCCTGAATAAACTGCTGAAAGAAGATTCCTGAGTTGCGTCTTCCTTGCGGGCAAGGGGTCGCGACAAGTGGTGCTGAAAACCCGGGAACCAGAACTTTCAGAAGTCAGGGGTGGTGAACCAGTTAGTCCCAGGTAAGTAGGACCCGCGGTCAAAGCGGAGATCAGTCCTAGATAAGTGGGACCCGCTATCAAAGCGGAGATCAGTCCCAGATAATTGGGACCCGCTATCAAAGCGGAGATTAGTCCTAGGTAATTGGGACCCGCTATCAAAGCGGAGATTAGTCCTAGGTAATTGGGACCCGCTATCAAAGCAGCAGCTCCTCTGTAAAGCCAGAGAGAGCATTACATCTTATTGCAGCTGCACTGTGTACTTTCGCTCTTACTTTCACTTTTGTTTTTTGTATGTCTTTTGTTGTGTCATGGGTGCCGTATCTTCAAGTCCGCTTCTCCTGGCCCTAGATAACCTGTTACGTTCCAAGGGCCTAGAAGTGAAACGTAGTACTTTACAGAGATTTTTACAGAAGACAGATATTGTTGCACTGTGGTTCGCGTTCTCGGGTAGCCTCACTCTACCTAGCTGGGATAACTTAGGCACAGATCTTGACTTTGCTTCTGAGCAGGGCATATTAGATGGTGGGGTGATACCCCTTTGGAAGATGATCCGTAGTTGCCTCGCAGATGGCAGATGTCAGGAAGCACTTACTAAAGGACAAGAAGTTTTAGAGCAATTGCATGAAGAAAGATCAGAAATGGCAGGCAGTGAGGTATTTCAGGAGGGTGGGAGTGTGCGGAGCGAGAAACAGGGGAGGAAACAATTATCTCCGGCAGGCAGTGACGTATTTCAGGAGGATGGCAGTGTGCGGAGCGAGAAACAGGGGAGGAGGCGATTGTCTCTGGCACGGAGTGAAATATTTCAGGAGGAAGGGAATGTGCAGAGCGAGAAACGGGGGAGGAAACGCTTGTATCCAGATCTCAGTACACTGCGCACACTCCCATGCAAAAGTGGGTCAGAAGAGGAGGACGATGAGGAGGAGGAGCTCGGGACACTGTCTCGGCAGCTAGGAAGTCTAACTATGGGAGAAGGGAACAAAAATAAACAGGAGCTCAGAAGAAAAAAAAAAAATGATCCTCCGGACCCGCCGCCGTACGGTGGGGGTGTTTCGAGGAGAGCTTTCCATGCCCAAACACGGGGGCTGTTAACACTTTTACTGATGGTTCCAAGTATGGAATGGGAGCCTACATAATTAATGACTCTCCCCCTATCCAGCATCAATTTGCTCCTGGAAATCCACAATGGGTAGAACTACAAATTGTTATTGAAGTTTTTAAACAGTGTTCTTTTCCTTTTAATCTTATTTCGGATTCCAGCTATGTGGTACAAGCACTAAAAGTCCTGGAGACCGTGGGAACTATTAGTGATGCCCACAATGTGTCTGTTTACTTTACTCAGCTTCAACAGCTTATCTCTAACCGCACTGCTTCTTTTTATCCAATGCATATCAGGGCTCACACCTCTCTTCCTGGTCCATTATCCCAAGGTAATGCCTGTGCGGACTTAGCCACTAGAGGTCAATTGATATGCTTGGCTTCCTCCTTAGAGGGGGCTAAGTTGTTTCACCAAAACTTCCATGTTAATGCATTAATGCTGCACAGGCGTTTTTCCATTTCAAGAGCGGATGCTCGGCAGATAGTATTGCAATGTCCCCATTGTGTCACATTTCTTCATCCCCCTAATTATGGAGTAAACCCAAGGGGATTAAAGCCATTGATTGTTTGGCAAATGGATGTGACACATATACCTGACTTTGGTAACCTTAAGTATGTGCATTTTTCCGTTGATACGTGCTCTGGAATTATCCATGCTTCTGCTTTATCGGGAGAAAAGGCACGTAATGTCATTACTCACTGTTTAGAGGCATGGGCAGCATGGGGTGCACCTGCATCCCTTAAGACTTATAATGGAACTGCTTATACTGGCAGACAATTTACAGCTTTTTGTTCTACTATGGGAGTGCAACTTACTCATGGTTTGCCTTATAATCCTCAAGGACAAGGCATTGTTGAGCGTGCTCATCGCACCTTAAAGGAAACTTTACAAAAACAAAAAGGGGGAATAGGAGCTGAACACACTCCTAAAGAACGCCTGTCCTTAGCTCTATTTACCATTAATTTTTTGAATTTGGATATTCATGGTCACTCTGCGGCCGATAGACATGTGTCCCCTCAGCCCTCTGTGATTGGCTATGTTAAGTGGAAGGATGTTCTTACGGGCCAATGGAACGGCCCTGACCCCGTGCTGACATGGGCACGAGGATCTGTATGTGTTTTTCCCCAGGATCGTACGGAACCGTTGTGGGTCCCTGAACGCTTGACAAGAAGAGTCTCGACATCAACTGACCAGCAACAAGAGATACCACAACAATCCTGTGATGAAGATCTTCATTCTGCTAAGTGCTCTGGCTCTGGTGCTGGTGCCGATGGCACAGGCGACAACAATGGGGTGGTGGGCAGTGGCACGGGCCTGGCCAATGCCGATGCCGATTCATGGTAATTCTAGTGTCCTCCCCACTCTTTTTTCAACCTCATGTGAGATGTCTGCTCCCTGTGCCTCTCCTAGAGGGGACATGGAGAGAATTTTTAATCAATCTCAAGTTAATCTCACAGGAGTTTTTGTTTCAGCCTTAGAAACGCTAATTGCATTAGCCTTAAGACCAAAAATTTGACTAACTGGGAGGACCCATTGCGGTCCAATCAGGTCTCAGGAAGCATTATCAGTGCTGTATTGAGCAAGGTAGCTTCGGGGAAGCAATCAGGCTCAGAGACCCCCGCAAACAGCAGCTCTGCTCTTAACATAACTACCTTGGCTATTATCTCCGAGGTAATAATCCCAGTGCCTCCTTTTTCTAGTAGTATTTATAATGCCACTCATTTCAAGGCCTCTCCTTACTGTTCCCCTAATCTTTGTTTCCCCCCAACATTTACGCCTTGTCAGGATCATTCTTGGGAGAAACATCAAGTTGCTAAAGGTTTCTCCCTTTCCCCCTCTTTTAATAGGTATGTTTATAACTTTAACAATAGTGCCAGCTCCTCTACAGGAGTAGGTTGGTCCTGGTTTCAATGGCTGATTTCCAATGAAAAGGGGGCTTCAGCCGATATTTCTGCACTGGCTCAGTTGCTAGGAGCCAAAAGTTGGCTGGCTAATATTTCTGGTACTGTTAGGGAAAGTGAACAAGGTAATAGACTTACATCTGTTTCATTCAACTCTCTATTGTATAATGCCACATTGCCTCCTGCAATGGTCTGTGTCCAATCCCCCTTCTTATTCCTTTTGGCTGAGGCCACCTCGTCGGGGATGCTGGATTGTTCTCATACTACCTGTCTCTTATCTGAGTGTTGGAATGGTTCCTGGACTGTAGCAGTGATTATGAAAATTCCAACTTTTGTCCCAATCCCGGTCACTGCGGATCCTGATAAATTCCCTATTGTTGAGCTACTTAGAGTCCGCAGAGATTTTGGAATCACAGCGGCTATAGTGACAGCCGTGGCGGTATCTGCTGCTGCAGCGGTTACGGCTGGAGTGGCTATGGCCAATCAAGTACAAACTGCTGCCACCATTAATCACCATTAATCAAGTTGTCCAACAAACTTCCACCATACTTGAATCCCAAAATACAATTAATCAACATATTTTGTCAGGGATTTTAGCTGCCAACCAAAGAATAGACTTATAATTTTGTTCAACTAGGAAGTTCACCCATAGGTTGAATATTCAGTTCCAAAAGCGTTTAGGAGGAGTGATCTCTTCTCACAATTTGTATTTGGTGAGGAAGCCACCTCACAAAAATGTAGGTGTGATACCCGGTAGCTTTCGGTATGTGCATATAAAAATACATATGTTGAATAGGCTACAGAGAAAGGGAGACAGTAATACACATATTTTGAACTTTAAAAACACATGGAGAACTATTTAATTAAAAATTGACTAGATTAATAACACATAAACTTTATCATGCAAAAGGCAAGTCCAAATATACATCATGCCTCCTTTGAACTGCTTGTATTTATATTCTGTTTGTGTTATTTTTCTCCATCATATTAGGATTAGTAGTCAGAGTCTAGTAGGGTATGGGATAGTGTCAGGGAATCTGTATTTTGAATGGAAAATTGGAAATTGTATCCAATGTGTGTGCAAATATGTGCAACCAAAAACTTCCCACTCTGATCCAGAACAATGCCTTGACATTACCTTCGCTCCAAGTAAGACACAATTAGAGGAGAAGTGTTAGAAAATTTGTGAATACATGTCTGGAATGGAAATGCTCAGGAGTTCACAAACTTCGAGATGGTAGAGGAGTTTCCAAAATCAAGGGATATGGTAAACACAACACCAACATGGAGCTCTTCTGGCCTAAAGACTGTTTGAGAAACTGCATGTGAGATTGGGCACTTGAAATATAAGGTGTTGTCAGAAGTTTTAGCTTTATTTTTAGTGAGACCATCAAAGATGGGTCTGCATCTATGTGACCTGGACGACATGTTTTCTTATTATCCAATGAACATGAGGCAGCAGTGCTGAATTCTCTCTTTGTAGGTAAACTGTGGCCACTGGGGGCTTAGTGTCTCCCCGTGTCGCTGTGAAGCCATTTGTTCATCCTCCACTTTTCGTGGTGTTTCTTGCTGCTGCACAGTGAGTTTGATATTTGCTTCACAAAAAACAAGGAGTTCAACAGGGACACAGTGCTGCAGGGAGTTCTGTCACTTGTGGTGGGTTAGAGTCTGCAGGAGAATGCACCATCCAGGCTTCTATCACTCATTGCTTGCTACAATGCCCCCTTTTCCATTGCAACCTAATTCTGAACATTGCCCTGAAACCTCTCTATATAACAAAGTGCCTTTACATAAATGGGTCTGCTGGCTGGTGCAAGTCAATCACATGCTATTTGGAAGCCAATGGCAGATCCATATGGCCCCACCACAGATGTTTTGTCACACACCTGCCCACACCTGGTCAAGGCGCACTACTCAGAAGGTTCCAACTTACTGGCATCTCTGTTCTATGCCATTTTCATGAAACCCAGTAAATCAAGGCCCAGTCTGGTACACTTATGATGAGCATCAGGAGATCTAACTGTTCTCCAGTGCCACCTGGTCATGGGAATTTTAAAAATTTCATGGTATTTATCTAGCCATTTTTCAAAGATGAATTTGGAGCCACAGTGGGTTACAATTCATTCATGAACCATTAAATGTTGTGGAAGCTCATTTCAATGAAAGATCTGGAGAACTCTCACAGGCAAGGCTTCCCAAAGAGTAGCCTAAAGGTCACATGAGGCCAGGCCCATTGAGGTCAACAATGTTAGGTTCATGGGTGTTTTGACTCTCAAATATGCCTGCCAAGTCTTTCAGAATAAAATCAGGTTATATGCTGGCTGACATTCTCAGTGCTTTGTGGAAAGCCACCCTGGGCCTAGATCTCAGTTTCCAAGGGCAACTCTAATGCGTGGCCTCCTAAAATCCCAACACAATTCATGTCAATACTTCTCTGAGGTCAGTTCCAGAACTCAGTCTCTAAGATGAATCAAACCCGAGTTAAAGCACAGGTGGACCCAGTCTTCTCTTCCAACAGCCAAATAAATGACCACAATTAAATCCAAAGCACTCCCACATTGCCCTCATCTTCTTCCATATAGACACTCATCATTACCTCTGGCTGGAGGTTTCCATGAGGGGTAAAGCACAAGACAGAGTCTGAAATAATCTCCATTGCCCTCATTTGCCTAAAGTCAGTGTGACCTGGACACCCTTCCTGTAAACAAGGAGTGATTTAATAGGCCTGCCACTAATACTGCTCTGCTTCTCCAATTTGAGGCCTACTGACTGTCAGGTATAGATTCTTTATGTGATTTGGATTCATTAGAAAACCCAAGCACCTATGGGCTAGCCTCTGCAGGGCTTTGAAAAACTCGATTAATTCAAAGGATCCCCAAATTCACTTGATGGAGGTCAGGAACCTAACAGAGAAAGGCAATAAACTTCATCTAAAATGACTGATTTTTTAGACATTTTGGTTTTGGATGCACACATGGGATCTTTCTTAAGATCCATTAGGCACTGAATATGTAAGACACAGCCTCACACACGGCCAAGAGGCTGATTCACACACATATCTCTCAAAGCATTTTAGCAAACAGCCACAGGTGATGCCCATTCATTTCCATTTGAAAACTGTTTTCTTCAGGATTCACAAAGGGGTGGCCTGAAGCAAAGACCTTCCTGACATTCAGGGCAACAGAGGAATAGGGATGCAAAAGGCCCAAAGCAGGTTTTCTCCACTGAGACTTTCCTTGTCACACTGATATCTGAGTTTTCTGAGATGCTCCCTTTCCTTTCAGCTATAGAATACATGGCCATGTCACAGAGGTTGGAGGTGGTACATAACTTGGACAAAATACCATGAGCCTACTCTGGAGAGTGGCCAGATTCAGAAAGAAAACAGGAACTTAGGAAGATAGTACGTGTTGCCCATTGATAAGGTAAGTCACAATCCATTCATAAATTAGGCAGGATAAATGCTGGAATTCTTTCTACTAGACAGGACACATCCATAGATGAATTCTCTTTTCTAATGAATACAACCACGAACACAGAGAGTTACACAGACATAGAAACTCGCATTGTCAAAGGAATTACTAGACACAGTCCACTCCAAACCCAACAAACTGCCTTTCCTACTTATTCTCAGAACATGAGAAAAACCACAAACTCATTCCCACACCCACAAAGACACCTCCTTCCCCCAAGTAATTCTGTGACTGTCCTGAGTGTCGTTTGACTGGTAGGCCATACTATGTTCCCCCAAATGGACTGTCCTGTCTCAGATATGGTCTCCTTGGCCAAATCTGTGACGTTGTCAGGAGCCAGAAGTGGGCAAGTACCTTTTTCTCAAGAAAGGCCCCTCTACAAAGCTCTCCTGGCATTTGGCCATGCTCACATCAGTAGGTTCCAGGAAACACTGACTCTGTCCTTTGTAAATCCAAACAAGTGACCTCACTGCGACTTGGACTGGGACTGGGACTGGCTCTGGTTGCCTGGCTTCTGCATCACAAGTTCAGAGAGTTCCATCACCAAGGAAGAGAGGTGAGATCACTTACTTCAGGTAGTGAATGAGGACACTGCCTTGGCAATCACTTTGTCCTAACAGTTGCTTCCAAGGGTCTCATGAGATAGAGGCTGCCCCTACTTCCTGTGACACTTTCACAAGTTAGAATGGTGAATCAACCATAGGCACCCAGGAACAGCTCTTCACACAGGCCTGGTATGGTCCATTTTCTCTACATTGAGAACAGAGAGGCTCATTAAGATACAACCCTTCATCCTGACCAGGTTGTTTGCAATGGAAGATGAGTTTTGCTCTTTAAGGTCCTTCATAGCTGTTTATATCTTCTCCAATAATCACATCTGCATGGACCTTTTAGGTTTTCAGCATATGGAAGATCCCCTACATTCCTGTATTGTAAGACCAACACTGTCCCTGGTCTTTTGTTAAGTGAGATTGTGGGAACAGTGTATGTTTAGGGTTTAATAACATGTTTGATTTGGGTTAGGAATCATTCTGCTAGATGAATAATGGTATTGGGAACCTGTGACATTTATTAAAACATAGAGATAAAATATAAGTATGAAAACAGAAATCTAGGTAAGATTTGAAGCTCAGAAGGACATTGAGCTGTTGATTGTGATACTTAGCTTTGAATTATGTTCCGCATATATGTCTCAGATAAATCGATAATCAATGGCATAGGACCTTGTACCTTGGATGATTGAATGGAAAAGAGAACTTCCACTCAAACAGGGAAACTCAGTAAGATTAGGAAGATAGTCAGTAGCTTTCAGAAGAAGAGTGAGTACAGGATTTGGACCAAAAATTCTTTATCAATAGGGTTTCGGTTAGAGAGTGAAAGTAAATATCATCACATGTGAAGAGTCACTCACATGGTGAACTGGGAAAAATATTTAGGTAAGCAGACATCAATAGAGACATTAGGAAATCAGGCAAAGTATAAAGTGAGTGATAGGATTAGACATTATTAACTGCATTTAGGTTGAATATATAATCTTAGGAAGAAACAAATACGTAGTCACCAATAGGATTGATATTTGAGACTATTAGGCAACCTGGACCTGGATGTTTTTAGTAATCCATGTTCAGTTTCCATTTAGGCTTTGGTACAATCATAAGTGTGACTTTTGCTTTTTGTGTCCAGAATATTACTGTGATACAATGTATATGTAGATAAGGTGATCTGAGTATTTCTTCCACCATTTCTGGGAGCAATATTTTGAAGAAGTATAAATTAGTATTCGGGGTACAAACAGGTGTACTCTTTGTCTTTGAATATGGAGAATATGCATGTATAGACCATACTGTGAATAAATAATATAACTGGTTCCAACTTTAAATAATGGATTGAATTGAAATGTAAAAATATACAGGAAATCTTATATTGATATACAACCATTCATTCCAACCCGTTTTACATCTAATGGTAATATGAGGATTATGGTTTCTCATGAAGAGTGTGTGAGTTTTGCTTCAAATTGATTATGGAAATTGAAAATAATTTGTTTGGAAAAAAGTCTCATAAAAAGACCAATCAAGAAACCTGGAGAAATACATGTGTTCTGAAACAGGAAGTGACTGAAAGTGAAACAAATGCCTATAAATTTGCGAACATGTAGATGAAATATATATCCTATGATGTGCATTAACTGAAGGAGTAGTAATGTGCCAGTGTTGAGTAAAAATGAACGTCAAAATAAACATCATGTCCCATAAGAATCTTCTTGCATTGATGTTAAACTGAGTCAGTTAATTTAGAAATATTAGGATTTGAATGCACCATTCACTGAAGTTAGTTTTCAGACCTAAGAAACAAATATGTATTTCAGGTAGATGAATATTTCTGAGAATAATCTAGTGAAAATTTGATTATAACTCCACATACATGAACATGAATGAATTTTGGGACTGTACATAAGACACATCTATTTCATATTTTGAAATATATGGAGAGTGTGTGTATATATATACACACACACACACACACACACACACACACACCAGACATTAAAAAGTAGCAATACATATGCCAATTGAAATTCTTCATGAAATATATATCATCCACAGATCCAAAAATCTTCATTTTACTGAGCGTGGATTTATGTGTAATATTGTTCAACTAGGAAGCTCACCAATAGCTTAAATTTTCAGTTCCAACAGCGTTTAGGAGGAGTGATCTCTTCTCATAATTTGTATCTGCCAAGTCAGCAGCCTCACAAAAATGTACGTGTGATACCAGGTAGGATTCTATATGTGCATATAAAAATATATGTGCTGAATATGCTACAGAGAAAGGGAGACAGGAATTCACATATTTGTCAACTTTAAAAACACATTGAGAGAGGGAGGGGCAGATCTGCCAATCGCTCCTTCAAGGTAGGCGGACCTGTGACCCACCGGCTGAACAGGACCAGTGGCCCGCCACCGTGGAAGACACATCGCCCTGGTTGGGGGAGGGGCAATGCCGCCGGGCCTGCAAGGTAGGCAGACCTGTGACCCACAGCAGGACAGGCCCAGCAATCTGCGGAGGGGCAGAGACGCCCTCCGCGCCTGCAAGGTAGGTGGACCTGCGACCACCGACAGCCCAGGCCTATGGCCCGCAAGCATGGGTAGACACATCGTCCCGGTTGGGGGAGGGGCAGAGCAGCCACACGCGCCTGCAAGGTAGACAGACCTGCAAGGGACAGACAAAACAGACCCAGTGGCCCGCAGATGGTCAAAGCTGCCGCCCACGCCTGCAAAGTAGCCCGACTTGCGACCCACTGGCAGAACAGGCCCAGTGCCTGCAGAGGGGCAGAGCTGCTGCTCGCACCTTCAAGGTAGGCGGACCAGTTACCGACTGACAGAACAGGCCCAGCAGCCTGCTGGTGTGGTAGGCACATTGTCCCAATTGTAGGAGGGGCAGAGCCACCACCGTGCCTGCGAGAGAGATTTTGAAACTATACAAGCAATAAAAATATATAGGGGAAAAATTCAATAACACAACAGTTTCACCAAGCAGAAAGAAACATGAACAGAATGAAAAGACAAGGAAAGAAAGGACCATAAGCAATGCAGGTAAAGTCAACTTTAGAAGAGG